>NC_069499.1:1446190536-1446558036 GCF_027579735.1 Bombina bombina | reverse complement strand
GCTAGATAGAATGATGCATTCAAAGAAAAGATTAGTCCATGACTAACATGTAGATGTATTTTTTAAAGTTTCATTAGTTGTTTAAAAAGTGACAAAATAAGTGTAAAGTTTTAGTGTCTATAAAACACTGGGAGCTGCCATGTTGAAACTTGTGTTACCTTCTCTGCTGTGGCCAATTAGGGTCAGTTATAAATAGGTCACTAGAGTGTGCAGCCAATGGTTGTGCTGGATTTAACAGTGTTCTGCACTTCCATTTCTAACAGGAACTGAAAAGCTCACAATTTCAGAATGGAATTACAGGCAAAGAGGACAAAATAAATAATGAAACTATATTGCAGAGTTGTTTTATTATATACAATTTATCAATTTATATTACCATCTCAAAGTGTTTAATGTCCCTTTAAATTCATATTTCTACAAGGATAAACTGACCGTATATTTGAAAAACAACATCTGTTAATGCATGTAAATGTTAAATATTGCCATATCTGTTTTGTTAAAGCAGTGTTGCTGGGTAGAATTGCATTTGTATCAGTAATCTTGCAGACACAAAAAGGGGTTAAAACTGTTACCATTCTCAAGGCATTGTCAGGATTTTTCTACTAAACTTGAACTCAAGCATGTGGTATTAAAAAGGACATGAAACCCAAATTGTTTCTTTCATGATTCAGATAGAGCATACAATTTTAAACAGTTTTAAAATTGAATGATATATATATATATATATATATATATATATATATATATATATATATATATATAGATATATACATACAGTATATATGTATGCATTTTTGTTTATATTATTGTGGTCTTTCAGTTAATAATTTAATTATAGGGATATTCTACTGTATTTCTATTAACATTAATTTTAAATTGAGACACAAAAAAATGAACAATCAATCACATCATTTATCCCTTGATATTATAAAATAAAATTATACTGTGTTTTTAGTGACATTAATAACAATGTGAAACAAAAACATTTAAAGGGATATGAAACAGGACTCCTTTAATAAAAACAAAAATGTTAAATCAAAGTAAGCATAAAAAGGTTGTGTAAAAAAACAGCAAAAAACTTACTTCTTTTGTTGCAAAATGGGCAATTAAAATTTCTCATTGTAGTCACTGCTCTTAGGGGAATACAAGAGGAGACATGTTTTGAACTTAAGTTGCATTCTGCCTCTTCTGAGCATGAACAAAACAGATTTATTTTCTCTCTTGCATTATCTGAATAGTAAACCAGCTCTAGTTACTCTAGAAGATTTATGACATCAAGCTAGATAACCTTCCTGTAGATTCCCCAGCTTCCTTGTGAGGCTATGAAAGGAAGTAATGGACACTGCACAAATGAAGTAAAGAAAATAAAGGAACGTTAAAATAATTTTAAAATGATGAATAATGTATATTGCAACAATTTTTATTAAGTAAATTATTTTTACCTTCTTTTATCTGTGTTCTATATTCTGTTGTATCTCTTCATGGAAACATTTGAAATCCAATATTCTAACACATTCCACATTTTTGATATTTCAAAAAAGTTCTATATTTAAACCTATTACTAAATTTAAAAAAAAATCTGTTGAATGTATTTTTTTACTCTATTCCATATTTGTTTTATGACAGATTTGTGTCAAATTATATATTTGATTATCAGTATATGCACATTTATTAACGGGATTGATGTATGTAGACTATATGCTTTAATTTTTATGTGATGCTCACTAATCTATTGAAAATGTGGAACGTCTTACTCTTAGAAACTTCCTTTAGTTTAATCTTTATTCTATGTATACTTATTAAATTAAATCAATACATCTCCACAACGTTGATTGAATATATCATAAATTAATGATATAGAAAATATTCACTTTTCTATATAAAAATAATAATAAAATAATAATAAACCCTTCTATGATCTTGTATATAGTATCTTCTTTTAAACCATACATGATATATGATTCTGAAAAAATGGTATGTATATATTGTGTATAATAATCTTGTTTGATTATTTATTATTTGTTCTAAATATTGTAGGGTAATGTTACTATACCAACTGGAAATTGAACATTAATCCTACAATAGTAGGTATTTCGTTATTTGATGTTCTATTTGGAAACATTGTGCCTGATCAAAAACTTGTCAGTATGTAGAGAAATCACTTTGAATGTTTTTTGAGCCTTTTTTGAGCCTTATATTACAATGTACTGTGTATACAAACCCTTTATATAGAGATAAACAGCTATCAAGCTAAAATTTTCCTTTCTAAAATTCTTTGAGGCACCTCACAATATTGACAAGACATCTTAGATAATCATGCCAGAGCAGATATACAATTAGATACAATTATCTATTACCATTGTAATTTACTTTATTTCATATAAAATATATGACAAGGATATCGGACCTGGTCTGTCCTCAGTTTTACAAAGTAAACAAGTGTTTTATATTTATTGTTAATGCTACCCGGATATATGCTGTATATTACTGTTCTCTTTTTGTCCTTCTCAAAAAAATCTCTGAATATTCTATTTATTAAATTATTTTTTTATAATAATGGTAATATCTGATAGGTAGGTTTTTGGAAAGAAGATAATTTGCAACACATGTTCTTTCTGTAATAGGTCGTTTTTTAATTGTTTGCAGTTCATGTACAATAAACTGGGATTATTTGATCATTTAAATTCAAATGCATTAAATATCCTTTAAATTATTGAATTTGTTTGTTGGATTTATATCTATTTAGATTTACATTTGATAACCCATCAATGAGCCAAGTAATTTTAGATTACTGTACAAACAATAAAATGTTATTTGCATATAGTAACTATTGTTTTTTTTTTTTTTACCAAACACATTATTCAAAATTAGAGCTTTGTTTTCAGCATTAAATAATTTGAAGAGAAGGCAAAATAGATATTGCAAATCTATTGCAAAATGGTTCTACTACACATAAACATCTTATGATATAATCTCATTTTGCTTTTTTCCCTTTACTCATGGGGGTAAGAAATGTTTTATTTTTTTTTATTTTTTATATTGACTAGTTTTTGAATATGTGCATACATTTCCCTTGTCATTTATTGATGTTATTAAAAGGGACATGAAATCCATTTTTCTCTTTCATGAATCATACAGAGGATGCAATTCTAAATATCTTTACAAATTTTTTATATTATCTAATTTGTTTTGTATCCTTTGTTGAAAATTATACCCAGGTAAGCTCAGAAGCTATTGATTGGTGCCATCACATATATGCCTCTTGTCATTGGCTATCAACTAGCTCCCAGTAGTGCTTAACTGCTCATTCAACAAAGGATAGCAAGAGAATGAAGCAAATTAGATAATGGAAGTCAATTTGAAAGTTGATTAAAATTGTATGATCTATCTAAACTACGAAAGAAAAAGTTTGTGTTTCATCTCCCTTTAATGTAAGATATCAAAGTGAATGATCTCTTCTCATTTTTGCTTTGTAGTATTTTTTAATTACCATCATTATGTGCTTAAATAAATATTTATTTATTCCAGTTGTAGAGCTTGTTAACCTTTTTCTGCTGGGACTTATTTGTCTACATCGGAACAAAGTTCTGATATAGTCAAATTAGTAAAAATTGAAAACACGCGATAGTTTATTCGATTGCATGATTGCAATGATGGGATTGGACAAACCAAAAGATTTCCAGCCTCCAAAAAATAGTTTAAAAGACCTTTATTGTTTCATGCAGGGTCCATAATACAAACAAACAACGTTTCAAACCAGCAATTGGTTCTTAGTCATGATGGGATTGGGTCAGGGGGGAGTGCCTATGACGCTAGGCACTCCCTCCATCTTGCGATCCCATTTAGAACGCTTATATGGCTTCAGTACAGCCAACAGGCTAGGACGTTCCACGCTGTGTTTTGTTTAGTCACAAATGTAATGCTTTCGTTCCCATTTCTATTTTATCTGTTTCCTAAAATAAAACAGGTATTTCCAGATGTTTTCTTTGATTACTCAATTTCCTTCCACTTTGCAGATTTGGAGATGTTTTGAACTATTTTATAAATATCTTGGTAAAGCCCATATATGTTCATTTTTTTTTCATCCAGCTTATATAATGAAATATAATGGAGCCTGGTCAGATATGGTAATTGATTCTATACCAGTTTGTAATATTTAAGACACCAATAATTTACATATACAAAATAATTAGTTCTTAATAATGTACTCAGCATTTAAGAAGTATACAAATAATGATGTGTTTTTATGTGTTTTTACGTTCTTTATTATATAAAGATCTACTATTCTTAAGATCTCCATGAAACCTTTTTTTATGCTTAGATTTTTTTTTAGCATTTACTTTGTTTTGTATTTTTCAACTTTTGGTGATATTTTCCTTTCACATTAGCTGCTTGTTTCTAAGCAAACCATCTAAATGTTCCATAAGTTTTTTTCTTATTTTTGTTCTATTTTTGTAAGATAGCCTATTCATAAAATAAGATTTAGTAAAAATAGAAACAATTTAGTAAATATTTAGTAAAAATAGAAACAATCAAACATCACTATTTTTTTAAAAATAGTAAATTTGATCAAATAAAGCTAACACTAATTTTAGACTTCTTCCTTATGTTTGTTCAAAATATATTTTGTTAAGTTGTAAAAATCTAGCTTCTATATTCATCTGTAAAGTACGATTTTAATGCTTTCTATTCATATGAAAAATAATACTATAATATTTATCTGCATAAACATTTTGCTGTGGAAAATAAATACATAAAA
The DNA here is from genome assembly GCF_027579735.1 of Bombina bombina. Taxonomy (NCBI): domain Eukaryota; kingdom Metazoa; phylum Chordata; class Amphibia; order Anura; family Bombinatoridae; genus Bombina; species Bombina bombina. The sequence goes on along the minus strand of NC_069499.1, from coordinate 1,446,553,277 downwards.
AAAAGCTATACTTACAATTGAATCTCTGCATTTGGTTACAATTTATCAAAAGTGTGTATAAAAATTAAATTGCATAACAAAATTGAAATGTCAACTATTCTGTTAGCAATTCTGTTTGCTTTGCTCTTGGTAATTTAACTGTTTCTTTTTAAATATATGTTTAAAAATAATATATATATATATATATATATGTAAAAAATTATTATTTATATCAGTAAATGTGTTTTCAAACAGTAAAGCAGAAGTATTTATATTTTTATCGATATTTATGTGTACATAGAAAAGCTAATTGGATCTATTCACTAGGGTAAATTATACTCTTGAGGCTTATTATTTATACTTAGACGCAATTAATTGAGTTTATTTAGAGACCAATCTACTACGTGCTAAAATGTTACAGAATTTTTTTGTTTTTATGACTTTCTTTGAAGGATTTATTATTATTATTATTATTATTATTATTATTATTATAAAATATATATAACATATATATAAAATATATATAACAAAATAAATGCTGAATGGTGGTAATAATAAGATGAATGAAACATTTAAAAACAAACATGGATGCAGTGAATCTTACACATATTTTTTATACATTTGTATCTTTACTAAGTTTGTCATGTTTCAATAGGCAAAATAAATGAAAAGGTGTACATATACAAAGTTCAAATACTAAAACTATGAGCTGGTGGGAGAATATAAAAAGAAATAATGAAAATGGTTGCACATTTCACACATTTTTACAATGGCTTTTTGTTTTTAATATTTGAGCATCACATTCAGTTCAGTATGTAAATATTCATCACTTATTGCATAACTTTGGATTGTAATTTTTTACATTTTTATAGTGACTCAGTTTAAAGTGATGGTAAATCCAAACATATAACAAACACTCAGGCCTAGATTTAGAGTTTGGCGGTAGCCGTCAAAACCAGCGTTAGAGGCTCCTAACGCTGGTTTTTACCGCCCGCTGGTATTTGGAGTCAGTCAGGAAAGGGTCTAACGCTCACTTTCCAGCCGCGACTTTTCCATACCGCAGATCCCCCTACGCCATTTGCGTATCCTATCTTTTCAATGGGATCTTCCTAACGCCAGTATTTAGAGTCGTGGCTGAAGTGAGCGTTAGAAATCTAACGACAAAACTCCAGCCGCAGAAAAAAGTCAGTAGTTAAGAGCTTTCTGGGCTAACGCCGGTTTATAAAGCTCTTAACTACTGTGCTCTAAAGTACACTAACACCCATAAACTACCTATGTACCCCTAAACCGAGGCCCCTCCCCACATTGCCGCCACTCTATTAAAATTTTTTAACCCCTAATCTGCCGCTCCGTACACCGCCGCAACCTATGTTATCCCTATGTACCCCTAATCTGCTGCCCCTAAAACCGCCGACCCCTATATTATATTTATTAACCCCTAATCTGCCGCCCCCAACGTCGCCGCCACCTACCTACACTTATTAACCCCTAATCTGCCGACCGGACCGCACCGCTACTATAATAAATGTATTAACCCCTAATCCGCCTCACTCCCGCCTCAATAACCCTATAATAAATAGTATTAACCCCTAATCTGCCCTCCCTAACATCGCCGACACCTAACTTCAAGCATTAACCCCTAATCTGCCGACCGGAGCTCACAGCTACTCTAATAAATTTTTTAACCCCTAAAGCTAATTCTAACCCTAACACTAACACCCCAATAAGTTAAATATAATTTTTATCTAACGAAATAAATTAACTCTTATTAAATAAATTATTCCTATTTAAAGCTAAATACTTACCTCTAAAATAAACCCTAATATAGCTACAATATAAATTATAATTATATTGTAGCTATTTTAGGATTAATATTTATTTTACAGGCAACTTTGTATTTATTTTAACCAGGTAAAATAGCTATTAAATAGTTAATAACTATTTAATAGCTACCTAGTTAAAATTATTACAAAATTACCTGTAAAATAAATCCTAACCTAAGTTACAATTAAGCCTAACACTACACTATCAATAAATTAATTAAATAAACTACCTACAATTACCTACAATTAAACCTAACACTACACTATCAATAAATTAATTAAATACAATACCTACAAATAAATACAATTAAATAAACTAACTGAAGTCCAAAAATAAAAAAGAACTAAGTTACAAAAAATAAAAAAATATTTAACAAAGACCCCCAAAATAAAAAAATGCCCTACCCTATTCTAAAATTAAAATAGAAAAGCTCTTTTACCTTACCAGCCCTGAAAAGGGCCCTTTGCAGGGCATGCCCCAAAGAATTCAGCTCTTTTGCCTGTAAAAAAAAAACCATACAATACCCCCCCCCCAACATTACAGCCCCTGAAGATCTACCTACCTTATCTTCACCACGCCGGTTTCTTCGATCGATCCAGAAGAGCTCCTCCGATGTCTTGATGCAAGCCCAAGCGGGGGGCTGAAGATGTCCATGATCCGACTGAAGTCTTCATCCAAGCGGGAGCTGAAGAGGTCTATGATCGGGCTGAAGTCTTCTATCAAGCGACATCTTTAATCTTCTTTCTTCCGGATCCATGTTCATCCCGCCGACGTGGAACATCCATCTTCACCGACGACTTCCCGACGAATGACGGTACCTTTAAGGGATGTCATCCAAGATGGCGTCCCTCGAATTCCGATTGGCTGATAGGATTCTATCAGCCAATCGGAATTAAGGTAAGAAAATTCTGATTGGCTGATGGAATCAGCCAATCAGAATCAAGTTCAATCTGATTGGCTGATCCGATCAGCCAATCAGATTGAGCTCACATTCTATTGGCTGATCGGAACAGCCAATAGAATGCGAGCTCAATCTGATTGGCTGATCGGATCAGCACAAAACACTTCAAACATACATCACAAAGTACACTTACACTCATTATAACACTGTCTAAAAAAATAGTTAAAGTCAGCTCCAGAATAGTATTGTACTACTGGGACCTAGCTTTACAATCTGGGGCGCGATCCGATATAGATCGCAGTTTGCGGAGCAAGCGAGGGAACCCACATCGCCCGCAGTTTCAGCTCGCAACTCAAGCCATCCAATATGCGGTGCCGTCACTTGCTAAAGTGGCGCAAGTCTCACAAACCAGCGATGTCCAGAAATCTGCGTAAGTACAGATTTTTGGAGTCGCCAGTGACTTGCGCCACGTTAGAAACTGCCGGCGCCTATAAAACCTGACTAAAGTCTAAATCACCCGCACTGTCTAACACGCCTCCTAAACATAGCCCGACACGTCTAACCCTCTATCCGCTATCCCCCTCACTAGCCTAACAATAAAAAGAAGTTATTAACCCCTAAACCGCCGCTCCCGTACCCCGCCGCAACCTAATAAAGTTATTAACCCCTAAACCGTCGCTCCCGTACCCCGCCGCCAGCTATACTATATCTATAACCCCCTAAAGTGAGCCCCTAACACCACCGCCATCTATATTAAAATTATTAACCCCTAATGTAAGCCCCTAACACCGCCGCCATCTCTATTAAAATGATTAACCCCTAATTTAATCTACCTAACCCGCCGCCAGCTATATTATCTATATTAACCCTAAGTATATTATAGTTAATATAGTTATTACATTATATATATTAACTATATTAACCCTAATTATATTAGGGTTAATATAGTTAACATAGTTACTATAGTATTTATATTAACTATATTAACTCTATCTAACCCTAACACCCCTAACTAAATTTATATTAAATTAATCTAATTCATAATATAAACTAAAATATTCCTATTTAAATCTAAATAAAAATTAAAACAGGAGAGTGGTCAGAGACAAGCAACATTCTGCAATAATAAGGCAACCCAGTTGTTCAGGGGTTATTCAGTAGAGTGGTCACAGACAAGCAGAGTTCAGCAACAGTAAGGCAATCCAGCAGTTCATGGGTTAATCAGTAGAGTGGTCACAGACAGTCAGAGTTCAGCAACAGTAAGACAATCAGTATTAGCAAACAGAGCAATAGAACATAGCACCCAGGGAGCACAAGACAACCTATACTTGGGCAACAGAGATACTTAAATAGGCGCTAATTGGCCCAAGGAAGGCACACAGCTGCGATCCGGACTGGCGCCAGAAGGAACCGCCACTTCCATGGCAATGGCCATGGGAACAGGGGATAGCCGCCAGCGTCTGTGGCAACGACCACGATAAGACAGAACGGTGTGACAGGAAGAGGCATAACAGAAATGGGTTATATATTGGATTTTGAAAAAAATCTTTTGAAAGATCAAATTTTAATTTAACTTAGATAATCAACACCTATTCCCTTTTTTTTTTCAAATTCAGCATCATCTAGAAACATTGAAAATGAAAAGAAGTAATTAGATTTGGGAAGAACATCCGCTAAAAGCAATTTTTAAACTATTTAGGAAACAAAGATATGATTTGAAAATAATTTATTCTAAACGTATTATGTTAAATAGTGTAGAGCTCACGGCGAGCAATAAGAGATTTGGAACCAGATTTTCTCAAACCAAGTGGATAATAATACAATATTGATTAGCTTTAAAAGAGTGAAAGAATCAACAATGTCAGCTGAATTATTATAATCTCAACCTTAATTATATCATACAGACTTTTTTTTACCCCAAATAGGGTTTCAAAATGTATATTTCCTAATCAAGAAATGATCCATTACTTTTTCAATTGTCCCAAAATCTTCCAATTTTGGAAAAAGATACAATTTTGGGCATCCGTATTCTTAAGCGCTCTATTAGCTTAAAGATAAAACAGGTTATTCTGTGTGAGTTTAATAGTTTTTTTTATGGAGGAAAGATAATTTTTAACCACAGCAATTTTATTAGCAAGAAGAGCTATCCTTAGATTTTGGGTACAGGATAAAGTCCCCTTAATTAAAACCTTAAACTCAATGATGATACAGCAGATACTAATAGAGAAATATAATGTTTTAGAGGATATAGACAATACAGTCGATAAGTTGTAAATATTAGCATCATTAACACGTTGCAGAAAGATATGCAAAATCAAATTAGATATGCTATATAAGTGATTAGAAAATAAGGGCTTTAGGCAAGATTACAAGTTGAGTGCAAAATATCGCTTCCACAAAAGCAATATTTGCATTCAAATGTGTGCTGGTAATTCAAGTAAGGAAAAATAAGGTTTGAGGAGCCCTTCAAATTTTAAACTTTACTGTATTTCTTCAAAAATAAAAAAAACACTACACAATAGGACAAAGCTAAAATTGCAGGTGTTACCCTGTAGATGTCAGCTACCCAGCTGATGTGTTTCGGCTGTTACACCTTATTCATAGCTGTATGTAGCTAGATACACCACATTCTATTTAAAGAACACTCTTCATTCTAATAGGCTAAAACAAAATGACATCTCACACTCTACACCTGAAAACTGTTTGTTACCCTCGGTGACTAAACAGAAGTTCAAAATTTTAGCTTCTAATTAATAAATATTCAATTTATGTGTTTTATACAATATACAAATTCTAGAGTCCTACTACATGTTCAATCTCTGTAGTTCAAAGTTATCATTATAAAAATACCTGTATATATATATAACACTCACTTTCTATTGCCTGTATATCTCTGTGGAAGCACAAGCCACAACTTCTTTATATTTATCTACATGAAAGTTGATTATAAAATCGTTCATCATTTCTTCCAATGAGATATACAAGCAATATCTAATTTCCTTGGCAACATTACATATTTTATTAATACATCCAAAATATTCAAACAATGTGATTTCATGTGCATAATTTTTTAAAAACTAAATGAATTTGGGGGGAGGGGGGGAAAGGGAAGGGGAGGAAGAAAGGGGGAAAAGGGAAGAGGGGAGGGAAAGAAAGGGAGGGAGGGGAGGGGGGAAGGGGGGAGAGAGGGAAGGGGAGGAAGGGGAAGTGGGGAGTAAGGGGGGGAGAAAGGGGAGGGGAAGGGGAGGAAGGGGAAGGGGGTAAGGGGTAGGTGGGGGTGGGGAAGGGGGTTTGTGAAAGAAGTGGAACTAAAGAATAATTTGGTTCATGATTTATGGAAGTGAATGATCAATACCAGAAATTAATTAGATCAAACTCTGAGTTTAAACCATTTGGTACTCGGGTCTGAAGTTTATGAATCCAAAGTACTTCTCTTTTGGGTCAATTTTAAACTTTCTGTGCTTTTATCATGAAAATCTTTATAATGATTCACAAGAGGGGTTGTCAGCACACCATTGGAGATATTAAGTAAGTGTTCCCTTATGCGGGACCTCATGTCCCTAGTAGTGAGTCCTACGTACTGCAACTCACAAAGCTCACAGTTTAATAGTTACACTGCAAAGGTTGTCCTACAGTTAAGACACCTATCATTCCTATAATTGTTTCTTGGTTACCATACTTTGGAAACCATTACCAGTTGCCACAAAATCACATGCCTTGCATTTAGAATAACCACATTTAAATGTACCCTTGTGGACAAGCCAAGAACTACCACTACTAGTGGTTTCTCTGATGCTGTTGAGCTCAGAGAATATTTGATATAGCGACCCCCTTTCTATATGAGTACCTGCAACCTCTTTGTACAATATACACCAAACCATCATCAGCCAAAAGGAGAAGAAAATGTTTTTTCAAAATATTACACATATCCTGATACTGGTTGCTAAACTGTGTGACAAAAGTCAGCCCTTGGAAAGCCTGTCTATCTCTCTCCTCTACTTCATTCCTGGCTCTTGAAACTATTCCTGGTTTATAACCCCTTTCTCTCAATCTTTTAGTAAGTTGATTTGCCTGCTTTGGGGTGATTACTCCTTGTATGCAAAAGGCTATTACCAGTGTTCAGTGATGGCTTTCCTATATACATCTGTAGTGATGGTACCATCATTATTCCCTTTCATAGTAATATCTAGATAATTTATAGTTATCTTCTAAATACATGAGTAAATTCCAAACCAACATCATTGGTATTAAGGAGTTCTACAAAATCATTGGCTTCTTCATGTTCACCGTCCCAAATGAGTAGCAAGTCATCAATAAATCTTTTAAAAGTGAGGTCCAATGCAAGCGTGGCCTTGCATTCGCATTGCAGGGAAGCATTGGGAACAATGGGCCGCAAAAATAAATATATATTTCTATGCTTATATACATATATTTATGTGTTAATATGTGTATATAGACAAATTAACATATAAATATATATATATGTATTGTATACAACCATAATACATACTGTATATATTTATAGGGAACACAGTTCCTATAGACCATAATGTAACACCCCACAGCCGCCAACTTTAGCACCCAAAAAATGGCAAGTACAGTTATTTAAAAAAAAACATTTTTATTTTTTTATATTTTAAAAAAGGCACTACATATTTTTTGGGGGAGCATTTGGGGCACATTAAAAAAATTAACCAGAGGTCTGGCATAAATAACTAACCACTTGTAATGTCTTGTTAGTTATTATGCACCCGTAAATGTGCGAATTTGTCCAATTACGGGCGTGCACTAAAGTAGAGCTCTACTTGTATTTTAGACCATAATTGGGGGAAAGACAATGCACAATTATTATTATGATACCCAAAAAGTACAACAGTGACAACTCTCTCAATTTCTCATGCATGTGACAACCTGGATATATCATATATAATTGGATTGGTGATTTGGCTATGGTCTTATTATGTTTTTATTATTTATGCTTCTGATATTTTTGTATTTGCTTATGTCACAAATACACAAATATATATGGTGAATTTTGTATTTTCTTTTTAATATTTATTTTTATTGATGTTCTTAAACATACAAAGTATAGAAAATGGACAATGAGAAACATGTTGTACAAATATAGTCAGGCATACATGAAAACTTGTTTTGAAACAATCACAGATATTACATAAAATGTAAGTGTAAAACCTCATGATTTTTCTAGTTACCTTCTCCTTATATTCTGTCTGGGCCACTTTTTGACCCTTGACCACGTATTACGATCTTTAGTGGAGGCAGGTTAGCTTGGCCTATAGCCACTTTTGGGCTTGGTAATATGAAAAACCAAATTCGTAGATCTGCCACGCTGGGAGCAAGAATATATACATATATAAAATGTTTCCTGGGGTTTATTATGTACATTTAGGGCTATAGCAAAAGTATCTAGAAAATAATATACAATACTCCTAGGGAGACTTGTCAGATATAAACCAATACAAAAGGACTGATTTGGAACTCCGTTCATCTAGCTAGAAGGACCATATAAGACAGTATTTAAAGGTCTAGAAAAACACCACACCATAAACCTCAAGAAGAGTAGTGCATTACAAGGCTGAAGGCGTTTACTGATTGATAAACTCTAAGGAAAACTATGCATTGAAATCAAACATAATGAAAGATAAAAAACTTGTTCTTGCCTCTTACATCCAAAAGGTCTATTATTGTTGCCCCATACCATAGTATAGAATGGTCGCTGACAACCTCCAGAGTTAACTAGTGGCGCTTGGTGAACATATTTTAAACAAGGAACTTTCTACTGTAATCAGGGATAGGCATGAGCCAAGGCTGTGGCGGACATTTTCTAAAGTAAAGACCTTTAGTGAAGGACACCAAGGTATATTTACAATTAAAACTATTATTTTATAGTGCTGAATTTTATTATACTGATGCACATACCACTGATCCTATAACCAGCCCTTGTCTGGCTATACACATGTGCCAGTGTCACTTCTGTGTCTTTGTATAGAGCTGGGTGTTATTATACAGATACACATCCAGTATTTCACTCAGGCTTTATTTATTCCATAACTTATCACCAATATTGCTAGCAGTCTCTTGACAAGCCACTAATTTTATTCACACTAAATATTTTCCCTTTCCTATTATTTAATCAGAAAGAAAAGATATACTAAGGTTATGATTCACAACCTTACTATATATTTTCTTTCTATTTAAATGCTACTTATAATAAACCTCAGGTGCTGGTTAAAGTGCTTTACCTTTGCATATAAAGCTCCAGGGACACAGTGACAGCTTGCTTCTTGAATCTTCCCTCTCGCTCTATCTCACTCAGAGTCATTTTCTGGTACTAAGCAGCATCATGTGTGAGTGGCCCCAACCCTGCAAAACTTGGCGCTGCATGTGTTAAGGAGGAGTCAGGACCAGTATTCATCTGTCTTACTCCTCCCTCCCCACAGCAAAATGGGCGGCGGACACTGCAAGGGCCAGTCACGGACACCAGTGTCCGTGTACGGACACCTTGCCTATCCCTGACTGTAATATTGAGCATTATTTCACTAGCCTAATTACCCAGATGGTCTAGCTCAGATAGATGCGTGTGTAATAAACTTAATGAAGTGAGTACACATTGCATATATATATATATATATATATATATATATATATATATATATATATATATTAAGAAAAAGTAATAACTGAATAGGTACCCACTATCTAAAAACAAGAGAAAATGTGACAGAAGGAACATACCCTACTCTTATTGGAAGGGAAAATATCTTAATAGGGAGGCATATGCCCCTGATATGTAGACACATCTATATTATCAATATAGGCTCTATAGGGGAAGCTCAATACAATGTAAAAAGGTGTGGATAACTTTCAATTGTTGTCAAGCTATCTCTATGGAAAGGGAATATATCTTACGGGTGTTAAATGAGTGTGGGAGAGCTTGCAATATGCTTCAGGTAGTTACGTTGCACTAGTCTCCATTTTAAGTGGGCTATGGCTTAACTAAAGAACTTAGACAATCCCTCTTTAATTAGGCTGGCAAGCTGTGCCGTGTCGCCCTGGCCATAGACAACACAGCGACAGTTTAATATCCAAGCTGGGGAGTAAAAAAAGTGGTGTTAACAGCTAAATACATAACACTTAAATTGTATACAGTAATAAAGCAGTGCAGAGATATACTTTTAAAAAAGAACTCTTGGATAATCTGTTTTAGTCCGATTACTCCCTACAGGACAAACCCCGGTCTAAGTTTTCATTCTCCCATAAACTCCTATATGGAACAAACAGTCCTACTATGCCAGTTTCCTTCATTTGCACTATGCCTGACAGGATGGTGAAAAAAATGAATCTAGCCTCCCGGGTCAAAAGAGCTTTCTGACAGTCTAGTGAGTGCAACTGAGCCCAACGCTTTGGATTTCTGCCTTAGTCCCATTTATGCAATCTCAGGGCACTTGTGGTTGCGTGACATTTTCCTAGTTCTGTTACCTCTGATCATGGCTGTTAGTAGGCCTCTTGCCTCAATGATCATCCAATTCATAGATGGAGCGGCTGATGTGTGTCCTCTGAGCCCCATATACATTACATCCACCTTTGCCACAAGAGGATCTGTCACTGCGTCACCCATTATTTTAAGTTCAGCCAACTTCGGATATAGTGAGCAAGGTAAAGACCATTCTTTAGGACCTCTATCGGTACCTGGTACTAGCATAGCCCTATCAATGACAGGCAAGTAGGCTACTTCTCTCTTAAGTCGCTCAATAGTTGCCTGTTTTTCACACTCACTTAGACTAGTCTCCACTTGCATGTCTAAGTCTCTTTCTTGAGATAGTATCAGCGTTCCTGGAAGCACGACTTTGTCTGCGCTTTTCCACTGAGCTTGTATGATCTCTTCAAGATGGGAAAAATGGTCTCCCAAGAGGCGATTTAATGCAAAGTTAGTTCAAAAGGCTCCTGCATGTTAATGTAGATATGAAGTTTGTAGCTCACGGTAGCTTTCAAATGTGGTCGTTCTTTCAATTTAATAGTATCTGCGTACATTGAGACCCATAGGTCTGAGGGGGGAATCATGCTGCAGCCCCAGTCATGCTATTCTCTATCCAAAAACCAGTGATAGCCTTGTTAGTAGAAGTCCTGCACGGCTTACTTGGATAACATAGGGCAGGGTGTCATTCATCCGCTCCTGAACTTCTGACAAAGAATGTAGATGATTATAGCTTCCAAGTATGAAAGTCCTAGTAGGGTAACTCTTCTCATTTGTAGCTAAAGAACAAGATTAATGGAATATAAGCAGGAGCTTCACTGAGACACTTCCTGCCGCTCCAAGTGTAGGCTCCGCCCCCCCCCAATTTTGTATTTTTGATAATGGTTAAAGGTTAATTCAAGTACCAATTATGTAGTAATATTGGGTTACAATCTGTTATTTAGTGAGGGCACTAACTTTTTTGTCACTAAAATATATAATTTCTTACAGCTTGAAGCAAGGATAAACTGTTTAGTTTTTTTTTTTTTTTTTTTTTTTTTAATTATCCACAATAAAAATGGTGCCTATATTATAAAGACACTAGTGTTACTAACCATTAACCCTATTTATGACATAATCCACCACATTAAACTACTTGGTTCCACACACCCTTGTCTCTTATATTTGAATCCCCCCTTTGCATATATATATATATATATATATATATAAACTGTGTGCCTATATCTTACCAATAGGCCACACACCAGCCCTACTTGCAAGCTTGGCATCTGTACATGACCCCAACAAAGCATTATTGGGTTAAAAGAAGCTGCATCCAGGTAGTAAATCACCATAGAACAAGCTTTTATTGAAATGGTGTTCGTTCCATAGAGTGTGTTTCTCTTTCTTTATATATTTAGTCTCCCTAAGGATAAAGGGGAAACCAGACATGGACTCCTTACCCTATGTGCTTAGAGAAATATGACTACAACTCACTGACGAGACCCAATGAAGGCCAAAACAATTGTCTAGGGTTGCCATGTTCCTTGTTTAGATAGGGATTGCCTGGTATTTCAGGGCTGGACTGACCTTGTTAGGAGGGATCAGAGTGATATACTTCCTAAAAGTTATTATCTGTGAAAAGCATTATTAGGCTAAAAGACACTGCACCCAGGTAGTAAATCGCCATAGAACAAGCTAACAAGTTTTTGAGCTGGTGTTCATTCCTGATAGTGTGCTACTCTTTCTGTATGTCTTTAATGATATTCAGTAAACACCAGGAGATTTTTATAGAAAATGTTTAGATATACATAATAACTTTGCAAAATATTTTTATTTATTTTGCCTCTTTGCATGTAATTTATTTCTTTTTTTTTAATTAAATGTTCAATTTGAGGAATACAGATAACATACGTCAAATGAAAATAAATAAAAGAAAAACTAGACATATTCTACAGCAAATGGACAATTTGTATTGGTTAGAGAAATGCAATAATTGCTTACATACGACAATAAAGAGTACAATATGGTGTACAAATAGGGTATATGGCATATGTTTGAAACAGAAATATTATAGGTTGCCACCTAGGTAAAATCACTAAACTGAAACATTTATTTTAATAGGCAACCTAACTCTAAATGCCAGTGAATATATAAACCTTCTAAAAAAGAACAACTCAAAGGCCACTTTTGGGCCTGACTTATGTTGAAAATGAAAGAAGGTATCATGTTTTGTAGGGACCACTTTTGAGTCTCTTAGTACTAACCTCATTTTTATAGAAAAATATGAGAAGGACAATTTGCGATAGGAAATAGTGAATGCTGGTGAAATATGGAATGGAATGAACTTGCCAATAGATCCCCATACCCTATGTGCGTTGCTGAGACTCAAGGGCATAGTACCATATGCTGCCCAGAAGAAGCAAGTATATGAATCTTGCAAAATTACAGTTTTGTCACAATACGTGGAATAGGGGACTATATTCTAAAATATGACGCAGAGTATAAATATATCAGCAAATAAGCCAAATCTGTCTCACAGAGGGTGACCATTAATTTTTGTCATATCAAGTGTGGTTAAATGTGGATTCTCATATGAGTTGGAGACCAATGCGAAATAGAGGTCTAGTAGGGCTTTTAATTAAGCATATACCTCACTTATTATGTAGGTCATATATTAGAGAACAGCTAGCAAATAGATTGAGAGCCTAAGAATTGAACATTAGGTGGACAACATCATAAGAAAACACAGATATTATCCCCAGTTCTGGAATATATGAACTCAGCTTAACAAATCTTAACACTTTAAACCTATAAGCAGGAGCATGTTTAACTGTAAGTGGTTAGGATCTAAAGTATAGAGTATATAAAGTATTTATATGTATTGGGGGGAATAGTAGTATAAGGCTGTATATTGCAATGTTAAGTAAGCTAGTTAGATCTTATGAAATGTAGGTATGTAATGAGGGGTCGTAGCTACTTAGTGTTGTCTGTTGCAATGTTAACTAAGATTCTCATCTCGGCCGCAGGCAGGAAATAGGGACACCCCTCGTGGATATTATGTATTTCATGGAGTATGTGATGCATATGCCTACATATATGTTTAACTGTGGTGTCTAAACATACATGAAATGTGTAGTGTCTTAACCTAGAAAGTATGGGTGCACAGATCATATAGTACTGAATAACATATTAATAAGACAAAAGACAGCAGTGGTTGAGAAAAGTCCCAATGTAAAGGCTCATCTTATAGTTGATAAAGCTCAAAGATAGACAAAACATTAGCACGGGGATTAAGTCAAAAAAGTCTTTAGACGACTCCTTTATTTAGTCCAGCTACCCAACTTCCAGCAAGAGATATTAATAGAAACTGACCTTAAAGATATATTAAAATATAATACCTAAAATAACAAAAAAATTTAATAAATGAACACTGTTCTTGATGAAGTCTGCTGATCCCCCACCCTGAAACAAACCAGGTGTCCGATATCAGTCAATAAATAAGGTACAAATTACCCAATCCCATATTTCACGGCTCCCTTGCAATATGTAATAGCGATGAAGAAAATGAAGGCTCCACAAGCTGTTCCGACTAGCCGCCATCTTGTCACCGCTTCAGCCGCTTGCAACTGGGCCATGTATGGGGACATTGCAAAAGGACATCCAGGCTGTATCGGATCTAGACAAGGTTGGTGATGGTAGCAATGAGTTACTAGTATTTTGAACAGGAGCTCCAACGGGGAGAACAGTAGATCCAGAGGTCCGGTCTTCTTGTGTCAGCATGGAGAGGGAGCGGCTCACAATTAGGCAGTTCTTTACTTCCATTAGGTGTACATTATGCCCCATTGTTAGGCTGACCATATTGCCACTTTAAGAAGGAACACATATGAAAAATACATATGTGAGGGTTCTTATACAAATCCATTTCTTTAAACAGCCCTGAAAACAGCCCTGACATATGTATTTTTCATATGTGTCCCTTTTTAAAGCGGCAATATGGTCAGCCTACCCATTGTGTTCTCCGCAGTATCAGCCACTTTGCATTGCACCTTTGGCTCCACTGAACCAACTGCAGGATCTATTAATGGTCCAATCTAGGTGAGTAGCGGGCACTGGGGCCCCAAGGTGCTACCACTCACCTTGAGATGTGATGTTGGGTCTATTGAGATAGGCTGTTTAGAAGTATTATTGATGGCGCACTGAATTTCTGTGCATATAGTCGCTGCAAATGTGTTTAAATAGCCTTCCAGCAGTTGTTGTATATCATCAATAATAGTCCTAGCGGCCTCCATAGCAAGTTCTCATAGGACATGTAAAACCAGCATAAATGTATAACCTCAGGAGTAGACAATTTCTTAGGTAAAGCACACAAAGTACTGCTTAACGACAGGGCCAACGACGCCCAGCCAGGGGGTATATTGAAGGCCAATATCTTGTAACAGCTCCAGGTGCTGATGCCAGCAGCAATTCTTGCAATTTCATGCACAATAATAGTGGCTTCCAAGGTATAAATAAACTCTTATAAAATGTTACATGGATCAATCAACTAAAGAGTGAATTTACAAAGTTTTCAGTGAAAAGCTGTAGCAGCATGCAGTAGTGCGACTGAACATGGCCGCTGCCCGGAAGTTCCCCCGTAATTTATTTCTTAAAATTTAGCAGTTTCTACTTCTCATAACATGAAAATGCACCATGCTCACTTCTGAAGGCTAACCCTACTATACATCATTAACTAACTACCTTAACAACTGAAAAACAGAGTACTTATACTAACTTTCACCATGGCTAGCCTAAAGCCAAGATTGGCTCCTCCAAATAAGGAAAATGGTGGGTGGAGTTTAGCAGTAAAGAGGATTTTAATTTGCTTTAAAAACATTAAGACTTGGCTGATATGTTATTCCATAGCAACACAACAGAAATTTCAAATTTGTAAATACAGGGTGTGTACTGTCCCTTTAAATATTACTAACTTTAGTGTTAAAATAATCGATACAGCAATTATATTACCTAAAGGTATGTATAATTGTTTTGCATATCTGTTTTCCTTTATATCAGTTTATTCTCAAAATTCTGCTGCCCCCTCAGGTTTTATGTGTTTTTTGGCCATAATATTTTTTTCATGACATTTCCAAATTAAACGTTCATGTTTAAGTGCGTGTGTTTATATATGTATGTGTGTGTGTATATATGTAGAGTGTATGTAGTGCAGTGTGCTTGTGTAGTGCAGTTAGTGTGTAGTGCAGTGTGCATGTATGTGTGGGTTTAGTGAGTTTGTGTGTAGTGAAACTAATAAAGTGCCAAATCTGCCACCCTAGGCAAGTGCCTTGTTTGCCTAGGTCAAAATATGCCTCTGCTTTAGGTTTATATTTTGAACTGGATATTAGTTATTTCCCTGAGTAATATCTGTAAAGGGTAGCATTTTATTTTGTAAATAACCACTTAAATATATTCTTTTGCATACTAGCTGAAAATTAGGATCGTCTAAGAAACTGTATAGTTGTTATTTAGTTTTGCTGTTGGGTATTTTTATAGTTTACCCCCCTATGCCTTTTGGATGTAAGTTTGCTCAGTGTACCCTGTGTCCAACCTTCTGCCTTATGCTGCGGTTTAGTTTTGACAGCTAAAACCACAGCCAGAGGCAGAAGGCATCTGCCTTCTTATGGTAAGGGAGTGTCTATCGTGCTCCCTTTACCATGTGAAGGTAGATCACTGATGCAAAAAGTGACACTGTCTGTGTCATTGTCCTCATCAGCTTGCGGAGTCACCGTGGGTGGTGTGGGAAGAAGGTAGGGAGGCGGTAGGTGGCGCATTGCAGGAGAGGAAAATGAGGGGAGGAAGGGGGGATTCCCTACTTACCAACAAAATTGTTTAGTAAGGGATGGGTTTGCTACACTATGGAATGGGGTGAGGGAGTGGGGGTGGCTACACTAAAGAAAAAAAATAAAATAAATAATGATAATTTAAAAAATATATGTATTAAAACTGGGTACTGGCATACAGATGTAGAACGGCACAGTGTTAATGGGGGCCTTGAATGCAAGGGTTGAGATTTTTAATTTTGTCCTTGAGGAGGCTAAAGAGGAATTAGCATAGTGGTGTAGCAAATGGTGGGTGATGTGTAATGAATATCTGTCTAGCAGAAGCAGACATGATGGACTGCAGAGTATATGCTAGTTTGGAAACACAGAGAGAATGAGCTGCAGTATACATGAGAAGAGAGTGTATTTGAAACATAGTTGTATCTTGTGTTAGGAAGTGACAAATTTGAGATATATTGTTCAGGCAGAAGAAGCAGGAATTTGATATGGACTAGATGCGGAGAGCATATACATTTTTTGAGTAAAATATTACAAGGTAGCTGGTATGAGGGGTTGATGTGATGGCAGTATTGTTAAATTATATTGATATTTTAGAAGGGATTTTGGATAAGGGGGAAAGAAACTCATCTTCTGAGGTTTTAATATTCTAATAACAGGAAAACATTCTATGAGATTTAAAACAGACAGCTATTGACACAAGTGAGAAATGAGAATAGAAGATCTGGTACATTGAAATGTTTAGCAAATGCCATAGAAATAAAGAAGGAAGGAGTAATCAACCTTATGGGAGAATACAGTTTTAGAAGGATTAGGAGAACAAAATGTATTTTAGACTTTGCAGTACATAGGCTATGTGTTACCTTAAAGGACCACTAAATCAATCAATGGATAATAAAAAGAGAATTCAAAAGGATTGGCATGATTAAATCATGTTAATATATACCTTTATTTCAATTAATATTTCTTAATACAAAATCCAATACTGGAAAATAGAAAATACTCATCCTTAAGCAATATTATCTTTTGGACTAAATGTTTATTGAGGTCTCCAAAATGCATAACATCATCTGAGAACCTGGAAAAAACAGCTAGGAACACTCCCCCCCCCATACACACACACACAGGCATGCACACAAGATTCACCAAGGAGATCAAGTTAAATGGTTATTGATGACTTAATGGATTGATGAACCTGTTTTTTGGCTCTTAGGTTCTCCAATACATTTTTTCCACTTGCTGCAAGCTGTGGGGCTGTCACTTTTCTTCATTTTTGGATGTTTTTGAGGTTCAGATACTCCATTGTGACGTGCACCACATTAAAGTAAGGAAGATTGGTGCTGGGCTTATTCTACATTTGTGGACTTAATGGATTGGGACAGAAAGTTTAAAGGGTGTAAGGATATGTTTAGTTGTTTTTAGAGAACACTACAATTACAGCCCCTGCTTTATGCAGGACCACTCAGTCTCACACCTTACCTCGGATTCCCACAGATTTAACTTAAGGGAACCCTGATATGCTCATTGATCTGAGGGTCACTACAGCAGGGTTGCTGAGTGAAACCGGAACCTTCACGCAACAATAAATGCTTAAAGCAGAAAAGAGAGTAAGTCTTATAGGATTGACTGCAGCAGTAGTGAAAGAGTTAATTAGTGCAGGTGCCTTAATTCAAACAGAGTTGCAATGGAAATAGTTTATGCAGCAGGCTTTAACAAACACACTGGAATTAACACAGTACTTTGATAAGTGAATAAATCAACCTCTGGTCATTTTGTAAACCATACTTTGATAATGGATGTTAATACTTTGCAGAGTTGTTCAATCAGAGTAATATAAGCTGTGGTAAACTTGAGGAAACAGATATAGTTTAACTTAGAGCAAACAGTTCATTTCAAGCACAATAGAGGTTAATTGCGTAAAGTTTGAATTATGCTTATGCAATCCGATAATGAGTAATGGTACTTTGTAATAATCTTTGTCACAGTTATTTGTTAGTAATTTGGTAAATAGCAGTAGAAAGGTTTAGTGCATATTTGATATCTGAAGCGAATATGGAAATCCAGTAAATGAGCGTTCCACAATATATAGCAAGTGAAGGAAAAATGAGGTTGCAGCAATACACACAGTTCATAGAATGCAATATATATTGACAAGAAATATTGTAGATGAAATTAGCACATAGCGATACAGTTACCACACAGCAACAAGTCCAAGGAGTATCGCAGAAAGCCTGGCAGAGATCCGCGGCGGGAGAATGAGGAGCGTGACGTCACACGCTGCAGGGGAACAACCTCACTACAGGAGAGAGACTAAGAAATCTCTTAGTGAACAAACGTAGCAAATCTTCAAGCACAAAAGAGAATCTGCAAGTTGATTCAAATAGGCAGATACTCATGGGGAGCAATAAGTTGAGAATACAAAGTAGTATAAACGGCTAGGTCTCTTCTGAAGCAGCTTCACACTGAGCAACAAATTACCAAGCAATGAGTTCTGTTGGGAGGAGCCTTAAATAGGGGTAGTGAGTTGACATCCTTAAAGGCACAGTAGGAAAAGAGATAAATCCCTGACAGGACACCCCCCCCAAGGAGCCGCTCCGCGGATCAAGGACCAGGACGATCAGAATGTCTACGATGAAACAAAGAGACAAGACGTGGTGCAGAGACATTATTGGAAGGCTCCCAAGAGTCCTCCTCAGGACCAAATCCCTTCCAACTGACAAGATACTGAAGTTGATTACGATGGTAACGAGAGTCTATGATAGACTCAATCTCATATTCCATGCCTTCAATGACTGTAGGATCCACCGTCTCATTTTGAGTTGAATCTCTGATTGCACTGTAAGGTTTCAAAAGAGAAACGTGGAATGTGGGATGTATCTTCATGGAATCTGGTAGTTTAAGTGTTACAGCATTAACATTGATGATCTTTTGTATCGGATAAGGCCCTAAATATAGGCAAGCCAGTTTTTTAGATGGAACTTGTAAGCGTAAATGTTTAGTGCTTAACCAAACTTTGTCACCAATCTTGTAATCTGGAGGCTTGGATCTACGTAGGTCGTAGTGATGTTTCTGAACAGCCTGGGCTTCTAGTAAAACTTGTTTCAATGTTGAGAAATTGGTAGCAATGGTATTAACAAGATCATTAACTATAGGCATGTCGGAATTGTTGATCTGATTTGTATAGTATGAGGGATGAAATCCATAATTGATGTAAAATGGTGTCATTTTAGTTGATGAATTTACGGCATTATTATGAGCAAATTCAGCAGTAGCAAGTAGAGAATGCCAGTTATCTTGTTGTTGAGTGCAGTAGCAACGAAGGTACTGCTCTAATGTTTGATTTGTTCTTTCTGTTTGACCATTCGTTTGTGGATGATAAGCGGTACTCAAACGTTTAGTAATGTTAAGAGAGGAACACAATTGATTCCAAAACCTCGAGGTGAATTGCGTACCTCTATCTGTGGTGATTGTTTCAGGTAAACCATGTAGTTTTACAATGTGATTCAAAAATAGTGAAGCAGTTTCTGAAGACGTAGGCAATCCTCTATGTGGAAGGAAATGAGCCATTTTAGAGAATAAGTCCACTACTACCAATATGGTATTATAATTAGCTGATGAGGGCAGATCAACAACAAAATCCATAGCAATCGCTGCCCAGGGTCTGTCTGGTACTGGTAAAGAGAGAAGGTAACCATAAGGACTCTTATGCTGATGTTTCTTAGTTGTACATACCATACAGGAATCAATATACTGTTTAATAGTATCATTCATCTTTGGCCACCAGTAATTCCTTTTAATCAAATGAGCAGTTCTATGAACTCCAGGATGACCAGCCAACAAAGAGTCGTGAGCAGAGGTAAGTATCTCATTCCTGAGAGAAGGAGGTAAATACAATAAAGTGCCGTGATAGTATAAGTTGTCGGAATGTTTTAGTACATCCAAATGACCCAAAGATGAATCATCCTTCAGATGTTCTTGTAAGATGGTTTTAAATTCAGTTGTTAAACAAATAATTCTATCCGGAGGTATGATAGATGAAGGAGAAACCACATCAGTAGGACGAGGGTCTTTTCTAGAAAGAGCATCAGCTTTCATATTTTTTGAACCTGGTCTATAAGTAATGACGTAATCAAAACGAGAGAAGAACAAACTCCATCGAACCTGACGAGCAGTGAGGGTCTTGTTTGATTTTAAATATTCTAAATTACGGTGATCGGTATAGATGGTGATTGGATATGTTGCAACCTCTAGGAGGTGTCGCCAAAACTCCAAAGCTGATTTGATTGCGAGAAGTTCCTTATCACCGATTCCATAGTTAATCTCTGCTGAACTCATAGTTCTAGAATAGTAGGAGACAGGATGTAAAGGTTCTTTTTCAGAACGTCTTTGAGATAAAACAGCCCCCACAGCAAACTCAGAAGCATCGACTTCTAGCGTAAATTGACATGTGGGATCTGGAAACTGTAAAATAGGGGCTGAAACAAATTTAGTTTTTAGAGTATTGAAGGAATGATCAGCATCTTGATTCCATACAAACTTAACTTGCTTACGTGTTAACGTAGTGAGAGGTCTAACAATAAGTGAAAAGTCTTTAATGAACTTTCTATAAAAGTTTGCAAAGCCAAGGAATCTTTGAATATCTTTTTTATTACGAGGAATAGGCCAATTAGTGATAGCTTCTACTTTGCTTGACTCCATTGAAATTCCAGCTGGTGAGATGCAATAACCAAGGAATGATATGGTGTTTGTATTAAAAATACACTTTTCAAGCTTTGCATAAAGACGGTGTGCCCTTAAACGTGTCAACACTTGTTTGACATGTACAATGTGATCCTGTAGAGAATTTGAGTAAACCAAGATGTCATCCAAGTATACGACAATACAGATATCTAACAAATCATGAAAGACATCATTTATAAAACATTGAAAAGTCGCTGGGGCATTGCACAACCCAAAGGGCATTACAGTGTATTCATATAAACCGTATCTAGTACGAAATGCAGTTAACCATTCATCCCCTGCCCTCATCCTAATCAGATTGTAAGCACCTCTGAGGTCAAGTTTAGTAAAAACTGTGGCACCTTGTAAACGTTCAATAAGTTCAGGTATGAGGGGCAGGGGGTATCTGTTCTTTTTTGTGCATTTGTTCAACTGCCTATAATCAATGATGGGTCTAAGACTGCCATCCTTGTTTTTTACAAAGAACATTGCTGCAGCTGCAGAGGATGTGGAAGGTCTAATAAAGCCTTTTTTCAAGTTATCATCTAAATATTCTTTTAAATGATTTAATTCTGGCTGTGACAATGGATATATATGTCCATATGGTATGGAGCTTCCAGGTATAAGATCAATAGAACAGTCATAGTTTCTGTGTGGAGGTAAAGACTCAGCCTCCTTTTTATCAAAAACATCAGCAAATTCACTATAACATTCTGGTAACTTATGTTCAGTGATATGACAAAGTGTGTGTACCCCAAAACAGGATTGTTTACAGTGGTTTGAATCAAAGACTACTGATGCTGTGGACCACGATATAGTGGGATTATGCTTTATTAACCAATTCAGTCCAAGGATTAACGGATAGACAGAAGATGGAAGAACATCAAAACAAATAAGCTCTGTGTGTCCTGAAGGGGTAACAACTTTGAGTGGGATAGTGTGGTGAGTTATGGGACCAGAGCTAAAGAATGAACCATCAACCAGACGAATAGCTAAATCAACACTCTTCTTTATTAGTGGGATGTGATTATTAACAACAAAAGTGTTATCAGCAAAATTCCCAGAAGCCCCAGAGTCAATTATGGCCTGAACGTTTATCTTCTGATGGGACCACTGTAGGGAGACATAAATAGATAGATGAGATTTTATGCTGTCAACCAAATTAACAGTATGGTCATTGGACGAAGTCTTACCCTTCTTTTGTCGAATCAGAGAGGGACAGTCCCTAACAGCATGGTTCTTTTCAGCACAGTATAGACATAGGTTTAGTAGCTTACGCCTAGCTTTCTCCTCAGGTCTCAAGGGTCCCCTAATAACTGCAACATCCATGGGTTCTTCTATGGGTCTAGTGAATGCTGTGGAAGGTGTTGAATGATGATAATTGGGGTTTCTTCTGGGGGTAGTCTCTGAATAGGATCTCTCTGACTTCCTTTCCCTAAGCCGACAATCTATGCCAATAGAGAGAGTCATCAATTCATCCAAGTCCTCTGGAATCACACCCCTAGCCAATTCATCCTTAACTGCATCATTGAGTCCCAAACGGAACTGATTGCGTAGAGCAGGAATATTCCACAGGGTGTCAGGAGCCCATCTTTTAAATTCAGTAATGTAGTCTTCTACCATTCTTTTGCCCTGTCTTAGAGACCTAATGGCAGTTTCAGCTGTATTTTTTCTATTGTGATCTTCATATAAAAGAGACATTGCAGAAAAAAAATCTTCTAGTGAATTTAGGATAGGATCATTTTTTTCATAGAAAGCATTGGCCCAAGACCTGGCCTCACCTCTGAGAAATGAAATAACAGTTAGAACTCTAATCCTGTCAGTTGGGTATGACTTAGGTTTCAAAGTAAAAAGCAAAGTGCAGGAATTCCTGAAATCCCTAAACATAGCTCTGTCCCCAGAGAACTTTTCCGGTGGACTAACAATGGGTTCTGGACATGACTCAACATTAGCAGTTTTGTTTGCAAGATGATCATTAATAAAATTTTTTATACTCTGATTCTCTAGTTGTATATCCCTTAAGCCTTGAATCATGTGATCCATACTCTGAGCTAAAGAACCAACTCTCCTGGACAGTTCACTTACATCCATGATTTTAGCTGTTAGTAGTATTCCTTTTTTAAGGCTTGGTAATATGTAAGGATATGTTTAGTTGTTTTTAGAGAACACTACAATTACAGCCCCTGCTTTATGCAGGACCACTCAGTCTCACACCTTACCTCGGATTCCCACAGATTTAACTTAAGGGAACCCTGATATGCTCATTGATCTGAGGGTCACTACAGCAGGGTTGCTGAGTGAAACCGGAACCTTCACGCAACAATAAATGCTTAAAGCAGAAAAGAGAGTAAGTCTTATAGGATTGACTGCAGCAGTAGTGAAAGAGTTAATTAGTGCAGGTGCCTTAATTCAAACAGAGTTGCAATGGAAATAGTTTATGCAGCAGGCTTTAACAAACACACTGGAATTAACACAGTACTTTGATAAGTGAATAAATCAACCTCTGGTCATTTTGTAAACCATACTTTGATAATGGATGTTAATACTTTGCAGAGTTGTTCAATCAGAGTAATATAAGCTGTGGTAAACTTGAGGAAACAGATATAGTTTAACTTAGAGCAAACAGTTCATTTCAAGCACAATAGAGGTTAATTGCGTAAAGTTTGAATTATGCTTATGCAATCCGATAATGAGTAATGGTACTTTGTAATAATCTTTGTCACAGTTATTTGTTAGTAATTTGGTAAATAGCAGTAGAAAGGTTTAGTGCATATTTGATATCTGAAGCGAATATGGAAATCCAGTAAATGAGCGTTCCACAATATATAGCAAGTGAAGGAAAAATGAGGTTGCAGCAATACACACAGTTCATAGAATGCAATATATATTGACAAGAAATATTGTAGATGAAATTAGCACATAGCGATACAGTTACCACACAGCAACAAGTCCAAGTAATATCGCAGAAAGCCTGGCAGAGATCCGCGGCGGGAGAATGAGGAGCGTGACGTCACACGCTGCAGGGGAACAACCTCACTACAGGAGAGAGACTAAGAAATCTCTTAGTGAACAAATGTAGCAAATCTTCAAGCACAAAAGAGAATCTGCAAGTTGATTCAAATAGGCAGATACTCATGGGGAGCAATAAGTTGAGAATACAAAGTAGTATAAACGGCTAGGTCTCTTCTGAAGCAGCTTCACACTGAGCAACAAATTACCAAGCAATGAGTTCTGTTGGGAGGAGCCTTAAATAGGGGTAGTGAGTTGACATCCTTAAAGGCACAGTAGGAAAAGAGATAAATCCCTGACAAAGGGACACTGAATCCAATTTTTTTCTTTCGTGATTCAGATAGAGCATGAAATTTCTAATTTACTCCTATTATAACATCTTAATCCACTTGGTATCTTTATTTGAAATGCAAGAATGTAAGTTTAGATGCTAGCCCATTTTTGGTGAACAACCTGGGTTGTCCTTGCTGATTGGTGGATAAATCCACCCACCAATAAAAAAGTGCTGTCCAGAGGTCTGAACCAAGAAAAAAACTTAGATGCCTTCTTTTTCAAATAAAGATTGATAATAGGAGTAAATTTGAAAGTTGCTTAAAATTGCATGCTCTATCACCAGCATCACGACTTTAAATTTGCGATCTTCTCCTACACCACATTCTAAATCAGCTTAATTATCTATGTTCTCTATGTGTATGATACTCCATACTTTAAAGGCCTCCTCAGATATACATTTCATCTTATCTATCGTTCAAGTTCCCACCCCCCCCCATCTATAACATACCTCCTAGACTAGGAGGGCTAACTATGCGGCTCCTCTAGTCTATGCCGCACCCCATTGTTCTCTTTTAACATACACTCCATTTATATAAGCACAATATAAAATCCTAAAAATCGAGGTTTACCAATGAGGCCCGAAAGTGGTCTCCTTTGCCGATAATTGCCTTCTTCCATCTTAGTGTTTTCTGTTATTTATGATGGTCCGAGAGTGGCCTAGGGTGACATGTTGAAGGTTTCTAAACGAATGGCATCCTATATATGCAAAGGTCACATGCTATGTAAATTGTTGTTATTACGTTTCTTTTATGTTTATTTCACCATACCTGTAACATTGAACCCTCACTGTATGTGACTTGTGACGCACAACTTTACTTTTTTTTATGATTGATGTATGCCTTTAAATATACCTCAATAAAAAAAAATATAAAAAAAAAAAATAAAAAAAATTGCATGCTCTATCTGAATCACAAAAAACAAAAATTGGGTTCAGTGTCCCTTTAATTAAAAGATACAGTTTTTTTTATGGAAGAGAAGCACCACACATGGTTATGTTGCAGATTTATTTAAATTACTATGAAAGTTATGTTGAGTAATAAACAAGGTTATATCTTTATATGATCTATGATTAAGGCAAGTACTCCGAAATATGCTTTGCTTTTAACTTGATCAATAAAGTATTTTTTGACTTTTTAGGTCGCTGTCTTTTTTGTTATTTGCTTTATATTTATAACCCATTTGTTTTGTGAATTAATTATTTGGGGTACCGCAATGTAATATGTGGGTGCCAATGAAAATTGTGTTTGGAAAACAGGCATATAAAGTTACTTGTACTTCAAAACTGATATACAATTTAGCGAGGATGTTTGTGAAATTATCCAAATATTAATTAATCATATTTAATTAGGATATACACTGAATGTTATATAGACAATTACCCGCATGCTTATCAGCAGGTGGCAAGGTGATACAGAATGCTAAAAGAGTGCATTCAAAATATTTGGTAATTTTATAGAGAAGTAAAATATTTTTTTATCCAGGCTTTGTAAAACCTCTGTAACTATTCATTGACGTGCAAAATGGATAGATAATGAGTGAGCCAGAACTTACAGGATCAGTGGTAATGCACAATAACAAGTCTTTTTTTTATTAATTTAGCTTGCGCACCAACACCTAAACAAAAATAGCAGCAACTTCTCATTCCTCTCATTATTTACTATCTGATGCAATATAATTGCAAACTCCTTTTCCATTATGACTTCTTTGAATGCAGATAATGAAAGTAAATGTTCCTTAGCTTTGACTTCCCCAGTAGTCGACGTACTCAGCAGGGAACCGAAGGTAACTCAGTAATAAGCAAGATAATAAGAAGCAAGGTAATGATTAACCTATACAATAATTTACACACACACACACACACACACACACACACATATATATATATATATATATATGTGTGTCTGTGTGCATATACAACCACTATTTCGAAAAAGTTGGGACAGTATGGAAAAAGCAAAAAACAAACTAAAAGAGTAATTTGATAATTCAATTCACTCTGTACTATATTGAAAACACATTATTAAAACATTATTTGATATTGTACTTTGTGAATTTAATGTATTTTTGAAAACATACACTCATTTAAAATCTGAAAATAGTTTGGACCGGGGCAACTTAGGACTAACAACGATATGACAAATAAGAAGGTGATATGAAACAGGTGAGACAATTGTGTAATCATAGTATATAAGGAGCCTCCAAAATGAAGAATCCTTACTCTTGTTGTGCGTTTGTGTGTACAGGGATAATACAAAATGACCCTTGTTTAATAGATAGCACTGTATTGGGAAGTTATGTAAGGATGCTCATTGGGTGCTGTGGGATATTAAAGTGAGTGAATCATGTGACAGGATTGTGTTAGGTATAAAACTAGATTTTTAGTAAGGGAGACCTGGGGGAATTTATTGGGTATTCTAGGTCATTTTTTTATAGTTAGTACTGCATTGGAAAGTTATGTAAGGATACTCATTAAGTGCTGGGGGATGTTAAAGGGAGTGCATCATGTGACATGATTATGTTTGGTATAAAGCTAGATTTGTAGTAGGGGAAACCTGGGGGATTTATTGGTTTTTGTAGGTCTGGTAGGGGACATGCAGTTAGAGGTCATATTTAGGGTAGTGTTGTTGGAGAGTTCATAATAATAAATGTTAACTGAGGTTGAGTGTGGTTGTATAGAGAAGCTCGGATTACAAGTATGGTTAGTGTGGGATACTGTGGTGGGAGCTGATGACTCTTCGACTGGGAGCTTAATTTTTAAGTGAGATTTGTACAAGTGGTATGTAATTGTATAAGCATCAGTATAATTGTAGCTGGGGTCAACAAATGCTTTTGCAGTTTGGTATTACAAAAGCTGTAGGACACAGCTATATTTTAGTGACGTATAAATTGTGAGCTCTCATGTAATAATGAATTAAGTGCCAACATCTTCTAAAATAGAACCACTCCCAAAAAATAAAAAAATAATTCCGTTGATGCTAGATTTGTTTTCAAAGTAGTAGAATCATTTTAGCAACTGATATATATATATATATATATATATATATATAAAGCCCAATATCTTTAGATAAAGGAATTATTAAAAGTGTATTGAAACACCGAAATTATTGAAAAAACGACCAAGGATTTCATTTTATTCATTTCTCAGTCATTGGGAGTCAATATATTCCTTCTTTTTAAAGATGTTGTCTGAATTCTCATATAGAAAAACAAATACAAAAAAGTGTGCATTATTTTGGTTAATCTTTTATGCTTTAGATTAAACAACTAAACAAGTTACCATCTTTATAGTTACTTTTACCAGAAAGGCCAACAGCAAAATCAAACTTTGGAATCATATTGTTCTCTTTCATATGTGTAATAGAAATGTTGTTTATTTTGCCTTTAAGTACAGCTTCACATATTTTATTGCACCAAATTTCAGTTAAATCTACCAATTCATATTTCCTCTTTGCTCCATTTTCCATTTTTCCACGTTATATGTGAGATTTTTTTGATGTAAGTGTAAGTATTAATTTTATGACTCAATGATCAGGCTGCCCACAGTTCAGGAATATAACCACAATTACATTTGATTCTAATGTGCTTTAAATTGAAAACATGGATGATATTGCTGTAGTTAGATACTTAGGAACATGGTCTAGATTTTAAACCTCAGTTTTAACTTTCTTAACATTCCATTTAATTAGAATAATATCCCTTTGAACAGTACAACTTGTCTTAAAGGGACATTCCGGTCAAATTTAAATGCACAAACATGAATTGCATCTTTGAATAGAAACATATTTGCAATATACATGTATTGGCACAAATACTTCTAGTAAAAGTTATCAATGTTTTAGTGTTAACATTTTTCTCTACACGTGCATGTGAAGCATAGATAGATATTCTCAGTGCACCAGCATTTTAAATACGTAGCTGCTCAAAGAGCCAGGGGGGCCATTACCAGATGGTACAAGCACGTTAAGCTCTCTGAGCATGTGCAGTGCTTAAAATGCTGGTACACGGTGCATACTTAAATACAGTTTTGAAACAGCTATAGCTTTTATTTGAAGCATTTATGCTAATACAAGTATATTACAAAAATGCTTCTATTCAAAACTGAAATGCATCCATGTGGATTCCAATTTTGGCTGGAATGTCCCTTTAAGGCAGGGCACTAGAAGTGAAGTTGTGGTAACACAGTAAACTATTTTTTGGAGCGGTTAGCTGGGTAAGTAAGTTACTACACACCATCAGATCCATCAGCAGATGGATGGATATGCTAAAATTATTGTTTATTGGCTTTTGTTAACATTTAATAAAATCAAGAAAAAAGCATGCTTGTTAAAATGCTAAATGAGCATGCTTAAGATTAACAGTTCAAAATAAAAGTTGTCTAAAAATTGAATACTTAGCATGCTTTGAAAAACTAACCAAAATGTTTTTTTTAACAGGTAAAAAAGTCTTAAGGGCAAGATTACAAGTGACAACAGCAATCTCATGACCAATTTTTCTTCCGCTGATATTACAAGGCTGGAGAAATCACCATTGTGCTACCGCAATAGTCTTTTCCGCTTCAATCCATAACGCGGTCTAAGAGCTTTGGTAAAGTGTAATCCGTAATAAAAAAGCTGCACAAAACACAACAAGAATACATTATAAAGTACACCTATCGCCACCCCCCCACATCACAAACACTAAATTAAAGTATTAACCCCTAAACCGCCATCCCCCCACATCACAAACTATCTAAATAAACTATTAACCTCTAAACCGCTATCTCCCCACATCGCAAAGTACATAAATAAACTATTAACCCCTAAACCCCTAAACCCCTAAACCCCCATCCTCCTACATCACAAAGTGATAAACTAACTAAAACCCCTAACCTAACACCTCCCAACTTAACCCAAAGTACCAATAAATTTAATAAGTACTACACTAACTACCTTAAAAAATAAAAGCTTGCCTGTAAAATTAAATTAAAAACTAGGCTTACCCTAAAAAAAACTAACATTCAGCTAGATTACGAGTTTTGTGTTATGAGTGAAAAAGCATTGTTATGCTTCATAACGCTGCTTTTCCCCTAACACCGCTATTACAAGTTTTTTTAGGTATAGCTGTACCGCACACTTTTTTGGCCACCACGCAACGTCAGTACTGCACTTTTAAAAAAGTCCTTTTTCAATGGGACTTCCATAGCGCCGATATTATGAGTTTGCCTGGGAGGCCAAAAAGTGAGCAGTACACCCTATAACCACAAAATCCATCCTGCCATCTAAAGTCAGTAGTTATGAGTTTTATGTTACAAAGCTTTAACATAAAACTCATAACTAAAGTGTTGCAAAGTACACTAACACCCATAAACTACCTATTAACCCCTAAACCGAGGCCTTCCCGCATTGCTAACACTATAATAAATTTATTAACCCCTAATCTGCTGCTCCGGACATCGCCGCCACTAAAATAAATTATTAACCCTATTCCGCTGCTCTTTAATATTGCCCAAACCCCAAAAAACTCATCTTCAAGTCATCCGGCGCAGAGCATCCTCTTCTTCTGATCGTTGCTGGAAAATGAAGTTTCACTTTAAGTGACATCATCCAAGATGGCGTCCCTTACATTCCTATTGGCTAAAAGATTTCTATCAGCCAATAGGAATAAATGTTTTCCCTTTTAATCCCTATTGGCTGATAGAAATCTTTTAGCCAATAGGAATGTAAGGAACGCAATCTTGGATGACGTCACTTAAAGTGAAACTTAATTTTCCAGCGACGATCAAAAGAAGAGGATGCTCCGCGCCGGATGTCTTGAAAATGGACCAGCTTCGCGTGGGATGGATGAAGATAGAAGATGCTGTCTGGATAAAGTCTTCTTGCCGTCTGAATGAGGACTTCCCCGGCTGGATAAAGATGGAAGAGGCCGCCCAGATGAAGACTTCTTGCCGCCTGGATGATGACTTCGCCGGCTGAATGAGGATGGATGTCCGAACTTCGATAACTGTAAGTGGATCGTCAGGGGTTAGTGTTAGGTTTTTTTAAGCGTTTTTTTGGGTGGGTTTAATTTTTAGCTTAGGGTTTGGGCAATGTAAAAGAGCTAAATGCCCTTTTAAGGGCAATGCCCATCCAAATGCCGCTTTCAGGGCAATGGTTAGCTTAGGTTTGTTGAGTGGTGGGTTTTACTGTTAGGGGGTGTTTGTATTTTTTTTACATGTAAAAGAGCTGATTTCTTTGGGGCAATGCCCCACAAAAGGCCCTTTTAAGGGCCATTGGCAGTTTAGTGTAGGCTAGTTTTTTTTTTTATTGTAATAGGGCTATTAGAGTAGGAGTAATTCGTTTTTTTTATAATTTCATTTTTTATTTTTTGTAATTTAGTGTTTATTTTGTTTTGTAATTTAGAAAATTGTATTTTAATAATTTCATTTATTTTATTTTATTGTAATGTTATGGCTAGATTACGAGTTGTGCGTTAGGTTAAAAAAGCAGCGTTAAGAGGTCCTAACGCTGCTTTTCTACGCCCGCTGCTATTACAAGTCTTGCAGGTTTAGGGGCACCGCACACTTCTTTGGCCTTACCGCAAAACGACTTACATAAACTTTGTAAAGTCTTTTTTCTATGGGACCATAGTGCCAATATTACGAGTCTGTCCTGGGAGGCCAAAAAGTGAGTGGTACACCCTACCCTGTCAAGATCCCTAACGCATTTAAAAGTCAGTAGTTAAGAGTTTTATGTTATTATTATTATTATCAGGTATTTGTAGAGCGCCAACAGATTCTGCAGCGCTGGTTACAACGCCGTAACATAAAACTCATAACTAAAAAGTACAATAACACCCATAAACTACCTATTAACCCCTAAAACAAGGCCTTCCCGCATCGCAAACACTATAATAAAAATTTTAATCCCTAATCTGCCGCTCTGGACACCGCCGCCACCTACATTAAATTTATGAACCCCTAGTCTGCTGCCCCCAACATCGCCGACACCTACATTATATTTATTAACCCCTCATCTGCCGTCCCCAATGTCGCCGCAACCTACCTACACTTTTTAACCCCTAATCTGCTGCCCCCAACGTCGCCGCCACTATAATAAACATATTAACCCCTAAACCGCCGCACTCCTGCCTCACAAACATTGGTTAAATATTATTAACCCCTACTCTGCCGTCCCTAACATCGCCGCCACCTACCTACATTTATTAACTTGCAAGTGTAGTCTAAATCACTGAAGGAATTGAGACTAAGAGGGTGCACTTTTGTAGCACTTCTAATGCCCCTAGCAGGTGAAGTTACAGACTGTATAAATTAGACCAAACGGTCAAAATAAACTTAAAACATAACTTTTATTACTTCAAAAATCTAATAAAATCAATGTGTAAATGTGTGCATTTTAAAAACACATAGAGACTCGAATACAGGATTTTAGTATTTGTAGAAATCCTTGTTTAGTATAGCCCTGCAAAATAGACATCCACATATATAGTGTAGATGATAAGGGTGTTTGTCACTAATAGTCAAGTTCACAGTTAACGGATTGTATTAGAACCTATTGTATTATATTGGGGCTGTTTATACAGTGAATATATTTATACACATATGTATGTATATATATGTATATAAATTGGATGTGGTTATATAGAGGTCCTTATCCTGTACTGATGTCTAAATGTATATATATATATGTATATGTGTAAATATATATATATATATATATATATATATATATATGATGTGGCGTATATTTATTGCTATTACTTAATACAGTGATTTTCAACCTTTTTTTTGCCGTGGCACATTTTTTAACATTAAAAAATCCTGCGGCACACCACCATCCCAAAATTTTATAAAATCACACATTGTAACCTAATACAGCATATATATATATATATATATATATATATATATATATATATATATATATATATATATATATAGAGTTCCTTAAAGGGAAAGCACAATCTCACCACTTGTTAAGTGCCACGGTGCTCTGCTGTAAATAACCCACAACGTCCACAGAATGCAGGCACTCACTGGTCTTAGTAAAATATAACAATTTATTTAGAAATCATTAAAAAGACATAACGTTTCGGCACCAATATGTGCCTTTGTCAAATGTCAGCATGTAACCAAACGAATATGCAGCACACTTAAAATCAATATGACACACATTTAAAAACATACCCCTTTTAAAGATGTGAGCAGCCTATTACCGCCATGCCTCCACTCGCGTCTTCCCATCCATGGCAATGACGTCACGTACGCACGCTGCGTGCCTAGCGTGATGACGCATGGCACGGCGTTGCCATAGCGACGTCGGATAGCCGCACGCGTCAGAGTAGGGAGTGACTTAATCACGCATACAGATTACTATCAGGGACGTCTGTGTGTACTTGTTGCTAACAGCAACCAAAGCAATCCACAATGTGTATAGCATGTTTAATATTTGGACATAGCGGTTTATAGACAAAACATTAATACTGTTAGAAACATATTATTAAATGGCATATTAGAACATAGTCTGTTAGATGATAGATCCAATGTGTGATTTCTATATGCGGAAAACTGTCAAGCTCAGAAAGAGAAGGAGGCCAATCTAAGGGCCATCCTTAGAGAATGGGCACGAAATGCCAGAATAGACAGTAAAGGCATCAGCATAAGAGAAACATAACACCTTGTTATTGCAATACATGATACATACTACAGATGAGGATAAGCGAAAACTATCACTATTAAATGTATCACTATTAAATTTGTAACCCCTGGTGCAAGCCATTAGTAGATGTATTAAGAGACATAATCATATAAATACATTGTAGCATCATGCCACCCTGGGGTACAGATAGAAACTTTTTAGTGATTAGTGAGCTATCATTTAGATATGTCCAGGGCAATAACTCTTCAGTGTGGTATTAATAGAATGGACTAAAGTCCAGTGAGGTGTTGAGGCCTTTAGGGACCAATGTGTCCAACCTGTGGATCCATCTGCTTTCAAGCTGGAGCAGTCTATTAGCCCTATCACCCCCTCTTGGCATGGGGGGGACGTGGTCAATTAACATGGACCTAATACTTGACACGGAGTGTTTCAATGCCACGCAGTGGCGTGCCACTGGCTGATCTGATTCGCCAGACTTCAATGCAGCACGGATGGCACACCGATGGTTTGCCATCCTATCACGGAAGGGGGTAATCGTCTTACCCACATATACACTGGAACAAGGGCAAATCAATATGTATATTACATAGTTACTCATGCAACTCAAACGATGGTTTATCTTGTACCTCTTGTTTGAATGTGGGTGCTGGAACGAATTACCCCGAGTCATGCTATTACATGTAGTGCAATTGCCACAGGGAAAACACCCCATTTTGGAGGTTTTAAGCCATGATTCCTTATGATAGTGTTTAATAGGATCCGATTTTACTAAATGGTCCCTGAGGTTTTTGGCTCTGCGATAGACCAATCTCGGAGGTGGCATGTTCCGAAAAGGTAGCGTTGGATCAGTCTCCACGACCTGCCAGTGTTTACGCACTGCTCCTGTCAACTTTTCATTACCAGGTGTATAGGTGGTAACCAGGTTGAGCTGTTCGTGTTTGGCTTTGCTCTGTACTTTGGGGCCATCCATACATAGCCTCTCTTGTGTCTTAATAATTTCAGCCCTGGCATACCCTCTGTTACTCAATTTTTTGCCCATCTCCTCCAACTGAGTGGTCCGTAATGATAGCTCACTGTTGTTTCTCAGGACTCTGGTGAGCTGGGAAGTGATGACACCTTGTTTTTGGTGTGCAGGGTGGAAGCTTCTGGCATCTAATAAAGAGTTGCGGTCCGTGGGTTTAGTGTACAAGGATGTACCAAACCGCAGTTTGCCTGATTCATCCACCTTGAACACATTCAAATCAAGAAAATGTACACAACTTAAATCATATTCAAGCTTAAAACGTATAGGAGACTCCATGAGGTTCAAACATGTCACCCACTCATGCAAAGATGATTCACTACCCGTCATTGCATGATTTGACGTCATTGCCATGGATGGGAAGACGCGAGTGGAGGCATGGCGGTAATAGGCTGCTCACATCTTTAAAAGGGGTATGTTTTTAAATGTGTGTCATATTGATTTTAAGTGTGCTGCATATTCGTTTGGTTACATGCTGACATTTGACAAAGGCACATATTGGTGCCGAAATGTTATGTCTTTTTAATGATTTCTAAATAAATTGTTATATTTTACTAAGACCAGTGAGTGCCTGCATTCTGTGGACGTTGTGGATTATTTACAGCAGAGCACCGTGGCACTTAACAAGTGGTGAGATTGTGCTTTCCCTTTAAGGAACTGTGCATTGGCTTTTGGCATTAGGGATCAAGCACTCCCATTATCTATACACTGTATCTAGTGGACTTTGCTTTGGTATCACACGCTTACTATCCTGTTGATGCTCTTGGAGTAATCATTTTGTTTTTACATTTACCCCTATACTGATGATGGCTGAGGCTGCTGGCATACCTGAATACTCTCAGCTGGATGATGATTTCAACACGGATCCTTTAGCATTCACAGATGAAGACGCGGACAGGATTCTTATTCCTGAGGACCTGAGTGAGCTGGGTGGTGAGACACCAATTAATGTCTATCATAGAATGCTTAATTTGCGTAGAAAAGAAATAGATTACCATCATCTTTCTAGTTACTTTAGGAAAAAATTCATTCCCAGGGGTTTTCGTGTTAAAAATATACCGACCCTGGGCAGGCAGAATGTGGAGTTCTGTAAAAGGTGGTGTTCAATATTAAATAAATGCTCTTATGACTTGATCCTTTTAGTGATCGAGGAAGTCACCAGATTAGGGGCAAAAATCAAGGCAGAATTGGACACCATCAAAGAGCAGAGCATCCACATTCTGACTAATGACACTAGCCAGGAGTGGGTCACTAAACTCGATGGCCTTGTAAATAAGTATCGTACTGATTTGATTAATTTCAAAAATAAGAAACTCAATAATGTTGAGAATGATTATAGAGAAAGGAGGGTATATAGATGGCTATATGGTAAAGAGGATGGTACATATAGACGGCGTAGAAATCTTAGATCTAGAAATACACTAAGTATTGTAGACAGCAGTGGGGGTGATTCTTCTGGCACTGAGGTCAGTGCTAGTAATGATCACACCCCTGCACAAGTCAATCAATCTGAACATTTTTTAGGGGTGAGTACTCGCTCAACTGCGAAACCCCCACCAATGCCCCAAGACAAAAGAGGGCAAAAAAATGTAAAACCAGGCGGGGGGGGGGGGCACAAATCAAAAATCTAAAACAGATTCGCAAGAAATAGATGTTATATTCAATCTTAGTAGTAGACCACTCAGTAGTGCTGAACAATCTCTACTTAATCATGGATTGTCGTTTATTCCTACCCCAAAACCAGATAAATTTGAACAACTAGTTGATATTCACAGATTTCAACGCCAACTTAAGTTAAAGGATCATTTCAGAGAACAGACCCCACAGAGTGAAGGCTTTAAGAAAAAATCTACGTTTGAGCCTCCTAACACACACACATCAATTAGGAGATATACGAGGGTACTAACTAGCAATTTGACAGAAAACACTCCCACACGTTTATATTCTAATCTAACGCTAGCTGAGCAAAAGGCTCTCACTGAATTAGGTAATGACACCTCAATCATCATCCGCCCTGCGGACAAGGGGGGTTCTATAGTTATCCTTGATAACACTGATTACCGACAGGAGGCTCTTAGACAACTGGCCGATGTGAATACTTATGTCAAATTAAAAAGTAACCCTACATCTATCTACAAGTCTATCATCGATTCCTTCCTCCAAAATGGCCTCATGGCTGGCCATTTGAGTGAAAAGGAATATGCATTTCTCACCACTGACTATCCGGTTGTGCCTACATTATACCTTCTTCCAAAGGTCCATAAGACCTTGGTGAACCCACCGGGCAGGCCTATTGTATCTGCCCGGGGGTCTGTACTTACCAATATAGCCATCTACATAGACTCACATCTTCAGAGTGTGGTTAAGAATACAGATGCTTATTTGCAGGACTCACTGAGTCTTTTGAAAATCCTGAAAGATTACTCTGATCTTCAACAGGATGACATCCTGGTCACCATGGATGTTGACAGCCTCTACACAGTGATTCCCCACGCGGGTGGGGTGGAGGCTGTCAGGTCCATGGTGACAGGTAATGTTAATTACCTTGGACCATCCATTGAATTCCTTTGTGCACTGTTATCATTTTGTCTGGAGGAAAGTTATTATTTACAAATTTCAGGGACTGCCATGGGTTCGAACGTGGCACCCACTTACGCTAATATCTTTATGGCATGGTATGAGCATGAACTCATGAAGCCCTTTGAGAACCCCAAGGTGAAATATTATACACGCTATATTGATGACGTTTTTCTCATCTGGAGGGGTAGTGAATCTTTGCGTGAGTGGGTGACACGTTTGAACCTCATGGAGTCTCCTATACGTTTTAAGCTTGAATATGATTTAAGTTGTGTACATTTTCTTGATTTGAATGTGTTCAAGGTGGATGAATCAGGCAAATTGCGGTTTGGTACATCCTTGTACACTAAACCCACGGACCGCAACTCTTTATTAGATGCCAGAAGCTTCCACCCTGCACACCAAAAACAAGGTGTCATCACTTCCCAGCTCACCAGAGTCCTGAGAAACAACAGTGAGCTATCATTACGGACCACTCAGTTGGAGGAGATGGGCAAAAAATTGAGTAACAGAGGGTATGCCAGGGCTGAAATTATTAAGACACAAGAGAGGCTATGTATGTATGGCCCCAAAGTACAGAGCAAAGCCAAACACGAACAGCTCAACCTGGTTACCACCTATACACCTGGAAATGAAAAGTTGACAGGAGCAGTGCGTAAACACTGGCCGGTCATGGAGACTGATCCAACGCTACCTTTTCGGAACATGCCACCTCCGAGATTGGTCTATCGCAGAGCCAAAAACCTCAGGGACCATTTTGCAAAATCGGATCCTATTAAACACTATCATAAGGAATCATGGCTTAAAACCTCCAAAATGGGGTGTTTTCCCTGTGGCAATTGCACTACATGTAATAGCATGACTAGGGGTAATTCGTTCCAGCACCCACATTCAAACAAGAGGTACAAGATAAACCATCGTTTGAGTTGCATGAGTAACTATGTAATATACATATTGATTTGCCCTTGTTCCAGTGTATATGTGGGTAAGACAATTACCCCCTTCCGTGATAGGATGGCAAACCATCGGTGTGCAATCCGTGCTGCATTGAAGTCTGGCGAATCAGATCAGCCAGTGGCACGCCACTGCGTGGCATTGAAACACTCCGTGTCAAGTATTAGGTCCATGTTAATTGACCACGTCCCCCCCATGCCAAGAGGGGGTGATAGGGCTAATAGACTGCTCCAGCTTGAAAGTAGATGGATCCACAGGTTGGACACATTGGTCCCTAAAGGCCTCAACACCTCACTGGACTTTAGTCCATTCTATTAATACCACACTGAAGAGTTATTGCCCTGGACATATCTAAATGATAGCTCACTAATCACTAAAAAGTTTCTATCTGTACCCCAGGGTGGCATGATGCTACAATGTATTTATATGATTATGTCTCTTAATACATCTACTAATGGCTTGCACCAGGGGTTACAAATTTAATAGTGATACATTTAATAGTGATAGTTTTCGCTTATCCTCATCTGTAGTATGTATCATGTATTGCAATAACAAGGTGTTATGTTTCTCTTATGCTGATGCCTTTACTGTCTATTCTGGCATTTCATGCCCATTCTCTAAGGATGGCCCTTAGATTGGCCTCCTTCTCTTTCTGAGCTTGACAGTTTTCCGCATATAGAAATCACACATTGGATCTATCATCTAACAGACTATGTTCTAATGTGCCATTTAATAATATGTTTCTAACAGTATTAATGTTTTGTCTATAAACCGCTATGTCCAAATATTAAACACGCTATACACATTGTGGATTGCTTTGGTTGCTGTTAGCAACAAGTACACACAGACGTCCCTGATAGTAATCTGTATGCGTGATTAAGTCACTCCCTACTCTGACGCGTGTGGCTATCCGACGTCGCTATGGCAACGCCGTGCCATGCGTCATCACGCTAGGCACGCAGCGTGCGTACGTGACGTCATTGCCATGGATGGGAAGACGCGAGTGGAGGCATGGCGGTAATAGGCTGCTCACATCTTTAAAAGGGGTATGTTTTTAAATGTGTGTCATATTGATTTTAAGTGTGCTGCATATTCGTTTGGTTACATGCTGATATTTGACAAAGGCACATATTGGTGCCGAAACGTTATAATTTTTTAATGATTTCTAAATAAATTGTTATATTTTACTAAGACCAGTGAGTGCCTGCATTCTGTGGACGTTGTATATATATATATATATATATATATATACACACACACACACACTGTACTGTGCTGTCATGCCATGCTTCCTACAAACTAAGTGTTGCGTGGTGCTGCGTGTAGAGCCAGCACTAGGAACGTGTTGTGGTGGGTGGGGGTTCCTTCCAAGTGTGAACATGGGTTGGGGAGGCGAGCTGCCACTGCGAAGTTACACTCAGTCATCATCTCACCAAAAATAAAAAAAATGGCCCAGAATAAAAACAAGCAAAATTTAAAAAATATGTCACACAGTTGTCAGTCTGCCGCGGCACACCTGAGAATCTCTCACGGCACACTAGTTTGCCGCCGCACAGTGGTTGAAAAACACTGACTTAATATATAGATTGGCACTCATAAATTATGATGATCTGAGAAAAAGGTTTTTATTAAAAGTTGCAATCATAAGTCTTTATGTTAAATACAAGTACACATGTGTGATAATATTAATTGATGTGAAGTAATGAATACTATTACTCTAGTTTGAAGTCCCAAACGTTAAGGGGTTAATGAACACAAAGCATTGGCCTCTAGTTATCAACGTGTCTACCTCAAATACGCTGGAATTCCGCATCGTATTTGAGGCGAGGCTGATTCGCCTTAGTTATCAAGCCCTAGACACTGGCAAAAGTAGAATTTAGTGACGTAAGCTTCGATCCGCCGGACTCAGTCCGACACAGATTGATTCTTACGTCACTCCAGATGTTCCGCACACAAGTGCGGCACAATCTGACTACTTTTGCAAGTTATCAAAAAACTAGCAGGTACACTCGGCACTTTTCCGGCCCAGCATACCTGGTTTTCAAACCCCTGGAGGCGGCGGATCCCATAGGAATCAATGGGAGTCTGACCATAGCGAAAGTTCATGTTCGCTGCTGCCAGACATCCCATTGATTCCTATGGTAGTTTCTACACCTAATACCCTAACATGTACCCCGAGTCTAAACACCCCTAATCTGTCCCCCCTACACCGCCGCAACTAAATAAAGTTATTACCCCCTAAATCGCCGCTCCCGGATGCCCACCGCCACTATAATAAATATCTTAACCCCTAAAACGCCGCTCCCAGACCCCGCCGCAACTCTAAGAAATCTGTTAACCCCTAAACCGCCGCTCCCGGACCCCGCCGCAACTCTAAGAAATCTGTTAAACCCTAAACCGCCGCTCCCGGCCCCCGCCGCCACCTACATAATACCTATTAACCCCAATTACATTGTAGCTATTTTAGGATTTATATTTATTTTACAGGTAACTTTGTATTTATTTTAGCTAGTTAGAATAGTTATTAAATAGTTATTAACTATTTAATAACTACCTAGCTAAAAGAAATACAAAATTACCTGTAAAATAAATCCTAACCTAAGTTACAATTAAACCTAACACTACACTATCATTAAATAAATTAAATACAAATACCTACAAATAAATGCAAATAAATACACTAACTAAAGTGCAAAAAATAAAAAAAGAACTAAGTTACAAAAAATAAAAAAATAATTTACAAACATTATAAAAATATTACAACAATTTTAAGCTAATTACACCTACTCTAAGCCCTACCCTATTCTACATTAAAAAGTTACCAGCTCTTTTACCTTACCAGCCCTTAAAAGGGCCTTTTGTGGGGCATGCCCCAAAGAATTCTGCTCTTTTGCCTGTAAAATAAAAATACAACCCCCCCAACATTAAAACCCACCACCCACATACCCCTAATCTAACCCAAACCCCCCTTAAAAAAACCTAACACTACCCCCCTGAAGATCTTCCTACCTTGAGTCGTCTTCACTCAGCCGAGCCGAATTCTTCATCCAATCCAGGCGATGTCTTCGACCAAGCGTGGCGCTGAAGAGGTCCATCATCCGGCTGAAGTCTTCATCCAAGCGGGGGCTGAAGAGGTCCATCATCCGTCTGAAGTCTTCTATCAAGCGGCATCTTCAATCTTCTTTCTTCCGGCTCCATCTTCATCCTGCCGACGCGGAACATCCTTTCTCCACGACGAACTCCCGACGAATGAAGGTTCCTTTAAGGGAACGGTTCAGCCAATCGGATTGAACTTGAATCTGATTGGCTGATTCAATCAGCCAATCAGATTTTTCTACCTTAATTCCGATTGGCTGATAGAATCCTATCAGCCAATCGGAATTGAAGGGACGCCATCTTGGATGACGTCCCTTAAAGGAACCTTTAAAGGAACCTAACATTGTAGCTAGCTTAGGGTTTATTTTTATTTTACAGGCAAGTTTGTATTTATTTTAACTGCTCTGCGTCGGATGTCTTGAAGATGGACCCGCTCCGCGCCGGATGGATGAAGATAGAAGATGCCATCTGGATGAAGACTTCTGCCCGTCTGGAGGACCACTTCGCCCGGCTTAGATGAAGACTTCTCCCGGCTTCGTTGAGGACTTCGGCACGGCTTGGATGAAGACGTCTCCCGGTAAGTCGATCTTCAGGGGGTTATTGTTATTGTTTTTTTAAGGGTGTATTGGGTGGGTGTTTTTTTTAGGTTATGGTTTGGGTGGCAAAAGAGCTAACTGCCATTTTAAGGGCAATGCCCATCCAAATGCCCTTTTCAGGGCAATGGGGAGCTTAGTTTTTTTTAGATAGTATTTTATTTGGGGAGTTGGTTGTGTGGGTGGTGGGTTTTACAGTTGGGGGTTGTTTGTATTTTTTTTACAGGTAAAAGAGCTGATTACTTTGGGGCAATGCCCCGCAAAAGGCCCTTTTAAGGGCTATTGGTAGTTTAGTTTAGGTTAGGGTTTTTTTTTATTTTGGGGGACTTTTTTATTTTAATAGGGCTATTAGATTAGGTGTAATTAGTTTAAATATCTGTAATTTGTTTATTATTTTCTTTAATTTAGTAGGGGGTTTTGTACTTTAGCTAATTTAATTTAATTTAGGTAATTGTATTTAATTTAGTTAATTTATTTAATTATAGTGTAGTGTTAGGTGTTAGTGTAACTTAGGTTAGGTTTTATTTTACAGGTAAATTTGTATTTATTTTAGCTAGGTAGTTATTAAATAGTTGATAAATATTTAATAACTATTGTACCTAGTTAAAATAAATACAAACTTGCCTGTAAAATAAAAATAAACCCTAAGCTAGCTACAATGTAACTATTAGTTATATTGTAGCTAGCTTAGGGTTTATTTTATAGGTATTTAGTTTTAAATAGGAATAATGTAGTTAATGATAGGAATATTTATTTAGATTTATTTAAATTATATTTAAGTTAGTGGGTGTTAGGTTTAGGGTTAGACTTAGGTTTAGGGGTTAATAACTTTAATATAGTGGCAGCGACGATGGGGGCTGCAGATTAGGGGTTAATAAATGTAGGTAGGTGGCGGCGATGTTAGGGATGGCAGATTAGGGGTTAATAATATTTAACTAATGTTTGTGAGGCGGGAGTGCGGCGGTTAAGGGGTTAATATGTTTATAATAGTTGCGACTATGTTGGGGCGGCAGATTAGGGGTTAAAAAGTGTAGGTAGGTTGCGGCGACATTGGGGGCAGCAGATTAGAGGTTAAGAAATATAATGTAGGAGTCGGCGATGTTGGGGGCAGCAGATTAGGGGTTTACAACTATAATGTAGGTGGAGGTGTCCGGAGCGGCAGATTAGGGGTTAATAATATAATGTAGGTGTTGGCAATGTCGGGGGCAGCAGATTAGGGGTTAATAAGTGTAAGATTAGGGGGTTTTAGACTCGGGGTTCATGTTAGGGTCTTAGGTGTAGACATAACTATAATCAATGGGGCTGCGTTACTGAGTTTTACGCTGCTTTTTTGCAGGTGTTAGATTTTTTTTCAGCCAGCTCTCCCCTTTGATTCCTATGGGGAAATCGTGCACGAGCACGTACGACCAGCTTACCGCTGACTTAAGCAGCGCTGGTATGAGCAAAATTTTGCTCAACGCTCACTTCTTGTCTTTTAACGATGGGTTCCTGAAAACTCATAATACCAGCGCTGCAGGTAAGTGAGCGGTGAGACAAAACTGCTTATTAGCACCGCATAGCCTCTAACGCAAAACTTGCAATTTAGGTGTTAGTTTTTAGTGAAATGCAGGTTAGATTTTATTTTACAGGTAACTTTGTATTTATTTTAACTAGGTAGTTAGTAAATAGTTAATAACTATTTACTAACTAGTCTACCTAGTTAAAATAAATTCAAACTTACCTGTGAAATAAAAATAAAACCTAAGATAGCTACAATATAACTATTAGTTTTTATTTTACAGGTAAGTATGTATTTCGATTTTAAATAGGTATTATTTAGTTAATAATTAGATTTATTTTAATTATATTTAAGTTAGGGGGTGTAAGGGTTAGATTTAGGGTTATGGTTACGTTAGGGTTAGGTTTAGGGTTATTTAGTGTTAGTGATGTTGGAGGCCAGAGGTTTAGCCGTTAATAACTTTAGTATAGTGGCGGCGAAATTGGGGGCGGCAGATTAGGGGTTAATAACTGTAATTTAGGTGGCGGAGATATCGGGAGCGGCAGATTAGGGATTAAAAATTTTATTTAGGTGGCAGCGATGTTAAGGGCGGAAGATTAGTGGTTAATAACATTATGTAGGTGATGGTGATTTTGGGGGCAGCAGATTAGGGGTGTTTGGATGTGGTTTTCATGTTAGGGTGTTAGGTTTAAACATAACTTTTTCTTTCCCCATAGACATCAATGGGGCTGCGTTACAGAGCGTTTGTTTCCTTGATCATAAGTGTTAGGCTTTTTTTTTGCCGGCTCTCCCCATTGATGTCTATGGGGAAATCGTGCACTAGCACGTCAAAGCAGCGCTTGTATTTTGGTGTGATATGGAGCTCAACACAATTGCCCGCACAAGCCTGCTTTTTGTAAACCTGTAATAGCAGCGCTATAGGGAGGTGAAATAACGCTGCTTTTGTGGCAGTTTTTAATTGCCCTATAGCTGCTGAAAACTCGAAATCTAGCTGATTATTTGTAATATGAGTGGATCCCAAAAATCGCAAAAAGCTTATCGCTAGCTGTGTTTTTGCTAATGGTAAATTTAGATTTGCCGCACGACTTGTAATCTTGCCCTTAAATATCTGAAAAATATGAAAGCTAGAGTGGAAATGCCTCAATGCAAAGAATGTGAATAGTTTTTACATTACAAAAGGATTTGCTAGCCCTTTGAAAACCAATTGGAAGAGCTTGGGACTGGAAAAGGGTAGGAATTATTTAGTTATTAATAGTTATTGAGTTTTGAAAGTCTTTTCCTTATTACATCTCTGATTTCTCGGTTTCTCAGGCTATAAATAATTGGATTACACATGGGGGTTATAACCGAGTAAATCACGGCTAGCCCTCTGTCAAAAACAATGGGATAATTTTTGGTAAACCTTACATACATAAAGCCTGCACTACCAAAAAAGAGTATCACAACGGTGAGATGTGCAACACAAGTTGAAAATGC
This sequence comes from Bombina bombina, assembly GCF_027579735.1. Taxonomy (NCBI): domain Eukaryota; kingdom Metazoa; phylum Chordata; class Amphibia; order Anura; family Bombinatoridae; genus Bombina; species Bombina bombina. The sequence continues at coordinate 1,446,509,374 of NC_069499.1, read as the reverse complement.
CCGTTTCTGCCCCTGTTTTGATCTTATTTTTAAAATAACTGAAATTATCTTGAAGTAGGAATAAATTATACAAAATAAAGCAAATAACAAAAGAATGGAAAACATAACAAAGTCTACAGAAAGATTGAGGGAAATATCAGAACATGCTAACTTCATTAGAGGATCAAAGTCACAAAAAACATGATCAATCTTGTTTGAGGAACAGAACTTCAATTTGGAAAGCAAAAGTATTTGGGGCACAGGCCATATGAACCCAAGAACCCAACAGCAACCTATCAAATGGAAACAAAATGTTGTGTTCATTATGGTTGGATACCTAAGAGGATTGCATATGGCAACATAGCGGTCAAATGCCATTGCTGTTAAAAGATAGGTCTCAGTGATGCCCAGACAATGTAAGAAATAAATCTGCAAGATACATCCAATGAATGAGATAAGCTTCTGATTCAGCAGGTTTGCCAACATTTTAGGTATTGTAACTGTTGTATACCAAATCTCCAGGAAGGAAAGTATAACCACAAAAAAGTAGAGTGGAACTTGCAGGTGTTTCTGTGTATAAATAAGAGTTATTACTGTAACATTACCACTGAGTGTGAAAAGGTAGATAAGGAAAAGTAAAATGAAAAGTAGACTCTCACATCCGTTGAGATCTGTAAAACCAACAATGATGAATTTTGTAACAAGGGAGTGATTTGTATGATTAATTTCCATGTTGCTGTATAAGTTCATAAAAAGGTTGCTTCTGTGTTAAATTTCTAATGTTCCTAGGAATAAAATTAATTAAAGATTAGTGAAGTTTAATTATTTAAAGATGTAAAGTTAAAAATAAAAAAGATATGTTTATAACAATGCTAATTGTGTTATAGAATATCACATTAAATAAGTGCCTACATAAAAAATACTATATACAAACAATTTCTTGTAAATATAAATTATAAACATAACCACTAATATTTTTTGTTGCATGATTTATTTTATGCATTACAAAAATAATATTTATTGGTCGCTCGGGGTATGGCCCGGGAAGAGGGAGCCCTAACTGCAGAGTTGAAAATGCTAGCGAAGCATGCCCTAGTACCAGTGAATAATAAAAGCTGCACAGAGGTCTCGAGGCTCAGAGCCACCAACGCTGCTCTCCCTCCCATAACTGAGAGACTCACCATTTACTGTACCTGGATAGATAATAGCAGTTATGGATCTCTGCACAAAACCATACTCAAATGGGTAATGCTCATTATAACTGGGATCGGATGATGGGAGCAATTAATGGAACCTGGTGAGAACTTGTTCATCTTGACCAAGGACAGATTATAATGTTCTTCCACTCAGTGGTGGTTAATTGTGAATATATCTGAGTACACTTATCTATGCTCTCTCCAGTCTTTAAATGTATAAGATTTACTTAATTGATGACAGCCAGTCTGAAATCTGCTTAAATCCTAGTGTGACCCTCACATATATAACTACTGAAGTCCATGGTAACCCCACAAATACTAAATAATGTATAATATTGTGAGTCAGCTACTTCCATCCATTATATATTATAAAACCTATTGGTTCCTTATATACTCATAAAAAGGATCAGGCTATTAGGGAAGTGCAGATTATAGAAGGTTGACATTAATACCCCACTATAAGCACTTACACTCCTCACCTAGTTACTATCATTAGCTGATTATCACCTATTATGTATGGCAGCAGCACCCCATATCTTCCTATTGAACTATATTTAAATTTCATTGTGCATGCCTTTTTATATGCTCATATATTAGATTTTCAAGGTAGGCTCTGGATACTTTAAAATTATAGTAACGCTAGCAGTGATTGCCCTATATGCCATTATTTACATCCAACTAGCCTTGAGAAATGTTTCTAGGTCCAGCTATGTCCTGCACAACACTGTTAAATGTCTTCCAGACTTGAACATGGCACTTAAATTATAGCCTTAAACACCAATATATTAAGAGAGCCCATTTGGTCTACCCTGCTCCTTAGATGCTAGTATTTACACTACTTGAAAGTGGTAATAGGCATATATAAAGCAAATGTTCATATTATAGAGCTATGAAAGTTGATATTGGCCTACCATCTAGCCGAGGTACACTGAGGGGGCAATAATGCTAACTCCTCCTTTTATTCATGTTTATAATACAGCCATTTTCCTTTTACCTTTACTGTATCTTTTGCTAGTTAATGTTCACAATTATTGCATCTTTATATTATTAAATATCAGATGCTATTTTATTTACATAAGGCATTAAGGCTCAAGAGTGGCCATATTATCCACTAATTCCTCTATATTGTTTCATTAAAGTGTCCAGGTCCAAGAGTGACCATCTATGACCTAAGGGGAATATATGCTAGAAAAAATGAGGTATCACTTCTATATCCTAAACTATGTTGTAGACTAAAAGTTCATTCACTGTTACTGATTCGAATTCAAATGTTAGAACGAATGTTATTGTAGAAATTCGATTTACATAATAGAATGTTGATAAGAACGAATATTCTTAAAAATGCTATTATTGAATGTTATTTACAATTTTTGAATGTGACATTCGAATTCGAATATTACATTTATAAAACACAGTTGTAGACTAGAAATATTATTTCAAATTCGAATGTCACATGGCAGGGTGGTGAAAGAATCCACCTGGATGCAGCGTAAGCTGCATGCAGGTGGTTCCCAAAAATGGCAGGGTGGTTCCTTTACCACAATAGACTGCCCTCTGGGCAGGCTTTCCCACTAGTTTTTAAATAATTACATTTTTAATACTTTAAAATAATAGACTTTGCAGCAGGCAATTTGATTAAGCATCAATGTATAATACTTTTACCAGGCATTTAAAATGCATCCTTATTCCAGTGTGCAATATATAAGTCCATATTTCAAGTGGCTTGTTATTTAGAGTTTTTGCTTGAGCGATAACAAAGCCAGAAGTAAACTTTTAACGCATGCGGATTAGTTTAAAGAAAAACGTTTGCTTCAGGACTTCGGGTATTGTGACCGTGCTAACTTATTCTCCCCATAGACTTTATTGGAGAGCACAGAAGAAAAAAAAGTAACCTATTGCTTACACGCTAACCTAAAAGTTGTGGTATACATGATACATTGCACTGCATGTGAAGTGGGATGTTGTATTGGAGAAACATGCCAAAAACTGCACCTTCAGATGAACTTACACAGACACTCATTCAAAAAAATACTGTACCCCTGTTGGTAACCATTTGACCCAACCTGACCACTCCATCCAAAACATCAAAATCAAGATTCTCAGAGACAACTTCAAAAACACTATGGAAAGAAAAACATTTGAAATAAACATGATAATGCACTTTAATTTGTTAAATTCTGAACTAAATATAGGGGCCTATTTATCAAGCTGTCAACCGCAAATACGCTGGAATTCCGCAGCGTAATTGTGGAGAGCTTAATTCGCCTTATTTATCAAAGGCTACAGACTGGCAAAAGTAGAATTTTGTGATGTAACATACGATCCGCCGGTCTCAGTCCGACACAGATCGATGCTTACGTCACTACAGGTGTTTCGAATGCAAATTCGGCACTATCTGACTACTTTTGCTAGTTATCAAATTTCTACCACTATTCCGGCCCAGCGTACCTGGAGGCGGCGGATGCCATAGGAATCAATGGGAGTCTGAAAGCAGCTAAAGCTCATGTTCACTGCTGCCGAATATCCCATTGATTCCTATGGGAGAATAAAAGTTATGTTTACACCTAACACCCTAACATGTACCCCGAGTCTAAAAACCCCTAATCTGCCGCTCCCTACACCGCCACCACCTACATAATGTTATTAACCAATAATCTGCTGCCCCTACACCACCACCACCTACATTATACTTATTAACCCCTAATCTGCCGCCCTGACACCGCCACCACCTAAATAAAAGTTATTAACCCCTATCCCGCCGCTCCCGGAGCCCACCGCAACTAAATAAAGTTATTAAATAGGATTGAGCTCGCATTCTATTGGCTGATTGGATCAGCCAATAGGATGAAAGCTCAATCCTATTGGCTGATTGCAACAGCCAATAGGATTTTTTCAACCTTAATTCCGATTGGCTGATAGAATTCTATCAGCCAATCGGAATCTAAGGGAGGCCATCTTGGTTGACATCATTTAAAGGAGCCTTCATTCGTCGGTAGTCGTCATCAGAAAAGGATGCTCCGCGTCGGATGTTTTGAAGATGGAGCGGCTCCGCGCCGGATGGATGAAGATAGAAGATGCCATCTGGATGAAGACTTCTGCGGGCTTGGATGAAGACTTCTGCTGGCTTGGATGAAGACTTCGGCCGCTTCGTTGAGGACTTCTCCCGGCTTCTTGGAGGATGGATGTCGGATCTTCAAAACTGTAAGTAAATATTCTGGGGTTAGTGTTAGTTTTTTTAAGGGTGTATTGGGTGGGTTTATTTTTTAGGTTAGGGGTTTAGGCAGCAATAGAGCTAAATGCCCTTTTAAGGGCAATGCCCATCCAAATGCCCTTTTCCGGGCAATGGGGAGTTTAGGTTTTTTTAGTTAACTTTTTATTTGGGGGGTTGGTTGTGTGGGTGGTGGGTTTTAGTGTTGAGGGGGTATTTGTATTTTTTTTTTACAGGTAAAAGAGCTGATTACTTTGGGGTAGTGATGTTGAGAACATAAAAATTACTACTACTACCGCAAAAGTTCGCGAACCGGCGAACCGGGCGACCGCCATAGACTTCAATAGGCAGGCGAATTTTAAAACCCACAGGGACTCTTTCTGACCACAATAGTGATGGAAAAGTTGTTTCAAGGGGACTAATACCTGGACTGTGGCATGCTGGAGGGGGATCCATGGCAAAACTCCCATGGAAAATTACATAGTTGATGCAGAGTCTGGTTTTAATCCATTAAGGGCATAAATCACCCAACATTCCTAAATTGTTTGGAATAACGTGCTTTAAAACATCAGGTATGATGTTGTATCTATCAGGTAGTGTAAGGGTTACGCCGCTTCACAGTGCGCAGTGTAGGTGATATACCTGCCCTGACCATGCTTTGCAGACCAGGTATCAGTGGTCAGGTGGACCCTTGCCCCAACACTGTGTGCCAGACATGCCATTATAGCAGACTTATATGGCTTTGGCGTTGCTTTTTGGTAATTAGAAGGCTGCTAAATGCCACTGCGCACCACACGTGTTTTATGCCCAGCAGTGAAGGGGTTAATTAGGGAGCATGTAGGCAGCTTGTAGAGTTAATTTTAGCTTAAGTGTAGTGTAGTAGACAACCCAAAGTATTGATCTAGGCCCATTTCGGTATATTTAATGCCACCATTTCACCGCCAAATGCGATCAAATAAAAAAAAAATGTTCACTTTTTCACAAACTTTAGGTTTCTCACAGAAATTATTTACAAACAACTTTTGCAATTATGGCATAAATGGTTGTAAATGCTTCTCTGGGATCCCCTTTGTTCAGAAATAGCAGACTTATATGGCTTTGGCGTTGCTTTTTGGTAATTAGAAGGCTGCTAAATGCCACTGCGCACCACAAGTGTTTTATGCCCAGCAGTGAAGGGGTTAATTAGGGAGCATGTAGGCAGCTTGTAGAGTTAATTTTAGCTTAAGTGTAGTGTAGTAGACAACCCAAAGTATTGATCTAGGCCCATTTTGGTATATTTAATGCCACCATTTCACCGCCAAATGCGATCAAATAAAAAAAAATTGTTCACTTTTTCACAAACTTTAGGTTTCTCACAGAAATTATTTAAAAACAACTTATGCAATTATGGCATAAATGGTTGTAAATGCTTCTCTGGGATCCCCTTTGTTCAGAAATAGCAGACTTATATGGCTTTGGCGTTGCTTTTTGGTAATTAGAAGGCTGCTAAATGCCACTGCGCACCACACATGTTTTATGCCGAGCAGTGAAGGAGTTAATTAGGGAGCATGTAGGCAGCTTGTAGAGTTAATTTTAGCTTAAGTGTAGTGTAGTAGACAACCCAAAGTATTGATCTAGGCCCATTTTGGTATATTTAATGCCACCATTTCACCACCAAATGCGATCAAATTTAAAAAAAACTTAAATTTTTTCGCAATTTTAGGTTTCTCACTGAAATTATTTACAAACAGCTTGTGCAATTATGGCACAAGTGGTTGTAAATGCTTCTCTGGGATCCCCTTTGTTCAGAAATAGCAGACATATATGACTTTGGCGTTGCTTTCTGGTAATTAGAAGGCCGCTAAATGCTGCTGCGCATCACACGTGTATTATGACTAGCAGTGAAGGGGTTAATTAGGTAGTTTGTAGGGAGCTTGCAGGGTTAATTTTAGCTTTAGTGTAGAGATCAGCCTCCCACCTGACACATCAGACCCCCTGATCCCTCCCAAACAGCTCCCTTCCCTCACCCACCCCACAATTGTCCCCGCCATCTTAAGTACTGGCAGAAAGTCTGCCAGTACTAAAATAAAAGGTTTTTAATTTTTTTTAATTTTTAGCATATTTACATATGCTGTGGTGTAGCATCCCCCCTTAGCCCCCAACCTCCCTGATCCCCCCCAAAACAGCTCTTTAACCCTCCCCATCTGCCTTATTGGCGGCCATCTTGGGTACTGGCAGCTGTCTGCTATTATTTCACAGTCGAAAAAGTGTTGTTTTTTTTAAATGTACAAAACTGTTACACCAGATATGAGTGGTGGCACTGGGCAAGTGGGCACAGTATACGCTGTGATCCTGACACACACGCTGGCAGGCAGGCAACTGCAATTAGATTACACAGAAAAAAAATAAAAAGCAGACTGATGTTCTAGCCCTAAAAAGGGCTTTTTGGGGTGCTGTCCTTACAGCAGAGATCAGATGAGTCCTTCAGGACTGTAGTGGACACTGAATACACTAGCCTAGCTATCGATTTCCCTATTAAATCAGCAGCAGCTACACTGTCCCTCCTCTCACTAAGAATGCAGCTTCCGAATGAATCTAAAATGGATGCTGTCCAGGAGGTGGGAGGGTCTGGGAGGGAGGGTCTGCAGCTGATTGGCTGTAATGTGTCTTCTGACTGTGAGGTACAGGGTCAAATTTTACTCAATGATGAGGAATAGGGGGCGGATCGAACATCGCATATGTTTGCCGTCCACGGCGAACGCGAACATGCTATGTTTGCCGGGAACTATTCACCGGCAAACTATTCACGACATCACTACTTTGGGGCAATGCCCCGCAAAAAAGGCCCTTTTAAGGGCTATTCGTAGTTTATTGTAGGCTAGGGGTTTTTTATTTTGGGGGGCTTTTCTATTTTCATAGGGCCCTTAGATTAGGTGTAATTAGTTTAAATCTTTGATAATTTATTTTTTATTTTTTGTAACTTAGTGTTTATTTTTTTGTGTAACAGTGCTTGTTATTTTTTGTAACTTTGTAATTTTTAAGTGTAGATTTAAAGTTATTTGAGTAGGGTTAGGTGTTTAAATATATAATATAGTTAATTTAATTTGTAGTTTAATGTAATTTTAGTATAAAAGTTAGGTTAGATTAATTTTTATTTTAATATAGTTTAATGTAATTTTGTTATAATAGTTATAATAGGTTAAATATTAGTTTAATATAGTTTAATTTAAATCTAAAGGTAAGTTTAAATTTATTATAAGATAGGGATGAGTTAATATTTAAAGTTAGCAGGTTGTTAGGTTTAGGGGTTAATAGGTTAATTTAGTTTATGGCGATGTGGGGGGCTGGCAGTTTAGGGGTTAGTACAACTATTTAGTTGCGGTGGACTCTGGGAGTTGCAGGATAGGAGTTAATAACTTTATGTAGGTGGCGGCAGTGTAGAGGGCGGCAGATTAGGGGTTAATAAGTATAATGTAGGTGGCGGCGGGCTCCGGGAGCGGAGGAATAGGGGTTAATAAGTTTTAGTATAGTGTGGGTGCTTAGTGACAGTATACAAATAAAGCTGTGAAAAAGCCAAAGAGCAGCGAGAGCGATGACTGTTAGTTAACAACAGTCCGCTGCTCATCGCCCCATACTTGGTGCGCGGCTTTTTGACAGCTTTTTTTCTTAAATATGGAGAATGTATTCAGGTCCGCGGCAGCGATGTTAGGTGATGTTAGGCGAGCGTATTGGTGCCGGTGAATGCAGCACAGTTGACGACTTGATAAGTAGGCCTCATAGACTGGATTCTTAAAACATTATTAAAAAAAAATTGTAATGTACTTTCATATAGTCGATTAAATTCCACACTCTTTATACATAGGTACACAGGTAAGCCTATGTCTGCACTTTTGCCATTATTATTATTCCCTTTTTTTTTATTTTTGCCCCTTTCTTCTTTTTTAACTATTTTATATTCCCTATGTATACATATTTTCACATCTGTATACATATTGATTCCATGTTGATATATAACTTTATGTCAGTATATGCTCTTATGCTCTATGTAAAACTATATATTCCCCCTTTGTTCTCCTACACTGGACACTGTCTGCCTCTGTCACCTAAACCACCTCATGGTTTTTATGACACCCCATTCTCTCCCTGCATTCAGACCTCTGTAACACTTTCTTCCCTTTTAACCATCCTGTGTTTCAAGATATAATCTGTAAATTCCATTAAATGGAATTTTTCAAAAACTTGCCTATTTATAAATGTATAGTTAGTCCAATAAAAAAGTATCATTGCCTAATGCACTTAATGTTTTGGAATGTTTTCAGGACTGCTTTTCCTTTTAACAGTCTCTTGCCTATTCCACAGACAGCTTTACATGCTCATACCTTACCCTTCTCCACATGCAGTTTTTATAGGCCCCTCTTTCCTTTCTTCTGCATACCTTAGCTCCCATGAACTACATTCTATTTTAAAATCTATATAAATAAACTTCACCACCTCACAGAAATACCCTCACTGCTATAACCTTCTCTTACTTTCCATCTTGCTGCTATTAGCATCAGGCGACATATCTCCAAATCCTGGGCCCACCCTCATTCCCACCATTACCCAATCACGCACTCCTTATAGAAACTTTAATAAAAGCAAAACACATAATCTCATTTCCATTCAATGTAACCCATGCGCGCACACTCCTTTCACTTGTACACTATGGAACTCTCATTCTGTCTGCAACAAACTTACAACCATTCATGACCTGTTTATATTAAATGCTTTCACCCTTTTAGCAATTACTGAAACCTGGCTATCTTCTTCTAACACCGTTTCCATTGCTGCTCTCACACATAATTTTCTCTACTTTAGCCATACCCCGAGGACAGGTGAGAAACATGGCAGCAGTGTTGGGATCTTGCTCTCCCCCTCCTGCACTTATCAGTACCTACCTCCAATCCCATCTCTCGCCTTCTCCTATGGAACTCTCGTTCTGTCTGCAACAAACTTACAACTATTCATGACCTGTTTATATCAAATGCTTTCACCCTTTTAGCAATTACTGAAACCTGACTATATTCTTCTAACAACGTTTCCATTGCTGCTCTCACACATAATTTTCTCTACTTTAGCCATACCCCGAGGACAGGTGAGAAACATGGCAGCAGTGTTGGGATCTTGCTCTCCCCCTCCTGCACTTCTCAGTACCTACCTCCAATCCCATCTCTCGCCTTCTCCTACTTTGAAGTCCACTGTATTCGCCTCTTCTCCCCCTCTCCCTCAGAATGGCAGTCATCTTTTGCCCTCCTGGACCGACCTCCTAACAACTTTGCTGCCTGGCTTCCTCACGTTCTCTCTACAAATATACCATCCATATTTCTTGGGGACTTCAACATTCCCATTGACAACCCATCTGCCCCTGCTGCCTCTAAACTTCTTTCACTCACATCCTCTTCCAGTCTCTGACAATCCACCCTATACCTTACTCACCATGATGGACACTCCATCGACCTGGTATTTTCCTACCTCTGCTCTATATCTGACCTCACCTGTCACCTTTTTCCCATTTCAGACCATCACCTGGTCACCTATAATATTAATGCAACAGCTAAACCCACTTCTCCATCCCGCTTCCACACCTGTAGAAATCTACACGCTGTGGATCCACTCCAATTTTCAAAAATCATTCAAGATCTCCTCCCTCACACTTCCACTATAACCTGCCCTGATCTCGCTGCAGCCCCCTATAACAAAACTCTCCTCGGCACAAGACGCACTTGCTCCTCCCCAGCTGTGCAAAACATCACGCCATCAGTTAAAGCCCTGGCACTCTCAGCTCAGCAAACATGCTATTTGCAAAAATGCTCCCGTACTGCTGAGCATGCCTGGAGAAAGACTCATTCTGAACCTGATTTCATCCTCTATAAGTTTATTTTTCATTCATACACTTCTGCCTTTGATTTAGCCAAGCAAACCTACTTCTCTTCTCTCATATCTACTCTTTCCTCAAACCCTAAATGACTCCTCTTCACCGTTAACTCTCACCTCTAGCCTCCTGCTCCACCCCCCCCCGTCTGTCTTTAGTGCTCAAGACCTGGCAGACTACTTTTTAAACAAAACACATACTATCCGGAACAACTTCTCAACACAAACCTACAATCTTCCAATATCAGTCCCAGTTACTCACTCTGCCACCCTCTACATTTTCCATCTAGCCCCTGAGAATGAAGTTTTGTTTGTTAATGCCTTCCTCACGCCTCACTTCCTGCCTGCTCGACCCTATCCCTTCCCATCTAATACCCTCCCTGTCTTCCACCCTCACTCCTGCTCTGACATATTCAACCAATCTCTCTCTATCGGCTCATTCCCATCTTCTTTCAAACATGCAAAGGTCACTCCTATACTCAAAAAACCCTCCCTTGACATATATCTCCTGAAATCTACCTCCCCATCTCACAGTTTCCACTAACATCAAAACTCCTTGAAAAACTAGTTACAATTGCCTAACCCACTTCCTGTCCACCAACTCCTTGCTTGACCCCCTGCAATCTGGATTATACCACAAACACTCAACTGAGACTGCCCTTGCCAAGGTTACTAACGATCTGCTAAAAGTAATGGCCACTACTCCATACTTATCTTACTTGACCTCTCAGCCGCCTTCGACTACAGACCCTTAGCTCTTTTGGTCTCTGTGACACTGCTCTTTCTTGGATTCACTCTTATCTTTCTCACAGGTATTTTTCTGTGTCATTTGCTGGTGACTCCTCCTCTCTGATGCATCTGTTTGTTGGAGTACCTCAAGGATCTGTTCTGGGTCATCTACTCTTCTCCATTTATACTTCTTCACTGCGTAAACTTATCAACAGTTATGGCTTCAAATATCACCTCTATGCTGATGACACCCAGATCTACCTCTCCACCCCCACTCTCTATCCCTCTGTCCTTTCTCATGTCAGTGACTGCTTATCTGGTATCTCTTCCTGGATGGCCTCTCACCACCTAAATATTAACATGTTCAAAACTAAGCTCCTTCTAATCCCCCCTCAAGCTCTATGCCGACTTCTGACTTTTCTATCCCTGTCGATGGCATCACCGTCTCCCCATCGCACCAAGTCTGCTGCCTCAGAGTTACACTTGACTCAAATCTATCCATCGTCCCCCACATTCAATTGCTTTCTTCATCCTGCCGCAACCACCTACGCAATATTTCCAAGATGCGCCCTTTTCTGAGCGCTATTACCATAAAGCAAATAATCCACTCCCTTATTATTTCCTGACTTGACTATTGCAATAACCTACTTACTGGCCTTCCTCTTTCCCGCCTCTCCCCCCTTCAATCCATCCTAAATGCCTTTGCCAAATTAATCCACCTTTCCCGTCGCTCTGTATCTGCTGCATCTCTCAGTGAGTCCTTTCATTGGCTCCCCATTCACAGCAGAATTAAATTCAAAATTCTCACCCTTACCTAAAAAGCTCTCACCAACACTGCTCCCCACTACCTATCCTCTCTAATCAACACGTATACTCCAGCCCACCCACTAAGATCCAATAATGATCTGCTCCTTGCATCTTTAACTATCACCTTTTTCTATGCTAGACTGCAGGACCTCTGTCATGCATCACCTACCCTCTGGAACACTCTCCCTCGTCCTGTCCGATTTTACCCTAATCTTTGTTCTTTTAAATGCTCCCTGAAGACTTTTTTGTTTAGAGAAGCCTACCACCTAACTCAGTAATAAATTAATTCCACTTACCTAACATTTCCCTCATCTAACTTTGCATTAACATATTTCTCAATCTTGCAGTCTTTACCTTCTGTTTCTCAACATCCTACCCTTCTAGATTGTAAATTCCCATTGGAATAGGGCCCTTAATTCCTCTGTATGCATTTGTAAAATTTTGTCTTGTCTCTTACAAGTTTTAAATCATTGTTTTATTTAAATGAATTGTACCCTTGGACAGCGCTGCGTTGGTGCTTTATAAATAAAGTATAATAATAAAAAAACAATAATAATGCAATATTACAAGTAATCTTGTAATATTGGTATACAAATCACTGGACTAACACGGCTACTCCAACTACTACATGTATGTATATATCTATATATATAAAATTACCTGTATATCTATTTCTATATAATTATTACTAATTAGTTTTAATATTTTTTTCAATACTTTATATTTAATATTTACATAATGTGCCTTAATATAACTAATTCTTCATGTGCAATAAACCAACACCTCATTAAACCTAAAGTACACAATACGAAGTGCATTACGCATATTTTAAATTGAATTTGTTCTTCACATAGAAAATAAAATATTTTTATTTTTAAATATATATTTCTATATATATATATATATATGAATATATACAGGTAAATATATACAGTGGTCAAAAAAGTATTTAGTCAGCCACCAATTGTGCAAGTTCTCCCACTTAAGAAGATGAGAGAGGCCTGTAATTTTCATCATAGGTATACCTCAACTATGAGAGACAAAATGTGGAAACAAATCCAGACAATCACATTGTCTGATTTGGAAAGAATTTATTTGCATATTATGGTGGAAAATAAGTATTTGGTCACTTACAAATAAGCAAGATTTCTGGCTCTCACAGACCAGTACCTTCTTTAAGAGGCTCCTCTGTCCTCCACTCATTACCTGTATTAATGGTACCTGTTTGAACTTGTTATCAGTATAAAAGACACCTGTCCACAACCTCAAACTGTCACACTCCAAACTCCACTATGGTGAAGACCAAAGAGCTGTCAAAGGACACCAGAAACAAAATTGTAGACCTGCACCAGGCTGGGTAGACTGAATCTGAGATAGGCAAGCAGCTTGGTGTGAAGAAATCAACTGTGGGAGCAATAATTAGAAAATGAAAGACATACAAGACCACTGATAATCTCCCTTGATCTGGGGCTCCCCGCAAGATCTCACCCTGTGGGGTCAAAATGATCACAAGAACGGTGAGCAAACATCCCAGAACTACATGGGGGGACCTAGTGAATGACCTGCTGGGACCAACGTAACAAAGGCTACCATCAGTAACACACTACGCCGCCAGGGACTCAGATCCTGCAGTGCCAGACGTGTCCCCCTGCTTAAGCCAGTACTTGTCCGGGCCCATCTGAAGTATGCTAGAGAGCATTTGGATGATCCAGAAGCGGATTGGGAGAATGTCATATGGTCAGATGAAACCAAAGTAGAACTGTTTGGTAGAAACACAACTCGTTGTGTTTGGAGGAGAGAGAATGCTGAGTTGCAACCAAAGAACATCATACCTACTGTGAAACATGGGGGTGGCAACATCATGCTGGGGGCTGTTTCTCTGCAAAGGAAACAGGACGACTGATCGAATGAATGGGGCCATGTAGCGTGAGATTTTGAGTGCAAACCTCCTTCCATCAGCAAGGGCATTGAAGATGAAACGTGGCTAGGCCTTTCAGCATGACAATGATCCCAAACACACCGCCCGGTCAACGAAGGAGTGGCTTTGTAAGAAGCATTTCAACATCCTGGAGTGGCCTAGCCAGTCTCCAGATCTCAACCCCATAGAAAACCTTTGGAGGGAGTTGAAAGTCTGTGTTGCCCAGCGACAGCCCCAAAACATCACTGCTCTAGAGGTGATCTGCATGCAGGAATGGGCCAACATACCAGCAACAGTGTGTGACAACCTTGTGAAGACTTACAGAAAACGTTTGACCTCTGTCATTGCCAACAAAGGATATATAACAAAGTATTGAGATGAACTTTTGATATTGACCAAATACTATTTTCCAATTTCCACCATAATATGCAAATAAATTATTTCCAAATCAGGCAATGTGATTGTCTGGATTTGTTTCCACATTTTGTCTCTCATAGTTGAGGTATACCTATGATGAAAATTACAGGCCTCTCTCATCTTCTTAAGTGGGAGAACTTGCACAATTGGTGGCTGACTAAATACTTTTTTGCCCCACTGTATACAAATATATATATATATATACAGTATATATACATATATATATATATATATATATATATATATATTTATATATATATATATATATAGAGAGAGAGAGAGAGAGAGAGAGAACAGTGTGGAAGAGGGGCACTCTCAGGGTTTGTATAGAGAAAAATATTTTCTTTATTCTTAGAACATTAATACATGGTCGACGTTTCGGCCCTCAGTTGGGCCTTCATCAGGACAGGTATTATCTTTAAACTGCCGAGTGGCAGTAATCACTGTAGAATATATTAAGACTGTAGAATATATTAAGAATATAAGAATATCAATTTAAAAATACAAAGAACATTTTCCCCTCTATAAAGAACAATGGAAAATTAAGCGTTTGCATTAAATACACAGTAAAACACATTAATACAAATTCTATAATAAAATTGAATAGACACAAACACACACACACACACACACACACACACATATATATATATATATATATATATATATATATATATATATATATACACCCACTGGACACTTTATTAGGTACACCTGTTCAATTGCTTGGTAACACAAATTGCAAATCAGCCAATCACATGGCAGCAACCTTAATGCATTTAGGAATCTAGACGTGGTGAAGACGAATTGCTGAAGTTCAAACCGAGCATCAGAATGAGGAAGAAAGGTGATTTAAGTGACTTTGAACGTGGCATGGTTGTTGGTGCCAGACGGGCAGGCATGTATCAATGGTTCAGGCCGGTGGTTAAATATCCCTTTAAGCGGTTTCCCAATAATAAGCTCTATAATACAGGTTGTATATATCTTAATTAATTTAATTATTTGCTATTTACTAGGCATGGACACCAAATGCGTAAGTTATTGACTGCTTGTAAACTTAGACTATTTTTGGGGCCGGATTTATTCTTGTGAAAGATCACAATGCTAAGATCTGGATTTGCACAATCAATCTGGTATTGAAAATAGGCAAAGTCCTAGAGCAGTTTGCTACTTCCGCATTTGGAGGCTATCAAAGCTGCCAATTGCCCATGGCTACTATTTAGGTATGGTAAAAATGTCAACCTAAGTATTTATAGGGGATCAATATATAAAATAGTTTTGTAATTAAATATTGTTCTAGATTCAAATATACTCACTGTGCTGCCAAGGAGTCGTTCAGGATAGATCATGCTGAAAATTAATTAAGGCTCATTTCAGCTGTCTTTTCTAGCTGAAGGCCAGTGGACATTCCTGCCATTAATATACAGAGTGGTATTAAATGGCCCAATACATTTTATATTCACAGCAAATGAGAACTGCTAAAAACACAGAAAAAAAAACCCTTATTAAATTCAGCCCCATTACATTGAAAACATATTTGCAAAATGGGATCTGTAAATGTGTATAATTGTTAAATATTTGCATATTTGTTTTCATGTAAGTCTAGAAGTGTTTCACAGACACACACAAGAGTGCTATTGATGAGATTTAAAGGGATAGTCAATACCAAAATTATTTTTGTTTAAAAAGATAGATACTGCCTTTACTACTCCTTCAATAGATTTGCAGAACAAACATTGTTATATCTAATCTAATATATTTAATTGGTTAAAATGCAATTCAATAGATAAAAAAAAATAGCTATGTGATCAGGGGGATGTCAAAAGAGGCTTAGATACAAGGTAATCACAGAGGTTAAAAGTATATTAATATAACCATGTTGGCTGTTCAAAACAAGGGAATGGGTAATAAAGGGATTATTTATCTTTTTAAACAATAACAATTTTGGAGTTAACTGTCTCTTTAACCATGTTAAGGTAGGCAGGATTTAAAAAGATGCAACTACCCATGTAAAGTATCTCATCTTGCAGTTGTGTCTTACTATGTCAAAAGCTGATGATGTCTTTTTTCATTTTATTTTTATTAACTTTTTTTCAAGTTTTCTGTGGATATGTTTCTTGAACTATTTATATAGGCTGTTTTTTATATTACAGTATCTGGAGAAAAGGAAAGACAAGAGAGGCGCCTGTGTGTACTGGTAAAGGAACAGGATAATCACAGTATAGAAACCTTAATCAGGGTACTCACATTTGTGAAGAGCACTCAGACAGAAAGTTAATATATGGTTAAAAACATGGTGTAAAAATTAGTGATTTGACTTTTTAGAGCACTGGGCTGACTTTTCACTGTACACTAAGGATGGGTTGCACCTGAATGATATGGGTGCAGGTGTGTTGGGGAGAGTTAATTAATATATGTGAAAAAAAACCAGTGCGCCAAATACCTGTAAAGAAATAAAGGTGAAAAAACCAACCTATAGTGCATTAAAATAAAGTACCCCTATATATATAAATACAAGAGTGAAAACTGCAAAAAATATACAATGTAGAAAAAGTCCCAATCAAACCAATATTGTAGATGATGGAAATGTGATATTGGACAGTTCATCTAGTCCATAATCCAGATTCTGATATCTGGAGCGGATGGCAGGCTGCTTCTTCGAAATTCTTGTCGGTGTCCCAAGATGTTAAATTCTGCAGAAGTAAAAGATAAAAAAAGAAGGCGCCACCATAGTGCACAATCAGATGATTATAACACGCCAAATATACAAGTAAGACCGTACTTACAAGCTGTATGACACTTGAGAAGTGTCACAAATGCCTTCTGGACTGTTAGGAGTCGTCCAGCTAACTCACACTGGTGGATATCGGAATTGCTCTGGAGTGTGGGAGCGGCGATAGCAAACAGCATGCAGTATCCAGCCACAGACTTTTCACAGAGCCGGTTCGTCTTATACTTGTCCACTGTTATGGTAGATACACGAACCTGAACGAGTTAATGTCGAAGGAAACAACTCTTTGCCCTCTCCCCCCTTCAATACGTATTGAAGGGGGGAGAGGGCAAAGAGTTGTTTCCTTCGACATTAACTCGTTCAGGTTCGTGTATCTACCATAACAGTGGACAAGTATAAGACGAACCGGCTCTGTGAAAAGTCTGTGGCTGGATACTGCATGCTGTTTGCTATCGCCGCTCCCACACTCCAGAGCAATTCCGATATCCACCAGTGTGAGTTAGCTGGACGACTCCTAACAGTCCAGAAGGCATTTGTGACACTTCTCAAGTGTCATACAGCTTGTAAGTACGGTCTTACTTGTATATTTGGCGTGTTATAATCATCTGATTGTGCACTATGGTGGCGCCTTCTTTTTTTATCTTTTACTTCTGCAGTGTTGGGGAGAGGATGGTAGCACACTTAGAGAATCTTTTACACTAGGCAAAGGGGGGGGGGATATCAGTCCAAGCATAATTGTACAGACAATTTGTGAATATGTCACACCTAGAATATATCAAGGAAGGGATGACAGAAGACTATACTTAGGAAATGTCACATTAAAAATTTTGGAGGAAAGTGCACCAAGTAGCAGCATAAAGCACATGAAAATTCAATGTAGGTCAGCAAATGCAAGAAGCATGACAGGCAAAATGGGGGAGCTGGAGCTCTTAGTTACAGAAGAGGCCTATGATATTACCAGTATAACTAAAACATGGTGGGGTTATTCACATGACTGGGCTGTTAAATTAGAGGATTATATTTTATTTAGGGGGGGCAGGAGTAATAAAAATGTGCATGTATATTAAACCTGACCTTAAACATACAATAAGGTAAGATATTTATGATGATACAGGTGGTAATGTAGATACTCTGTGGGTTGAAATAAGGAGTGGGAAAGAAATCCTAAAAAAAATATTACTATGAACATGCTACAAGCCCCCAACATTAGCGGCATGGAAGAAACCCAACTATTGATGCAAATAGGAAAGGCTGCTACAGTGCTGTAACTGTGGGAGATTTTAACTACCCCAACATAAACTGGACCAATGAAACTAGTCATTCAGCTAACAGAGATATATTTTTAAATGTTTTCAGGGATAACATCTTGTCACAGTTAATAGAGGAGACGACTAGGAATAAAGCTTTATTGGATTTAGTGCTATCAAATGATACAGATATAGAGGCCTATTTAACAAATGTCTGTCGGACCTTATCCGACAGTGCGGATCAGGTCCGACAGACATCGCTGAATGCGGAGAGCAATATGCTCTCCGTATTCAGCATTGCACCAGCAGTTCACAAGAGCTGCTGGTGCAACGCCGCCCTCTGCAGACCAGCAGGGGGTGTCAATCAACCCGATCGTACTCGATCGGGTTGAATTGCGGCGATTCCTGTCCGCCTGCTCAGAGCAGATGGACAGGGTTATGGAGCAGAGGTCTTTAGACCGCTGCTTCATAACTGGTGTTTCTGGCGAGTCTGGAGGCTTGCCAGAAACACGGGCCCTCAAGCTCCGTACGGAGCTTGATAGATAGGCCCCATAATATCAAACATAGAAGTCAAAGAACATTTGAGTAACAGTGATCATAAAATGGTCACATTTGAAATCACTTTCCATAAGCAGTGTCTTAAAGGTTTAACTAAGACTTTTAATTTTAAGAAAGCAAAATTCAATAATTTAAAGGGCCAGTGATGCAGCATAGCTGTAAAAAGCTGCCTAGAAAAGATCATATGAACATCTCTATGTAAAAAAGAAAGATATTTTACCTCAAAATGTCCTAAGTATTCAAACCCCATTGCAAAGGACTTTAAGCAGCAAATCAGTATGTCTGTCCCGGGACAGGCAAGGGAGTGAGCTTCGTGCACACTCGTGTTATTTTCCTATTCAGTTTAAGGAAGTTTACTATGATATATAATGAGAGTTAAGTGAAATCTCATGAGATCACAGTAAAAGATCCACGACCTCAGCACTTTTGATGCTGATTGGCTGCTGCTCGTTTCTTTTTACACAGAACTTGTGAGGTAAAATATCTTTCTTTTTTACATACAGATGCTCAGGTGATTTTTCCCTGTCAGCTTTTTACAGTTATACTGCCTTAGTTTCAAGTGATTTAGTATATGAGTATTATGTCCCTTTAAGGAAATTATTAAATAATATAAACTGGGACCAAAAATTTTCTGCTAAAAAATACAGAGAATAAATGGCTTACATTTAAAAACTTGTTAAATAAATAAACATATCAACACATACCACATGGTTCTAAGAGTAAAATAAATAAATCCAAGCCGAGGTGGCTAAATAAAAATGTGTTAAGAGAAATTAGGAAAAAACATTAATGCATTTAAATTATTCAAAGAAAATAGTACAGACTCAACATACCAAATATATAAGGAATGAAACAAAGAATGCGAAAAAGCAATCAAATTATCCAAAATTGAAAATGAAAGATTAATTGCAAAGTCAAACCCTAAAAGTTTTTTTAAGTACATAAAATGTCATAAAATCTAAGAAGGACAATATAGGTACATTAACATTTTTGAAAGTAAGCATGATTAACAGTGACATGAAGAAGGCTGGGATACTAATCCAGTTCTTTTCTTCAGTATAAGAGAGTAACCAATTTGAGATAATTTGAAACAAACTAGAACTTAAAAGCCCATACCATTAACAGGGTTATCTCTAGATGATATCAGGAATAAACTGTATAATATTAAGGTAAATAATTCTCCAGGCCCCTATGTAATGCACCCAAGGGTTTTACGGGCATTGTTAAAGACAAACTTCTACTCTTAATTTTTCAAGACTGATTTTTCTCAGGTATAGTACCCCAGGACTGGCATAAAACTGATGTGGTGCCACTCTTCAAAAAGGGAAGCAGGGCTGATCCAGAAAGCTATAGACCAGTTATTCTGACATCAATAGTGGGGAAGATACTTGAAGGGATTATAAGTGATCATATTGATGAGTATATTCTTGTAAACAAGATTATGAGTTCAAATTAGCATGGTTATATGATAAATAGATCATATCAATCTATTCTAATTAGATTCAACGAGGAAGTAAGTAAAAATATAGATAAAGGAGAATCAGTTGATGTGATATACTTGGATTTTGCAAAGGGGTTGATACAGTGCCACATTAGAGATTAATGTACAAATTTAAGGAACTGGGAATAACTGAAAATGTTAGCTCATGGATAAATAACTGGATAAAAGACAGGGAGCAATGAGTAGCAGTAAATGGATCATACTCAGATTGGACTAAGGTACTCAGTGGAGTCCCCTATGGATCAGTACTGGGCTTTGTTCTTTTTAATATTTTTTATTAAGGACTTGGAACAAGGATTAAATAGCAATATTTCTATTTTTGCAAATAATATAAAGTTGTCTAAGGTTATAAGGTCAGCGCAGGATGACCTTGCTTATAAAGGAGATCTGCAAAAATTAGAAGAATGGGCAGGTAAATGGAAATAAGATTTAATACTGTAAAATGCAAGGTTCTACATTTTGAAAGTAAAAGTAAGCAGGCAATCTAAAAACAGAGGAGGAAAGGGATGTGGGAGTAGTAATAGATAACAAGTTAAAGATGGGTGCACAATGCAAGGCATTGGCTTCTAAGGCTACTAAGATACTATCATATATTAAAAAAGGCATTGATGCAAGCGAATAAAGCATAATTCTGTCACTATATAAATCCCTGGTAAGACCTCACCTAGAGTATGAAGTGCAGTTCTGAGGACCGATCTCAAAATAGGACTTTGCAAACTTAGAAAAAGTTAGTTATGAGGAGAGGTTAACAGAACTGGTTCTGTTTTCTCTACAAAAAAGGCACTTGATAGGTGACATCTTTACTTTATATAAATATATTCAAGGCCCATATACAGAGATGGCAGAAGCTCTGTTTATCACAAGAAAATTGTTTGTAATAAGTGGTCACAATTTAAGGCTGGAGCCAAATAGATTTAATCTCCTGCAATTAAGATATTTTTTCACTAAGAGTAAAAAAATTGTGGAACTCTTTACTAGAGGAAGTAGTGAATGCCAATACCTTAGATACATTTAAAAATGGTTTGGATACATTTCTGGCTAGAAACAGAATTCAGTGATATGATTGCTTATGTTAAATGGGTCACCTTTAATGGGATGAATTTAGGCTTAGGTAAGTATATTAGATTTGTATAGGTTGAACTTGATGGACTTCTGTCTTTTTTCAACCTCATCTACTATGTTACTATGTAAATAGAAGCAGGATACATAAAGCCAGATAATGAAAAGTTTGCCACCAAAAATGTGAAATACCCCGTTTAGCCTTGCAGGGACAGTCTTGGTGCGATCATCAAAGAAAATGGGCTGTTCCTGTGAGTGGCGAGTTGTCTCCTATAGAAATAACAAAAGCTTTGCTATGTAAAAGTTCACAATGGAGGAGGAAGTATACTGGAAGAACCTGGTCTCTGTTTAAACTTAAATATTATCCCTAATATGAATACAAATATGCTGTTTTCAGTGCACTGTACCTTAAAATCACTGTTATTTTCATATGCATAGGATTTCCTTTCTGAGTAATTTGTTTTTTGATGAGTATTTTGATGAAACCTTTAATTTGCAGGAAAAAAAAAAGTCAGATCTGTAATATGAAAATGTTTAGATAATTGCACTTGGATTTTAGAGACAGTTTCATAAATGCCAATGGAACACCCATGTTCAGCCCATTTTATGATAAAAAAAAATTATTCTTTTTATTTTGTACTTAAATATGAATTTCTATGTGCTTTTTGCACATCCAATGTATTTAAATTATGCCTCATGCTGCACATATTTAATAAAATGTATTCCTGATTAATTTACACACAAATTTAACATTTCTGACAAAATAACATTTTTGGTGAACATGTTATGATTTGTGATCCACTTTAATAATAAAAATATTTCCTGAGTATTTTTGTATGAATGGTTCAATTATTAATTTTGTATGATTTTCAAATTAAGATTTTTATTGTGCACTGTTTAATGTTTGCATCTCCTTCCCAAATGAAAATGCAGTATACACCCCTTTGTTTTCAGGGCTTTAAAGAATTCCACCAGGGAAATAAAAGTACTGGAAAGCATTCTTAAAGAATCTCGCAAGCCCAGAGAGCTTTAGGTAATCAGCCCAAAGACTCAATAAAACTTAGTCAAACTAGTATCTTAATGCATAACACATAACAGTGCTAAAAAAGAGTTAGCACAATTAGAGACCTGAAGTAAGGCTAGAATAAAAGTACATTAAAAATGTAAAACATATAAAAATAAAGTATACACTAGATATAGAAATAAAGATATATATATATATATATATATATATATATATACATATACTGTATATATATATATATACTGTATATATATATATATATATATATATATATATATATATATATATATATATATATATATATTTAAATATATATCTTTACATCTATGTATCCAAATGGATATACATATATTCATAATACACACACACTTATATGTATATATATATATATATATATACACACACACACATATAAATACTGTATATGATACTTTGGGGCTTGGTTAGGAATATGAAAATCAGCACAATGTTCTTAAAAAAATAAGCAAAACTACAGTATACATTGTTACCAAAATGGAACATCTACAAAACATATATGCAAAAAAAAATCATTTTTAATTTAAAAATATAAAAAGGTTAAAAAATTGTTCTTCACATAGTAAAAAAAAAATATTTTTTTATGTTTAAAATATAAAAATAACATTGCTTTTTCTACTGAATGAAGAACAAAGCAATTTATATTATTTTTTAGAACACTTTCAACTTTGGGTTAATGATCAACCGAAAGCCAGAAAGAATTTTTGCTCAAGTTTTACCTTTATAAAATGAGCGCAAGAATGAGAGCACTAATGATTTAACTTAAGCAGTGTAAATTCAACAGCTCTAATATTTTTGCGCTGGATTTATAATCTGGGCATATATAACTTATTGCCAAAAAAACACTAACACAATTCTACAAAGGCTCCATAGCAACTTTATATATATATATATATATATATATATATATATATATATATATATATATATATATATATATATTTATTTTTTTTATGAGCCTAGCCCTTTGTCTTGTAACTACTGTAACTGAGATTTCTTTATTGAGATTATTTCATTGTTAATCTGTTTAAAGAAAAACAAACAAATAGTCAAACAATATATTATATAGCATATACTATGCTTACCTATAGCACTGAATACCATTTCAAGGTTTAGCTTACTTGTGTAGCTTAATACATTGCAAACATTTCTAAAGAGCTAAAAATGCTGGTTACACTTACAAACATTATAGTTGCACCAGTGAAGGAGATTCACAGTTTGCTTTGGGATAAATAGTGTAATCTGTGCTATATATACACATATATTTCTAATCCCTTGTTAGAAAGATCCTTAGAGAGCTTTGTTATTTAAAATATCAAACAGAGATTAATGTATTTATTAAGTAATAGGTAATACATTATATACAATTAGTTTTATTTGCAGGTCCTACCAATTTCCTTCTAGAATTCTTGTAATGGAATTAACTTATTATTTATATTAAAATATAATTAATTAACATTAAAGGGACCGTAAATTTACAGAATAATGTTGTATAATTCTGCACATAGTACAGAATTATATAACATTGTCTTAGCGGTTACTCCATAAATTAAAAGCATTGCCAGTTTTTTTTTTAAGTGTAAAGTTGGACTCCGCTCCAGGCTCTACTGAGATGATCTTGGATTTCCAAAGCACTTTGCGGGCTTGTTGGCTAGTCAGAGCACGCCCAATTGCACTATTGGACTTAATATAGCTCGCTCCCGTTTTGGTCTAGTAGCGGGAGCGAGTTACATTCAGTCCAATGGCGCGATCGGGCGTGCTCTGACTAGCCAGCAAGCCCGCAAAGCACTTTGGAAATCCAAGACCCGCTCAGTAGAGCCTGGAGCGGCGTCCAACTTTACACTAAAAAAACTGGCAATGCTTTTAATTTATGAAGTAACCGCTAAGATGTTATATAATTCTGTACTATGTGAAGAATTATATAACATTATTCTGTACGTTTACTGTCCAATTAAGCATACTGATGAAATCTTTAATGACTCAACATTCTCTTCAATATTTTATCTATAAATTTATATGGACTAGATAAAAAAAAACTCTTAAAGGGACAGTCTACAATAAAGTTTTTATTGTTTTAAAAGATAGATAATCCCTTTATTACCCATCCCCCAGTTTTGCACAACCAAAACAGTTATAGTAATTTTTTACCTCTGTGATTACCTTGTATCTAAACATCACATGACTTTGTATGTATTATCTATTAACTTGAATTTAGTATTGTGTTGTGCTAACTCTTAAATAACTCCTCAGGCATGGACACATTGTTATCTATATGGCTCAGGAACTAGCAGTCTCCTGTTGTGAAAAGCAAATTAAAAAGCATGTGATAAGAGGCTGCCTATAGAGCATTTGAAGCAGGCAGAAATTTAGAAGTTTAAATGTTATAAAGTATAATAATCTACCAATGTTGGTTGTGCAAAACTGAGGAATGGGTAGTAAAGGCATTATCTATCTTTTTAAACAATGACAATTTTAGTGTCCCTTTAAGATGGAGCTGCTATTAAAGGGACAGTCTAGTCCAAAATAAACTTTCTTGATTCAGATAGGGCATGTAGTTTTAAACAACTTTCCAATTTACTTTTATCACCAATTTTGCTCGATTCTCTTGGTATTCTTAGTTGAAAGCTAAACCTAGAAAGTTCATATGCTAATTTCATAGACCTTGAAGGCAGTCTCTTTTATGAATGCATTTTGACAGTTTTGCACCACTAGAGGGTGTAAGTTCATTTGTGTCACGTGGAGTTACCTAGGAGTCAGCATTGATTGGCTAAAATGAAAGTCTGTCAAAAGAACTGAAATAAGGGGTCAGTTTGCAGAGGCTTAGATACAAGATAATCACAGAGGTAAAAAGTGTATTAATATAACTGTGTTAGTTATGCAAAACTAGGGAATGGGATTATATCTTTTTTAAAACAATAAAAAATTTGGAGTAGACTGTCCCTTTAAATAGTAGGTACTGTATGTTGACAATTGTCATATTTAGTTTATCCCAAATTCATTCAATATTTTTGTTTTCAACAAAAAAAAAATATTTTTCAGCTACACTGCAGTTTCTTTGCTTTTTCCCTTTATCTGAAGCTGAAGTCAGCTGTATAGATTTTTAATTTTTTTATTCTATTTAATTTTTAAACGTATTCTTTTATTTTATACATCTATTTTTTGTGTGTGCTTTTTTTTTAAGTTTTAGTTTAGGGATAGTAAACACCAAAAATTGTATTGTTTAACAAGATAGATAATCCCTTTATTACCCATTCACCAGTTTTCCATAGCCAACACTGTTATAGAGATATACTTTTTACCTCTGTAATTACCTTGTATCTAAGCTTCTGCTCACTGCCTCTTTATCTCAGATCTTTTGACAGACTTGCATTGCAGGCAATTAGAGCTGACTCTTAAATAACTTCACGTGCATGAGCACAGTGTTATCTATATGAAAGACATGAACTAACGCTCTCTAGTTGTGAAAAACTGTCAAATGCATTCAGATGAGAGACAGCCTTCAAGGGCTTAAAAATTAGCATATGATCCTACCTAGGTTTAGCTTTCAACTAAGAATAACAAGAGAACAAAGAAATAACAGAAAGTTATTTAAAATTGCATGCCCTATCTGAATCATGAAAGTTTAATTTGGACTTTACTATTCCTATAAAGGTACAGTACAGTTTGACTGTGTAATATAGAGTTTGTACCCTAAATCTTTCTCCCTTTAATTTGTTCCCATTCATCCATCAGTTTACACCAGGGGTATCAAAGTACTAGCCCACGGGCCATTTCCGGCCCACAAACCAGTTACAATGTGGCCCGCCACTTACATCCTATAACTGAGAGCTTTGGGCTGATTAATGTAATGTCAGGGTGGGGCAAGCTGCAGCTCCAGGCCCACACCTCTATATAAGCCCCTGAGTGTGCAGCATGCCAAAATTGGCACCATAGTTGTTTGTGGGTGTGGCAGCAGAGGAGCAAAACAAGCGAGTGAGTAGAGGATTGTTTTGCCCAGAGCTTGTGTTTGGCCTGGGCTCTGGAGCAAGCAGTGAAGAGGGGACCCAGGACTTCACCGGGGGAGTGTAGTGTCACTCTCAGTTAGACTGTGGGGCAAACTGAGTCAGTAAGGAGCAGCAGCAGAGGAGGACAAGCAATGGGGTTGAGCAAGGTATGTGCCAAGTACAGTTGCCTTATTGTGAGTTGTTTTTTGTGTGTCTCTGTCTAAGAGAGGGGCTGTATAGCTTGCTTTACTGTTTAAAATAATGTGCCATGCCATAACTTGTGTGTGTGGGGGTCTCTTTGTGTGTGGGTCTGTGTGGGCCTATTTGTGTGTGTGTGTGTGTGTGGAGGAGGGTCTGTCTGGGTGTGTGGATGTGTGTGTGGGGGGGATCTGTTTGTGTGTGTCTGTGTGTGTTTGGGGGGGTTCTGTGTGTGTGTCTGGGTGGATCTGGGTGGATGTGTGTGTGGGGGGGGGGTCTGTGTGTGCTTGGGCCTGTGTGTGTGTGTGTCTGTGTTTTTGTGTAGGGTTGTGGGGGTCTGTGTGTGTGGATGGTCTGTGTGTGTGTGTGTGTGTGTGTGGGGTCTGTGTGTGTAGGGGGGTTTGTGTGTGTGTGTGGGGGGGTCTGTGTGTGTGTGTGTGTTGGGGTGTGTGTGTGGGGTCTGTGTGTGTGGGGGTATGTGCCTGTGTGGGGGGTCTGGGTGTGTGTGGGCCTGTGTGTCTGTGGGGGGGATGTGTGTGGGGGTCTATATGTGTGTGTCTTTGGGGGGGTCTGTATTTGTCTGTGGGTCTGTGTGTGTGTGTGTGTGTGGGTCTGTATGTGGGTCTGTGTGTGTTGGTCTGGGTGTGTGTGGGGGTCTGTGTGTGTGTGGGTCTGGGTGTGTCTGTAATAGTTACACATACGACACACAGCAACACTGATAGTATCTGTTTAACAGAGCATACATATATATATATATATATATATATATATATACATATATTTTTTTTTTTAAAGTTATCTCCTTAGCTTGGCCTGCAGCTAGTGTTTGGCCTGGAGCAAGAAGTTGGGGTCTGTGTGTGGGTGGGTCTGGTTGTGTGTGTGGGGGGGTCTGTCTGGGTGCATGTGTAATGATTATATATATATATATATATATATATATATATATATATATATATATATATATATCTCCCCCATGGGAGAAGAAAACTTGACCAGTGGCCCCAAGGTAAATTGAGTTTGAGACCCCTGAGTTTACATGCTTGAGTGTATTTTTTTATAGCTCCTTTTCCTTTATATAGGCATTTGAAATAGACTATTTATGATTTTGCCCTTGGTATCCCTACCTATAGTTACGTTTCTATGATTCATATACAACATACAATTTTAAGCAACTTTCCATTTTACTTCTACTATTACATTTGCTTCCTTCTCTTGATATCCTTTACTGCACAAACCGTGAACTCTAGTTGCTGAACACATCTAATCAACCTATCACAAGAGACAAATGAGTGAAGCCACCAATCACCAGCTAGCTCCCACAGTAGAATATGTAGTATGATTATGTACCCTACATATTCTTTCTTAACAGTTGGATCTCACCAAGAGAACAAATTAAACTAGTAGACTTGAAAATAAAAGTGAATTCAATGTGTCTTAAAATTACATGCATTGCTCTATCTGAATCATGCAAGTTTTATTTTGATTTTTTCCTATCTATTTAAAGGGACAGTCAACACAAAAATTGTTATTGTTTAAAAAGATAGATAATGCCTTTACTACCCATTCCCCAGCTTTGCACAAACAACATTGTTATATTAATATACTCTTTAACTTTTAAACCTCTAAATTTCTCCCTTTTTCTAAGTCACTATAGACAGCCTCTTATCACATGCTTTTTTATTAGCTATTCACAACAGGGGAGTGCTCGTTCATTTGAGCCATATAGATAATATTATCTGTGGATTGTGCGCAGCACAGCACCAATTGGCTTAAACGAAAGTCAATAGATAATAAAAAAGTAATTTGATCAGGAGGCTGTCCGAAGAGGCTGAGATACAAGGTAATCACAGAGGTAAAAAGTATAATAATATAACCATGTTTTCTGTGCAAAACTGTGGAATGGGTAATAAAGGGATAATCTATCTTTTTAAACAAAACATTTTAAGTTGACTGCCCCTATAAGTATGGGGTAATGGCTATGGCTGACTAATAGAAAAATTGTGCAACGTACATTAATATCATAATAGCCAGGAGAACAAATTACATTACACTACCAGTGGGGGTTATGAGAGATAAGTAAAAAATGCTTAATTTCAATTGTTCTCTTTATGTATTGTCCTTTGGTTTACAAACAGACAAAAGGGGGATTTTTTTTTTTAAATACAGTACATTATCCCTATAACTTTAAAAAAAAAAAGCACATAAAAGTTGCATTCATAAAATAAAAAAATATATTAAAAATGTAATAATTATTAAAAAATACCCCTAATAATGATTTTCATTTCAATTACTTTACCATATGTATGTAGTGTAACTACTTGGCAGTTAACGCAATGTGGTGTTACTCCGGCATTCTCAGTAAGTAACACCATGTTATTGCGTCAACTATTTTACTGAGTCCACACACTCAGTTCCCATACCACACATACCTGTCGATTGAGTTAGCACATTGTGATGTTACTCTTGTGGTGTCAGTAATACCATGTCATTGCATCAACCATTTACTGAGTCCATTCATAATATCCCATTCTCCATGCATAAACATTTTATGATACCTTGATTCACACACATCATTGTCTCATCCACATACACAACTTTCATATCACATTTTTTGCACTGTCAGTTAAACTTTCCACTCTCCCAGGCTAAAACACCTAGACACCTTCCTGCCATATCAAGGATGATTCCTCCTGGTAAAGTTGTTGGTAAAGGTGCTGACAGTTTAGGTTCTCTCTGCTCATCTGATTTAGTACTTATGAAGCCAATTGATAATGGGGATATTCCAAAGACTATTAGATCCATTATCACCCTTTCTTAAATGTATTGGTACTTCTCTTCCACCAGATTATATGATGAAAATTAAAATCTGGATGTTATTTGTTGCACACACACCTTTCATGATGCCATGCTTCATACATTGCACACTCTCACAGGCTATTTGTTTTCTACTCCACACACACACAACTTTAATTTCCCAACATTAAGGTAAACTACTTACCTAATACCCACCACTCATGCAGTCTACACCACCTATTCAACCTGCATCCTGCAGGATGACTTCTCTGGCTGAAGTTGGCTGTGTGCTGCCAGTTTGGGTTGTCTCTGTTGATGTTCATACTAACAAAGCCAGATGATTATGGCGATTTTCCGATGTATTAGGCTCATAAAGATGTCTTCTTTTCCACCAGATCCTATGATGACAATGAGAATCTGTATTGGATACAGGTCTTGACAATGGTTTAAAAGACCTGTTCCTATTAATTTATTTACCAGAGCGAAAATAAATTTGAGGCATTTGAGGCTAGAGATTCCTATTATATTTCTTTGCAGGATCATACAAGAGAGGGGTCATCATTGTGTAAATCTTTTGATTAGTTATTTGTTATTGGTTGCTTTAGGTTATTTGTTGGTTGGTGGTTAGGGTTATGCTTTTGTTAATACTTTACATTTACGTTACCAAATATAACAACAGATACAACTCAGTCATAATTACACACTCATTTCCCATACTACACATACTTTGGGTAAATTACTGCAATGTGGTGTTACTCCTGTAGTTCCAGTAACACCATGTTATTGCATCAACCATTTTACTTTGTCCATACTCCAATACCAAACATACCGGTCGTCAGTTCAATTAGCGCAATATGGTGTTACTCTTGCAATGTCAGTAACACCATGATATTGCATCTACCAGCAACTGTTTCTACTGAGTCCATTCATATCCCATTCTCAATGCACACACCTTTCATGATGCTGTGTTTCACACTGCACACTCTAACATGCTCATTCTCATTTCCACACACACAACTTTCATATCACCATTTGCAAACATACATCTTACACTTGCTCACAGGTTTATACATTCACTCACATTCATGTCACAAACAAAGTTAGTACATTAATAAGTTAAGTAGGTAGGTATTAGGTAATACTTTGATTAGGAGGTAAATATGTTAAGTAAGGTTTTAGTAAGATGAATGAAGTAAGTTGAAGTGGGGGAATTAATGATCTAGCAAATTGGAAAATTTAGAGTTTAAGGTATTGTAAAGTATAAGGAAGGTTAGAAAATAAAGCGGAGAAATGAGAAAGAATTAGTAATATATTAGAAAGGTAAACTTACTTACTCATGCAGACTACACCACCTAGATACCTTCCTGCCGTATAGACAATTACATTTTCCTGGTGAAGCCTGCATAGTGCTGCCAGTTATGGTTCTCTCTGCTGATGAGGTATCTTCTGATTCCAAGCCTGCTAATAATGGGGATTTTCTAAAATATTAGACCCATGAAGATACATCGTCACCCATTAAATGTTAATTCTTCTTTTCCACCATATCATATGATGAAAACAGAAAATTGAATGTTTGATACTGGTCTTGGCAATGGCATGTAAACCATACTTAATTTATTTCCCTTAGTGAAAACTTGTTTAAAATGTTTTTTGACACCTCACTGGTGGCACCATCTGTGGATGAATAATATATTATTATTATATATATTAGATTGCAGGATCAGACAGGAGGAGTATTCAATGTTTAGTTAGTAGCACTAGTAGTTAGTAGTATGGCTACTTGTTTTTGGTTGGTTAAGGTTTAGTTAGTACGTGGTTGGTTAAGGTTATTTGTTTGTTGGTTAGGTTAATGCTCACATTTGTTTAAGGAAAGTGAGAGGTTAGAAGTAGTAGAGATAGTAATGGTAGTTTTAGAGAGAGAGTTTTTTTGGTTTTGATTAATGATAGTTTGTTAGTTACTGGGTTAGGTAAGATAGGTTATGGTTTGGATTTCGGAAGGAAAATGAAGTCTTAGGTTATACATCACCCTGGCTGTGAGTGATATTCCATTATATTATTAATTTATCATCACTTTTACAATGGGGAGCAGGAGCATAGAGTCTTAGTAATTGATTCTAAGACTTTAGGTCCCTCCCCCTGATGGTGGGTGAAAGACTTATCTTTCATCATCATAAACAATCATCATATCATCATCATCATCATCATCATCACATTTTCTTAACAGTACTGAGTTTAGTGTGTTAAAATCATGTTTACTATCAAGTAAAGGCAACTATTTGGGGATAAGAAAACAACTGTAAAGTCTTAAACCTGCACCAAGAGGGTGTGTATATAACTCAAGTTATATTTTATTATCAATTAAAGGCATCTATTTTTAAAAATGGTAGTACCAAGAGTGTAGCTTGTTGAACTCAAGGTGGTTTTAGGCCAAAAGGTCCATTACACTAAGAAGGGCAGACGACTGATGATGTTCTTCATACTGAGGTTTAGTGCAAAGGACATTCAGCCTTGCCGACATTGCCGCTCGTCTGCATTTTGCTGTGGCCAGGGTGGGGGCCCTATATGAATATTCCCTGCAGGACCTAAGTTGCACTACACCTATTCTAACTACCTCGGGCAATGTAGTCTCACCAGCTACCCTCCTTACAACCTGCACTTTGCTGATTCGCACATTTCGCACTGGTGTCACACTCCCCTGGAACATCCCTGCAAACTCCTACATACTGCCTACTGTCTGAAAAACACCGGACTATAATAAACTATACTAAATAGTAAACTTCTAGTAAACTTTTTCAGAAGTCTAAAGCTCAAATCGTTTTTTGCAAAATGTGATAAGCATTTTGATGTTTGGTTCCAGTTTGTTGATGAATTAATTATCCATTAGGCATTTAGGTCTACGTAATAAAAGTAAATTTGTGATCCAAGCATTGATACCTTTATTACCTTAGTTAAAGGTGATGTTTAGAAGCTGCAAAATATGACTAGAAGTAGGCAGGGTAAAAAAATTTACAATTTTACTCAACAGGAGAGTGAAGCTTTAGATTCTTTGAAAAAGAATAAAAGATTTATTTTGAAGCAAGCTGATAAGGGCAGGGCAGCTATAGTATTGGATATGGATTATTATGTTGAGGAGATTTTATCTCAGCTATAAGATATTTCTATATATAATAAGCTTTCCTCTGATCCCTCCAAACACATTTTAAAAGATATTACTACTATTGTTGAGCTGGCTTCAAATATGGTATTATAGATCTAGATACAAAAAAGTTTGTTATAAAAAGTGATTATACTATCCCTGTTTTTTATATCCTTCCTAAAGTTCACAAAAATGTTTTAAAAAATCTTGGCCACCCTATAGCTGCAGGGTCAACATTTATATTTATCTGGATAGAGTACTCAGGCCTTTTGTTACACAATCTTTATCTTACGTTAGAGATACTAGTGGTTTTCTGTTAACGATTGAAAAATTAACAGGACACTATGAAAAATGTATCCTTTATAGTTTAGACATTGTTAGTTTGTACACTTCTATCACACACTAGTGGTATTGATGTAATTAAAAGTGTACATGATAGAATTGTACAACACAAATCTAGCATTAGAAGAAATTGGACCAAGATGCCCCTGTGCGATTTTTTCGGCAGGTCATTCCATTTCACAACTAAGGTTTCAAATAAAAGTTTGGGTCCCCATTTCAAGAAGGGGAGCTAATAGGGAAGAAAATGCTTTGGATTCACAAGCTTGATGCATTAACCCCTAAAGGGATTAATAGAGATTATGATCTGAATTTGTTTTTGTAAAGAATAATCTTTCTGTATTCTGCTTTTCATATCTGTATTTAAGTGTATAGGATATAATTTTAAAATATACCAACAAGTGGGATTTTTCTCCTGAGAGTATTTGTTCAGTATTTATTTTTTTCAGTGATGATGTCACAATGTGCGGGGAGGAGTTATATACCTGTGTAAAGGTATTTAAAGGGACATTAAACCCAAAAAATTTCTTTCATGATTCATAAAGAGAATGCAATTTTTAACAACATTCTAATTTACTTATATTATCTAATTTGCTTCATCCTTTAGATATCCTTTGTTGAAAAAATAGCAATGCACAACAGCGAGCCAATCACATGAGGCATCTATGTGAAGCCACCAATCAGCAGCTACTGAGCCTATCTAGATATGCTTTTCAGCAAAGGATATCAAGAGAATGAAGCAATTTAGACAACAGAAGTAAATTAGAAAGTTATTTAAAATTGTATGATCTTTCTAAATCATGAAAGGAAAAAATTGGGTTTCATGTCCCTTTAAGGTGATTAGGTGCACATAATGTTTGAGACTTGACTGAGGGACTTTTCATCTATACTTTAAAGGTATGCAGTAACCTTTTGGCGTGCACACCCACATTTCTTTGGTGCTGGATTTTACTTTAGTTTGTGTATCTTCTAAAATAGAACCACTCCAAAAAAAAAAAAAAAATCTGCTGATGCTAGATTTGTTTTCAAATAGCTTACTTTTAGTAACTGACATATGATCTTTACATAAAGGAAATCTTAAAAAAAAATATTATTTATAATTATACTTTATTTATGAAGGGCCAGCATATTCCGCAGCACTGTCCATAGGTACAATTAATTTAAATAAAACAATGATATAAATCTTATAGGAGACAAAATAAAATGTTACAAACACATACAGGAGGAATTGAGGAAACTATTCCTGTGGGAATTTACAATCTAGAAGGGTAGGAGGTTGAGAAACCGATGGTGAGGACTGCAAGAGTGAGAATGATGTTAAAACAGAGTTAGAGGAGGTAAGTGGAATTTATTTATTACTGAGTTGGATGTTAGGCTTCTCTGAACAAAAATGTCCAGAACAGATACTTGAGGTACTCCAACAGACAGAGGCATTAGAGAGAAGGAGTCACCAGCAAATGACACAGAAAAGGACCTGTGAGATTGATAAGAGTGGATCTAAGAAAGAGCAGTGTCACAAAGGCCAAGAGAGCTAAGGGTCTGTAGGAGGAGGGGTGGTCATCTGTGTTGAAGGCAGCTAAGAGGTCAAGTTAGTAAGTACAGAGTAGTGGCCATTACTTTTAGCAGAAGGAAGATCATTGATAAATTTGGTAGGGGCAGTCTTAGTTGAGTGTTTGGGGCAAAAGCCAGATTGTAGTGGGTCAAGCAAGGAGGACAGGAAGTGCGTTATGCGGTTGTAAACTATTTTGTCAAGGAGTTTTGATGTTAGTGGAAGCAGTGATATGGGGCGGTAGTTTTCAGGAGAATTAGGGTCAAGGGTGGATTGTTTGTGTATGGGAGTGACCATTGCATGTTTAAAAGAAGATGGGAATGAACCAGTACAGAGAGATAGGTTGAAGATGTAAGTTAGAGCAGGAGTGAGGGTAGAAGACAGAAAGGGTATTAGATGGGAAGGGATAGGGTCGAAGGGGCATGTAGTGAGGTGTGAGAAAGATAGTAAAGAACAAACCTCATTCTCAGTGGCTGAATGGAAGATGCAGAGGGTGTGGGCCTAGAGGATGGCAGGTTGGTGTTGGTATGTTGCTTCATATAGTAAGTTTTTTGTTTAAAAATTAGTTTGCCAGGTCTTGAGCACTAAAGACAGGTGAATGGGGTGGGCAGGTGGGTAGAGGAGAGAGTTGAAGGTGTAGAAGTGTCATTTAGGGTTTGAGAAAAGAGTCGATATGAGAGAGGAGAAGTAGGTTTGCTTTGCTACGTGAAGGGCAGATGTGAATGAAGAATAAACTTATAGTGCATAAAATTATGTTCAGAGTGAGTTTTCCTTTAGACACGCTCAGTAGTACGGGAGTATTTTTGCAAATAGTTAATTTGCTGAGAGTGCCAGGGCTGTAACTGACAGCATGGGGTTTTGCGCAGTTGATGAGGAGCAAGACTGTCTAGTGCAGAGGAGTGAGTTTTGTTATAGTGGACTGTAGCGAGATCAGGGCAAGTTATAGTGGAAGTGTGAGGGAGAAAATCTTGAATGATATTTGAAAATTGGAGCAGATCCACAACATGTAGATACAGGTGTGGGGGTGGGCTGGAGAAGTGGGTTTAGCTGTTTCATTAAGATTATAGGTGACCAGGTGATGGTCTGAAATGGGAAAAGGTGAGGTCAGATATAGAGCAGAGGTAGGAAAATACCAGGTCAATAGAATGTCCATCACGGTGAGTAGGGAATAGGGTGGATTGTGAGAGACCGAAGGAGGATGTGAGTGAAATAAGTTTAGAGGCAGCAGGGGCAGATGGGTTGTCAATGGGAATGTTGAAGTCCTCAAGAATCAGTGTTGGTATATTCATAGAGAGAAAGTGAGGAAGCCAGGTGGCAAAGTTGTCAAGAAATTGGGAGGTTGGCCCAGAAGGGTGATAGATAACTGACACTATTAGAGAGAGGTAGGAGAATAGGCAAATACAGTGGACAGACATCGCCACAATTCAACCCGATCGGGTTGATTGACACCCCCCTGCTATTGCTTTCTGCATTCAGCAAGGTCTGTCGGACATGATCCGCTGATCGGATCATGTCGGACAGGCCTTTCATAAATAGGCCCCGTTGTCTAAACTCTCTTATAGGAAAACAAATAAAAAAGTGTTAATAACTTTGGTTAATCTATTATCCTTTAGATTAAACAGCTAAACAAGTTGCCACCTTCATAGTTACTTTTTCTAGTAAGACCAACAGCAAAATCAAACTTTGAAATTAAATTGTTCTCTTTCATATGTGTAATAGAAATGTTTTGTTTACTGTTCCTTTAAGTACAGCTTCACATATTTTATTGCACCAAGTTTAAGTTAAATCTGCCCAATTTATATTTCCTCTTTGCTCTAATTAACTCCATTTCCATGTTATATGGGAGATTTTTTGTTGTAAGTCTTTGTATTATTTTCTTCAGTTTTTTTTAATTGTGATAAATAATGTTGATTTATATGATTATTTGGATAATTGGAAAATTTTGCATTACATTTTTTTTATTGACACTCAATAGATTTACAAAACTTTTGGGGAGTAGACCACATTTCAGGAATATAACCACAATTACATTTGATTTGAACGTGCTTTAAATTGAAAACATGTATGATATTGATGTAAGTGTTATAATCTTATGCACCTGGGCATACAATAGGGTGCGCTGTGTATAAAAAGACAATACAAGTCTACTAGATGAAAAAAAAACAATAATTTTTTTTTTTTTAAATTATAAAGTGCTGAACAACGTGATCCAAAATGTCTGTGCTAACAGGTTATAAAATAATACACTGTTAGTATAAAGAATATATTATAAAGTAATCTTAAATCACTCGAGGATCTATATAAAAAACGAGATGTGGTAGTGATAATAATGAATAAACTCCCCCTAATAGTAAAAAGCAAAAAAAAAACGGGGGAAAATTCCTTTAAAAAATAATAATAGAGTCGTTTGATCAAAATTCACCAAATGTGTGCATACAAATGTCTCATAAAAGTTCAAAACATTAGTTCAATCAGTGAGATAGGCTGCTCCTCTTCGGTGCTGATGGTTAGTCAGGTAATCTAAAAGTGGAGACAGACAGAAAGGGAGCGCCTCATAGTGTAAAATCGCAAATGCAAGATAAAGGACCAAATAGAACAAGCAACGTTGAAATGCTACTCACAAACAAGTTGGCACTACAAACTAGTGCATGCGAGCAGGCTGGCCTTTAACAGCAGCCAGTACGCTGACAAGCAGGAGTCCGCAGAGAAGTCGGGCAGAGCTGTATCAAATAGCCGCTCCAAGGCAGATGTCCCAGTGTACTAGACAAAAAAGAGACCTCTCCAAAGACTGCACATATAGCACGCTAAGCCTGGACTAGAAGTGGAGAAATTGGGAAATTTAAAATGTAACTTTTATTATGTATGTTTAAAATAAAACACTCAATTAAAAACAACCAAAGAATTGGAGGCCTATTCCTTAATCTTCAGTAAGCCTTTGATGTGTCTAAAGTATTTAGAAGGAAAATTGTATAGGTGGGAAGCTATACTTGTGACCACTATTAGCAAGGTTAATAGTTAATAGAGATGATCAATATTACAGTATTTGGCACAGTATCTGCTATGGTGATATAAAGTACTAATACACTATGGGAGTCATCATATATCGTGTTGTAATATCACTTTGTGTCAAACTAAGATGAACTTATAAATTAATAGATGTTCAAATAAAAAAGTTTATTTTGTTATTCTATTTGTTCTATTTGTACTGACTGCAAGTTGTTAAGGTAGAATAAGGGGAAACAAAGTTTCCATCTTGAAATATTATGTTTCTTAAATATTGTGTATCTTCACCATAATAAATGTTTAGTTTGTTGTATCTTATTCCACATATTATGATGATTTTTATGTATAAGTTTTTAAACATACTTACAACACTTACCAGGTTTTCACGTGTGATTTGAATATTCTGCATTTATATCACCCAGTATTAATCCAAGTATAATATGAATATGATGTTATATGTACAAATAAAGTGATTTCTCACAATCATAAATAACACTCTCTCTATATCTACTGAGTGTTATTAGTGTTATATATTAACCACAAACACACTATTAAAACTAAGATCCCTGATTGTGAACCCAAGATAACACCCTGAACAAATAGAATAACAAAATAAACTTTTTTATTTGAACATCTATTCATTTATAAGTTCATCTTAGTTTGACACAAAGTGATATTACAACACGATATATGATGACTCCCATAGTGTATTAGTACTTTATAACACCATAGCAGATACTGTGCCAAATACTGTAATATTGATCATCTCTATTAACTATTAACCTTGATAATAGTGGTCACAAGTATAGCTTCCCACCTATACAATTTTCCTTCTAAATACTTTTGACACATCAAAGGCTTACTGAAGATTAAGGAATAGGCCTCCAATTCTTTGGTTGTTTTTAATTGAGTGTTTTATTTTAAACATACATAATAAAAGTTACATTTTAAATTTCCCAATTTCTCCACTTCTAGTCCAGGCTTAGAGTGCTATATGTGCAGTCTTTGGAGAGGTCTCTTCCTCTTTTTTGTCTAGTACATTACACACTGCACAGCACCAACTTTTCTGCTACAATAAATATGGAGACATGGGGCTCCATGTACTAAGCAGTCAGCGAGCTACCCGCAACAAATCTCGCGTCAAAACTCGCAAACTGATATGTACAAAGTCGTCAACTATGTTCAAACTCGCATCTTTAAAATTGCGAGCGTACTTATCCGCCAAACCTCGCTACCTCTCCATTTTTCAATGTAATTAGACACATTTGACCACCAACTCGCCAAAAACGAATGTACTAAAAAATCTATTTGTCCGCTCGCTACAATTTCCGCTCCCACCTCGTTATTTTTGCCTCGCCACCTTTTAGGTGGCGGGCAAGGTACAAAACAATAGGAAAGTCAATCTAGACGCCAGTCTAGACATATATAAAAGGCAGTAATATCAGCATTGTACAGCATAACTGGCGTCTAATTTGTCTCTCATTTCCATGTACATAAATTGCGCCAAATTTGTCGACTGTAATTAAAGAGTAATCTATATTTTAAATTTGTATTGTATAGTTGTCAATCTTTATAATTATTTTTATATTAATATTTATATATTATCAGATCCAGATGAAGCCATATCCAAATTGTAAATAAATATTACAAAAATAACGCTCTGTTATCACTCTTCAAAAAACTTTGAACAATAATAAAGTTGTTTAGATAAGTTGAACTTTTATAGGAGCAAAATTCTATTCCCGCGACTACTATGATGTTCGTGACACCTTGCATGTCACGTGTTAATAATTGGTCAGACAATTCAACTGAAAGTTAAGTACATCAGCTTAGTCGCGGTGTGGTATACCTTTAACTCTAACCCCTCCTATTTGGTCTCCACCCTATTTAAGGACTACCTGTAACACTCATTTACTGCCTGATTATTGAAGTCATACCTACTCTGTTGTAGCATTCCTTATTTCAGGTCTCCTATTGCTTGTATCCTGTGCAAAGTAATTTACTATATTTACTTTTGCTTCATCTTGAATCTCTTATGATCTTATCGCTACTTTGTCATTACCGAGTCTGGATCATTCAACGGCCGGATCTACTTTTTTACCGCTACCCGGAAGTAAGCCGCATTCACACACGCTGCCTGTCCCAGACACGGATCTTCCAATGCGGTAACAGAATAACCACGGTCCTCAAGGTGGTAACGTACACGAACAAAGCTAAAGCCTTTAAACTTCATACCTGCTTGTTTTTTGTCATCATACTGAATTATTGGGCAAATCCTATTACCAGCAACATCCAATATAAACAAACATTGTGTGTCTGTGGAATGTCTGAACTTGTAAATATTTTAGGCTGTGTGTGATTGCGTGAAGTAAAAAGGATCAATTTGTTTCTACCATTACTGATTCTGAGCGTGTCAGTATTTCTTTTTCATCTGTGGCCTCCGTTTACATATATATATATATATATATATCTAACATAAGATATGTATTATATTAATAAATCCTTATGTTTATTAACACCTAAGTCAGTAGTTAATATATAAATTCATCATATATTAAATGTCTCATATTGTTTAATCAGGCTACATAGAAGTTGTTTTCTGATTACTACAAAAAAGAGCAACAAGCTCTAATTTTAGGGCTAACCTTTATAACAAATGTGCAAATGCTTGTTTACTGAAATACAAAGCTCAGAATACCACATAATAATCAGGCCCAAAACCGTGTTTTGAAATAATTATCATTATGGATCCTAATGAAATAAAAAAGGAGTTTAATAATGTCTATCTTAAACTTGATTATTTAGCAAGAGCTGTGACTGAAGTGCAGACTGAAAATGCTGCACTTAAAACTATAGTTAAAGATTTTGTTTCACAAAAGCCTCATGATCCACCTGAACCTCATATTAATTATCCACAACCTTTTTCAGGGAAACGTTCTGAGTTCAGGGAATTTAAGAATGCCTGTAACTTATTGTTTTCTCTTAGACCTAAGACTTATCATACTGAGCGGATTAAAGTATGTACCACAATATCTTTCCTACAAGGTGAACCCAGGACTTGGGCTAATAGGTTTTTTGAAAACAATAACCCTATCCTGGATTCATTACAGGATTTTTTTTTTTTGCTTTAACTAGTCTATATCAAGACTCAAATACTCAAATAAATGCTGAAACGAGATTGAGGTCTTTAAAACAGGGTAAGAGAAATGTGGAAGATTATACCACTGAGTTTCAGATGTGGGCAGAGGACTCTCAGTGGAATGAAATCAGTTTGAAGAATCAATATCGTTTAGGTTTATCTGAAACACTCAAAGATGAACTTTCCCGTCTTGAGATCCCAGATACCCTTGAGGGTCTTATTAAATTAAGTACATCTTTAGATCGTCGTTTGAGAGAAAGGAGGGCAGAGAGGGCCTCTTATGATACCCCATCCAGAAAACCTTACCAAGTCACAACAAGTCATGACAGAGCTCATGGCAGTGCTACCCCTATGGAGATTGGTGTTCTTAGAGGACCTCTGCCACCAGAGGAAAAAATTAGAAGGAGGTTGGAAAATCTCTGTTTATACTGTGCTCAAAAAGAACATGTAGTATCTACTTGTCCTTTGTTGAAAAAACAAAAGAATGGTAAGACAATAACCAGTGACTTTATTTACAGCATAGCTAATGATACACACATGACTTTGTCCATTTCTTTACAGTGGGACCAGAAAAATATCCAAACCAAGGCATTAATTGATTCAGGAGCATCCGGAAAT
Source organism: Bombina bombina (assembly GCF_027579735.1). Lineage (NCBI taxonomy): Eukaryota > Metazoa > Chordata > Amphibia > Anura > Bombinatoridae > Bombina > Bombina bombina. The sequence continues at coordinate 1,446,468,317 of NC_069499.1, read as the reverse complement.
TACATTGATTCCACTTATGTAAATAAAAATCGAATACCTGTTATTTGCAAACAAAATCCTGTGTCTATTAAGTTGATAGATGGTTCATTAATAGAACAAGGACCTATTACACATCATACTGTTCCCCTGCTTGTAACATCATTGCAGGGACACACTGAATATTTATCTTTTGATCTCATATCCATACATCAGCATACTCTCATCCTAGGCTATCCTTGGTTGAAGAAACACAACCCACACATAAATTGGGTTTCAAATAAGGTAACATTAGATTCTGCTTTTTGCTTAAACACTTGTTACCCACATCAAACCATAGCGTCACTTGATATTGGTTTACCCTCGTGTTATCAGGATTTGGCAGAAGTATTTAATTTAAAAGAGGCAGAAAACCTTCCACCTCATAGGGAATTTGACTGTCCTATCGATATAATACCTGGTTCCAAAATCCCTCATGGTAAGATCTATCCTCTCTCTCAAGAGGAACTCCAGTATATAAGAAATTACCTAGACGAAATTTTACGTAAGGGATTTATTTCACACTCCACATCCCTTGCAGCTGCAGGAATGTTTCTAGTAAGAAACAAGGATGGTACCATAAGACCTATTATTGATTATAGGGCATTAAATAACATCACAATAAAAAACAGATACCCTTTACCTTTAATACCTGAACTTTTGGAACGTCTAACTGGTGCCACTATTTACACCAAATTAGATTTAAAGGGAGCTTATAATTTGATTAGAATCAAAGAAGGTCACGAATGGAAAATGGCATTCAGGACCAGATATGGCCTTTTCCAATATAATGTAATGCCTTTCGGTCTGAGTAATGCTCCGGCAACTTTTCAGTTTTTTATAAATGAGATCTTTCGTGACCTGATAGACGTTTGTGTCATAATATACCTTGACGACATCTTAATTTATTCTAGAACACCACAAGAACATGAAAAACATGTACGCTGGGTATTAACTCGTTTAAAAGAACACAAACTATATGCTAAACTGGAAAAATGTTCCTTTCATGTCACAGAAATAAAATTCTTGGGTTATATCATCAGTCCCAACAAAATACAAATGGATCCGGAGAAGGTATCAGCAATTCTGAATTGGCCTACTCCTACTTCCACAAAATCTGTACAACGATTCATTGGTTTTGCGAATTTTTATAGGAAGTTTATAAAAAATTTCTCTTCAATCGTTAAACCATTAACAACACTTACTAGTGAAAAACAAAGATTTAAGTGGACAGAATCCGCTAGTCTTGCCTTTAATAAATTGAAAGAATATTTTACTACAGCACCTATTCTAGCTATGCCAGACTTTGATTTAGAATTTATCCTTGAAGTAGATGCATCCGACTCCGGTATCGGTGCAGTTTTATCACAACAAGATAAGAACAAGACTGAGATTCATCCTATTGCTTTCTATTCAAAAATGTTGACTAGCGCTGAGAAAAACTATAGCATAGGAGATAAAGAACTTCTAGCTATAAAACGTGCCCTAGATCACTGGAGACATTTATTAGAAGGTTCTAAACTACCTTTTAAGATTTATACCGACCATAAAAATCTTGAATTTCTAAAAACAAGTAAGACCTTGTCTGCAAGGCAAGCAAGATGGTCGATATTCTTTGATCGTTTCAATTTTCTTTTAACATACAGACCGGGACACTTGAATACCAAAGCCGATGCTCTCTCTAGACTACATGAACAAGACACTCATAATCAAATTAACCAAATCATTCCAAAAGAAAAAATTATAGGTTTACTAACACCTTTAGAAGAGGAGATATTAAAAGAATTAAAACATGAACCACCACATGGAATAGACTGTCAAAAAGATTCCAATACTGGTCTTTTTTATCATAATTCTAAACTATATATCCCCAAACAAATTAGATCTTCTATTCTTAAACAAACCCATGACGGGACACTAGCGGGTCATCCAGGTATTTCTAAAACTATAGACCTAACCAGGAGAAATTATTGGTGGCCACTCATGGATACCTATATTACAAATTACGTAAAACATTGTGATACCTGTGCCAGAAACAAGTTAGCTCACAAAAGACCATCAGGTCTTTTATCTCCTCTGCCTATTCCTGACAAACCCTGGAGTACCATATCAATGGACTTTATTGTCGAGTTACCTGAATCCCACCATTACAATACTATTTTAGTTGTCATTGACCATTTAACAAGACTGGCTCATTACATTCCCCTAAAAGGTCTCCCTACAGCTTTCACAACAGCTTACGTTTTCCTAGACAACATAGTTCGCTTACATGGACTGCCTAAAGTTATTATAACTGATCGTGGTACACAGTTTACCTCTAATTTTTGGAGATCCTTATGTAAGCTTATCAAGATTGATTCAAGATACTCAACTGCTTTTCACCCTCAGACAAATGGCCTAACAGAACGACTCAACCAAACCCTTGAACAATATCTTCGTTGCTATATATCTCATCTGCAAGATGACTGGTCATCTTATTTACCTTTGGCAGAATTCTGTTACAACAATACTACTTCTTCATCAACTAAACTATCCCCATTCTTCGTTACTTATGGATATCATCCTACTACCATTTCCTTGTCCTCTCAACAAGTGAACTCTCCCTCAGCATTGGATTTCGCAACTATTCTACAAGAAAGACTTAACATCCTGAAAAAACATCTTTCGGAAGCTAAAGATTATCAAAAAAGGTTGTATGATACCCATCACACTGCTAGCCCTGCTTATCAGATTGGAGATTTAGTACTACTCTCGACGAAGAATCTCAAACTTTCAGTTCCTAGCAAAAAGCTAGCAAATCAATACTTGGGTCCTTTTAAGATTTATAAAATAATCAACCTCAATGCTGTGAGATTAGAGCTTCCCCAGGATTTTAAGATTCACCCCTCTTTTCATGTCTCTTTGCTAAAGCCATATCTTCCTTCACCTCAGTCCCTCTCCTTGACTCGACCACCTCCAATACTCATTGATGATCGAGAGGAGTATGAAGTTGAAGCTGTGTTGGATTCTAGGATCCATAGGCGGAGGTTGGAGTACCTTGTGAAATGGAAAGGTTATGGTTCGGAGGATAACTCTTGGCAGCTTCATTCTGATCTTCGCACTCCCCGTCTTCTACGAAATTTTCATCGCCGCTATCCTGAGAAACCTAGTTTGGAAACCCCTGGGGTGCTTCCTTGAAGGGGGGGAGATGTGGTATACCTTTAACTCTAACCCCTCCTATTTGGTCTCCACCCTATTTAAGGACTACCTGTAACACTCATTTACTGCCTGATTATTGAAGTCATACCTACTCTGTTGTAGCATTCCTTATTTCAGGTCTCCTATTGCTTGTATCCTGTGCAAAGTAATTTACTATATTTACTTTTGCTTCATCTTGAATCTCTTATGATCTTATCGCTACTTTGTCATTACCGAGTCTGGATCATTCAACGGCCGGATCTACTTTTTTACCGCTACCCGGAAGTAAGCCGCATTCACACACGCTGCCTGTCCCAGACACGGATCTTCCAATGCGGTAACAGAATAACCACGGTCCTCAAGGTGGTAACGTACACGAACAAAGCTAAAGCCTTTAAACTTCATACCTGCTTGTTTTTTGTCACCATACTGAATTATTGGGCAAATCCTATTACCAGCAACATCCAATATAAACAAACATTGTGTGTCTGTGGAATGTCTGAACTTGTAAATATTTTAGGCTGTGTGTGATTGCGTGAAGTAAAAAGGATCAATTTGTTTCTACCATTACTGATTCTGAGCGTGTCAGTATTTCTTTTTCATCTGTGGCCTCCGTTTACATATATATATATATATCTAACATAAGATATGTATTATATTAATAAATCCTTATGTTTATTAACACCTAAGTCAGTAGTTAATATATAAATTCATCATATATTAAATGTCTCATATTGTTTAATCAGGCTACATAGAAGTTGTTTTCTGATTACTACAAAAAAGAGCAACAAGCTCTAATTTTAGGGCTAACCTTTATAACAAATGTGCAAATGCTTGTTTACTGAAATACAAAGCTCAGAATACCACACGCGGCGAGCGAGGCGTCAAATTTATCAATAATCCGCCACTGCTCACGGCGGGCTAGACTTGTCTATTTATTGGGGGATTATTAGTACATAGTGACAGCGGACACCATTTCGCCCGCGGCGAGTAACGGCGAGTTTATCCGCGTCTAAAATGACTGATGAATTGACGGCTTAGTACATGGAGCCCATGAACATGGTTTATGTCAGCTAATATTAATATAGAAAAGGCTGCCGGTGTGGTGCCACTGTATTTGTGTTGTAGTAAGATGTCCCAGTGTAGTATTCCTTCCCAGCAAACAGTAAGCTGACACAGGCCGTAAAACAGGAACAGGCTATACCAGGTAGCCGCACGGAGAAAAGTATCTCAATGTAGGTCAGCGTGTAGAGGTCAAATGTTTGACAGATCACAGCAGACGTCCGCTATAGAAACGACTCAGCTTTCTATGGAAGTCAATGTCCAATTGAAAGAACCAAAAGTTTGTAAAATCTAATATTTGCAAACAAGATCAGATGTGTTTATATTTAAAAAATATTTTATTTGAGCAATACAACGCGTTTCTCGGCCTTAGAGCTCACGGCCGTTTCATCAGGTAATGTATGTGATTAAAACAACATGGATGCTTTTTAAAAACACAAATAGAACAGGATTGGTTGGAACTTCTGCCAAAAAACTAAAAACACATCTGCTTGAATAATAAAAATCAAAGGTAGCGACAAGTGATTACGGTTAAAAACATATGCAACATTAAAACTTAACAATACTAAATAAAATATGTAACAAAATATTCTCTACACATTGTTACAAATAAAAGTAACAAAATATTCTCTACACATTATAGAAAATAAAAAAACAAAATATAAAATGTGTGATATAAAAAATATGTATGCTATAACAGACTAAAATATGTGTGTGTATATATATTTGTTATAGTATTCTAAGTAGCAATATAAAACACGAGATAACAAATAATAATAAAAAAAAAATAATAAAAATAAAAAATCCCTGCAGAAATATATATTGCTTGATCTGTACGGTAAATGGTATAATGACTTCCTAGATTGTCAGATTCATAATTGATACATAGAATCATATAGATACGTGGTGTATAAAGGTCATCTCTAACTATGATGAAGGTAAATGCGAGGGAATATGCGTCTAAAATATTGTTATATTGCACAATCGCAAAAACAGTTACAAATGTACATATGTACCACTGATAGCACTGTGATAAGAGAGATATGGACGGGGAGGGAAGATACTGGTGTGCATGTGTCCACGGCGCCATGCTTGACAAGGGCAAGGGACTAATAAGAATACAAAAGAATCTAAATGAAACACATCATGATATTGATGTAGTTGCATACTAAGGGGCCAATTTATGAACGTACAGGAGGACATGATCCACTGTAGTGGATCATGTCAGCAAGACATCGATAAATGCCAACAGCGCATTCATGTGAAATGCTTGTGCAATGCTGCCCCCTGCAGATTTGTGGCCAATCGGCCCCTAGCAGGGAGTGTCAATCATCCCGATCGTATCCGATCAGGATGATTGCTGTTTGCCACCTCAGAGGTGGCAGACGAGTTACGGAACAGCGGCCTTAAGACCGCTGCTTCTTAACTTATGTTCCTGGTGAACCTGAAGACTCGCATGGAAACAGCTGCATTTGCAGCTACATAAATCAGCCCATTGGATCATGGTCTAGATTTCAAACCTCAATCTTAACTTTCTTAACATTCCATTTAATTAGAATAATATCACTTTGCACAATACAACTTGTCTTAAACAAGTTAGGGCAGCAGAAGGGGAGTTGTGGTAACACAGTAAGTTTTTTTGGAGAGGCTGGCTGGGCAAGTAAGTAACTACACACCATCAGGTGTGTTAAATATGCATTTGCAGATGGATGGATATTTTAAAAGTATTGTTTGACAGATTTTTTAACATTTAATAAAATCAAGAAAAAAGCATGCTTGTTAAAATGTTAAACGAGCATGCTTAAGATTAAGGGGCGATTTATCAAGCCCCGCTCTCGCCGGAAAACAGAAGTTATGAAGCAGCAGTCACCATAACTTGTCCACCTGTTCTGAGGCAGCGGAAAGAAATCAACCCGATCCTATACGATCGGGTTGATTGACACCCACTGCAAGCAGCCGATTGGCCGCAAAACTGCAGGGGGCGACATAGCACCAGCAGTTCACAAGAACTATAATCCAGTAGAGAGGCGCACCACAGAGACAATCACTCCATAGTAAAAGTAACTGTTAGTTTATTGCGGCACATCGTTAAAAGCATATAACAGGGCACACAGGCCCAGCAGGCTCACAGGTAAAAACACAACACAGGTGTGTCAGATAGTCACGCAGACATGTTTCGTGAGCATGTTCACTTGTTCACTGCATGTAGGACTATTCTGACACACCTTTACTTATACCACAAATTTAAAGACACAGTATAGATTTAGGAGTGGTACAAGTTAACAACGGACTCAAAATAGTATACTTTTATTTCTAAATACTTTATATGAAAAGAGAAAATAGTAAATCTAATATTGTTTTATAGCTATCCTTTAACCATGTGAACGGAAAAAAGTTTTGATATATAGTGCTAAAGTTGCAACTACTATATTATAACAATTCTAAACAATTCAAAATATATAAACGTATCAAAAATGTTGTTTAAGTAGTACTGTCAAATTTTAAGAAGCAACAATATGTTATTTATGACTAGAAAGCACTATATATTCCATTAAAACTGTTTACTTTGTTTCGCTTAAAATAGTACATTTAGAAAGAACAACCTTCTTTTTAAAGCCTTAAGAGTGAGAAACAGATAGAGAAATAGGTATATACAGGGAGTGCAGAATTATTAGGCAAATGAGTATTTTGACCACATCATCCTCTTTATGCATGTTGTCTTACTCCAAGCTGTATAGGCTCGAAAGCCTACTACCAATTAAGCATATTAGGTGATGTGCATCTCTGTAATGAGAAGGGGTGTGGTCTAATGACATCAACACCCTATATCAGGTGTGCATAATTATTAGGCAACTTCCTTTCCTTTGGCAAAATGGGTCAAAAGAAGGACTTGACAGGCTCAGAAAAGTCAAAAATAGTGAGATATCTTCCAGAGGGATGCAGCACTCTTAAAATTGCAAAGCTTCTGAAGCGTGATCATCGAACAATCAAGCGTTTCATTCAAAATAGTCAACAGGGTCGCAAGAAGCGTGTGGAAAAACCAAGGCGCAAAATAACTGCCCATGAACTGAGAAAAGTCAAGCGTGCAGCTGCCAAGATGCCACTTGCCACCAGTTTGGCCATATTTCAGAGCTGCAACATCACTGGAGTGCTCAAAAGCACAAGGTGTGCAATACTCAGAGACATGGCCAAGGTAAGAAAGGCTGAAAGACGACCACCACTGAACAAGACACAGAAGCTGAAACGTCAAGACTGGGCCAAGAAATATCTCAAGACTGATTTTTCTAAGGTTTAATGGACTGATGAAATGAGAGTGAGTCTTGATGGGCCAGATGGATGGGCCCGTGGCTGGATTGGTAAAGGGCAGAGAGCTCCAGTCCGACTCAGACGCCAGCAAGGTGGAGGTGGAGTACTGGTTTGGGCTGGTATCATCAAAGATGAGCTTGTGTGGCCTTTTCAGGTTGAGGATGGAGTCAAGCTCAACTCCCAGTCCTACTGCCAGTTTCTGGAAGACACCTTCTTCAAGCAGTGGTACAGGAAGAAGTCTGCATCCTTCAAGAAAAACATGATTTTCATGCAGGACAATGCTCCATCACACGCGTCCAAGTACTCCACAGCGTGGCTGGCAAGAAAGGGTATAAAAGAAGAAAATCTAATGACATGGCCTCCTTGTTCACCTGATCTGAACCCCATTGGGAACCTGTGGTCCATCATCAAATGTGAGATTTACAAGGAGGGAAAACAGTACACCTCTCTGAACAGTGTCTGGGAGGCTGTGGTTGCTGCTGCACGCAATGTTGATGGTGAACAGATCAAAACACTGACAGAATCCATGGATGGCAGGCTTTTGAGTGTCCTTGCAAAGAAAGGTGGCTATATTGGTCACTGATTTGTTTTTGTTTTGTTTTTGAATGTCAGAAATGTATATTTGTGAATGTTGAGATGTTATATTGGTTTCACTGGTAAAAATAAATAATTGAAATGGGTATATATTTGTTTTTTGTTAAGTTGCCTAATAATTATGCACAGTAATAGTCACATGCACACACAGATATCCCCCTAAAATAGCTAAAACTAAAAACAAACTAAAAACCACTTCCAAAAATATTCAGCTTTGATATTAATGAGTTTTTTGGGTTCATTGAGAACATGGTTGTTATTCAATAATAAAATTAATCCTCAAAAATACAACTTGCCTAATAATTCTGCACTCCCTGTATATATCCTATAGGTATAAGAGGAGGGCAAGTTTTTTTTAATAATTGGTGATCACATGCAAAGAAGAAATGCAATTATTTAGGTAAATAAATCTAGGTCCCTTCTCATATTTAGACCTTGGGGATTACTTGTCTTAAGGGAGAAGATCCAGTAGACTTCTCGTTTATTTAATTTGTCTTCCCTGTTGCCACCTCTTCTCCAATGTGGTACATGATCAATTCCTTGTAAAGTTAAGCTAGACATATCTATCAGAATCATGCAGACTTTTAAAATGTCTGGATATAGGAGTGTCTGATTTGTCATCTTTCCCAGACCGTAAGTGTTCTAAGAACCTGTCTTTGATAGGACGCTTCGTTTTTCCTACGTACTGACAATTGCAAATTTTGCATGTCAGGAGATAAACCACATGGGTGGTCTTGCAATTAATGAAAAAATGTATCTTGTGTTCATTCTGTGTTGTACTGGAGTGAAACGTGTCACCCTCTTGTACATGTTCACAAGTTATGCAGTCTTTTCTTCTGCATTTATAGAAACCTTTCTTTCCTTTTAACCAATTGGTATTGTTTTTATTCATCATATCAGAAGGTGATAGATGATTGGCTAGGGTTTTGCCTCTCTTGGGTATGAAGTTAATTCCTTGCTGTACTATTTCCTTCAGAATAGGATCTGTGTACAAAATGGGAACACTTTCCCTTATTATATCACAGATTTTGTGGTAATCTGTACTATATGTAGTAATGAATTTAGGTGTAGTGGTCGAAGATTGCTTGTTTTCTTTCTCTCTATACTTGAGGAAATTTTCCCTGGGTATATCCTTTATACTATCTTTGGCAGCATCTAGTATGTTATCAGTGTAACCTCTCTGTTTTAATCTGTTAGTGATTATCATACTGTTTTCTTCATATTGTTTTTCATTTGTACAGTTTCTTTTTGCCCTAATGTATTCTCCCTTCGGGATGCCCCTGAGTACATGTGTGGGATGGCAGGATTTAAATGACAAAAGAGTATTGCCTGCAGTGGGCTTTCTGTAAAGACTAGTTTCTATTTTGTTCTCAATCACATTTGCAGAGATCTTTAAGTCTAGAAAGTTGATAGTTTCTGCATTATTCTCTCCTACAAGTCTAATACCATCAGCATTTTGATTCATAAATTCACAAAAGGAATCTGCTTCCGATTCACTTCCTTCAAATACAAAGAACAGGTCATCAATGTACCTATAGAAATGCTTTATCTTATTTCTGAAAGGATTTCTTTCTCCAAAGACGTGGAACAGCTCCCACCACCCCATAAAGAGGTTTGCATAGGATGGGGCAAACTTTGCCCCCATAGCTGTTCCACGTCTCTGGAGAAAGAACTCAGTGCCAAACATAAAGAAATTATGCGTTAGGAGATACTCTATAGCTCTTAAAATAAAACTCTTGGTCGCTGAGTCATAATCACTGTATGTATCAAGGAAAAATTCTATGGCAGTCATACCTTTATTGTTTTGTATACAGGTGTATAGAGAGGTGACATCCACCACTAGAAATCTGAAGGCGGGTAAGAGTTTACAGCATATCATTCTGTATAGGCTGTTTTTCTCCAGCAATATCGCTTTTGACGAATATGCAGGCTGATAGATAGACCTGCACGCTGACATCCGTTCCGATCTGGGAATTACACTCTCTGCACTCAGAAATTAGGCTGAAGATGAGGTGGGTTGCTTTTTGCTAAAACTACATTAAGGGCACATATGTTATTTAAATTTTAGGCTCACAGGTATTGGACTTTTAAATTGTACCGTTGTTAACTTGTACCACTCCTAAATCTATACTGTGTCTTTAAATTTGTGGTATAAGTAAAGGTGTGTCAGAATAGTCCTACATGCAGTGAACAAGTGAGCATGCTCACGAAACATGTCTGCGTGACTATCTGACACACCTGTGTTGTGTTTTTACCTGTGAGCCTGCTGGGCCTGTGTGCCCTGTTATATGCTTTTAACGATGTGCCGCAATAAACTAACAGTTACTTTTACTATGGAGTGATTGTCTCTGTGGTGCGCCTCTCTACTGGATTATTGTGCATTTATTTTTAAGTTGGCAGACTTAATTTGGGGCCTCATAACAGGACTTTCCATATTTGCACCCACTCTCCTTTGAGCCAACAGGAGGATTTGTCTCTCCACCCCCTGCAGCAATTACGTTGGGAGTAGTGAATTGAGCGCTACACACACAGAACCTTTTGTGTAGTTCACAAGAACTGCTGGTGCAATGATAAATGCTGACAGCATATGCTGTCTGCATTTATTGATGTGCAGCAGACATGATACGCTACATCGTATTATGTACGCTCGCACTATAATAAATCTACCCCTAACAGTCCAAAAAAAAAGTTGTCTGAAAATTCAATATTGAGCATGCTTTGAAAAACCAACCAAAATATAAAAGCTGGAAATGAAATGTCTCAATGCTAAGAATCTGAAACATGTTTACATTGCAAAATGATTTGCTAGCCCTTTGGAAACCGTTTGGAAGAGCTTGTGACAGGAATATGGTCCTAGGAATTATTTAGGAGTTTTAAAAGTTTTTTCCTTATTACATCTCTGATTTCTCGGTTTCTCAGGCTATAAATAATTGGATTACACATGGGGGTTATAACTGAGTAAATCACGGCCATCACTCTGTCAAAAACAATAGGATAATTTTTGGTCACCCTTACATACATGAAGCCCACACTACCAAAAAAGAGCATTACCACAGTGAGATGTGCAACACAAGTTGAAAATGCCCGTTTCTGCCCCTGTATTGATCTTATTTTTAAAATGACTGAAATTATCTTGAAGTATGAATAAATTATACAAAATAAAGCAAAGAACAAAAGAATGGAAAACATAGCAAAGTCCACAGAAAGATTGAGGGAAATATCAGAACATGCTAATTTCATTAGAGGATCAAAGTCACAAAAAATATGATCAATCTTGTTTGAGGAACAGAACTTCAGTTTGGAAAGCAAAAGTATTTGGGGCGTAGGTCCAATGAGCCCAATAACCCAACAGTAACCCACCAAATGGAAACAAAATTTTGTGTTCATTATGGTTGGATACCTAAGAGGATTGCATATGGCAACATAGCGGTCAAATGCCATTGCTGTTAAAAGATAGGTCTCAGTGATGCCCAGACAGTGTAAGAAATAAATCTGTAAAATGCATCCAATAAATGAGATAAGCTTCTGATTCAGCAGGTTTGCCAACATTTTAGGTATTGTAACTGTTGTATACCAAATCTCCAAGAAGGAAAGTATAACAACAAAAAAGTAGAGTGGAACTTGCAGGTGTTTCTGTGTATAAATAAGAGTTATTACTGTAACATTACCACTGAGTGTGAAAAAGTAGATAAAGAATAGCAAGACGAAAAGTAGACTTTCACATCCGTTGAGATCTGAAAAACCAACAATTATGAATTGTGTAACAAGGGAGTGATTTGTATGATTAATTTCCATGTTGCTGTATAAGTTCATAAAACAGTTCTTTCAGTGTTGAATTTTTAACGTTCCTAGGAGTAAAATTAATTAAAGATTAGTAAAGTTTAATTATTTAACTATGTCAAGTTACAAATAAATATACATTTTTATAACAATGCTAATTGTGTTATAGAATACCACATTAAATAAGTGCCTACATAAAAAATACTATATATAATTATATATGTACTTTCATATAGTCTATTACATTTTATATTCCCCACTCTTTATACATAGGTACACAGGTAAGCCTATGTCCATACTTTTTCTATTATTATTATATATATTTTTTTGTATTCCCCCTGTATACATAATTCCACATCTTTATACACATTGATTCCATGTTGATATATAACTTTATGTCAGTATATGCTCTAGGTAAAGCTATATATTTCCCCTGTATGATCTCCTTTACTAGACACAGAGGCATATTTAACAAATGTCTTGCGGACCTGATACGACAGTGCGGATCAGGTCCGCAAGACATTGCTGAATGCGGAGAGCAATACGCTCTCAGTATTCAGCATTGCGCCAGCAGCTCCCAAGAGCTGCTGATGCAACGCTGCCCCCTGCAGACTCGTGGCCAATGGGCCGCCAGCAGGGGGTGTCAATCAACCAGATCATACTCGATCGGGTTGAATTCTGGCGATTCCTGTCCGCCTGCTCAGAGCATGTGGACAGGGTTATGGAGCAGGCTGTCAAGCTCCGTTCGGAGCTTGATAGATAGGCCCCACAGTCTGCCTCTGTCAGCTATGCCCCACTCATGATTTTTAGGACACCCCTCTTTCCCCTGAACACAGACCTCTGCAACCCTTTCTGTCTTTTTAGCCATCCTGTGTTTTAAGATATAGGGGCATATGTATCAAACTCCATATAGAGCTTCTGGCGAGTCGAAAGAATGCTGCTACATAACCTGTCCGCCTGCTCTGAGGCGATGGACAGAAATCAACCTGATCGAATATGATCGGGTTTATTGACACCCCCGCTAGCAGCTGATTGGCTGCAAATCTGCAGGGGGCGGCATTGCACCAGCAGTTCACAAGAACTACTGGTGCAATGATAAATGCCGACAGCATATGCTGCTACAGTCCACTTTCCCCTCTCCAGTGCATGGTGTCCCCAGGATCCAGATTGGAAAGGGGCCCCCAAGCAGCTGTTATCCACACTAGGGAGTGCATGTGCATGATGATCAAGTGTAGTTGTGCATATCCAACAGATTAATGTATTCATATTTTTAAATAATAGACTTTGCAATCCTCAATATGATGTATCATCTACAATATATATCATGCATTAGAAAGAGTTTGTTATGTTCTAATGCTAGGAAAAAGTTTGTCAATGTATCCATACATATGCAATGTATAGTCAGACAGCATGTTTTTCCAATTATTTTGCAAGTTTTAAACTGGGGAAAGGAATTGAAATTGTGAATGAATGCATTTGCTTCCTCTACTCCTGATGTATGATGTGATAACTCCAATTGTTAAACTGAAGCAAGGTTTTAAAAGAAAGGCAAATTCAAATTAAATGTAAAGAGAAAGATGTAAACGATGTTTGAATTTGTATGGAATAATGTTCTACCTATCTAAGCTTACTGTAATGAGTCAATTTTGTTTTTTTGTCTAAAAAATAAATTTGGTCTATTCTTTATTGTGCTGTCAAAGGTTTTGATTCCAATACGTTAGAAAAATTTTAATATTTTTTACAGAAAATTACATTTAAATTTTCTGTTTCATTGTTAATAAATCAGTTGATACATTTTTCTAAAGGATTGTAATCAACCACAAAGAAAGAAAACACTTTACTGATTATGATCATAAGAAATCACAACAATATATTTGTAGATCTTCCAATTTGCTGTACAAAGGAGTCTAGTTGGTCAGGACAGATCATGGGCTCCATGTACTAAGCCGTCAATTAATCCGACATAGTAGATGCGGATAAACTCGCCGTTACTCACCGTGGGCGAAATGGTGTCCGCTATGTACTAATAATCCACCCATAAATAGACACGTCTAGCCCGCTGCGAGCAGTAGTGGATTATTGATAAATTTGACGCCTCGCTCGCCGCGACTAAGTTAATGTACTTAAATGTCAGTAGAATTGTATGGACAATTATTAACACATGACATGTAAGGTGTCAGAAACGTCATAGTAGTCGCTGGAAAAAAATTTAACTACTAAAAAAGTGCAACTTTTCTAAACAACTGTATTATTGTTCCAAATTTTTTGAACAGTGATTACAGTGCGTTATTTTTGTAATATTAGTTACAAATTGGATATGTCTTCATCTGGATCTGATACCACTTCAAAATCCAAGAATCCTCACTTTTCGCATCAGCAAAACGTAGTTTTGATTGATATGATTATTGACTCTTATGATTATTTGTTTGGATGTCGTGTCAAACAGACTAATTTTGTCCCTTGTTACCATACCACTCCTATTAGGTTGTTCTATACATATTTCTTCAGCAAAATCGTCAGCATCTATGGTATTTTCTTCCTCTAATGGGCAGCCACTTTTAATTGCTATATTGTGCAGTATGCAGCAAACCAATATAATTCTTGCGACTTTCTCAGGTGCATACTGAATAGCGCCGCCAGAGCGATCAAGACATGGAAACCGTATACAACAGACCGAAAGTCTTCTCAATTATCCCCCTGGTAGATCAATGTGCTTCATTGAAACGTACTTGATTTCTGGTCTGTGGGTTGTTATAGGGAGTCAACAGCCATTCTGTACATGAGTACCCTCCATCTCCTAATAGGACATAAAAAATATAAATATTAATATAAAAATAATTATAAAGATTGAGAACTAATACGATACAAATTAAAAATATACAACACATTACACTTTAATTACAGTCGACAAATGTGGCGCAATTTATGTACATGGAAATTAAAAATGACAAATTAGACGCCAGTTATGCTTACCTAGAAGCCATCCTTCAGGCATATCTCCATCATCGAACTTCCGGTATAAGGCAGTCTGCCTTAAGATGTAAGAATCATGACCTGGGTAGTTTGAACGGACACTGATTATCCTCATGTTGGGGTCACAGACCATCTGAACATTCAAGGAATAGAAATGCTTTCTATTCCTATAAATCTCCTCACAAGCTTGAAGTGGTCTAACAGCAACATGGGTACAGTCTATGGTCCCTAGGACATTGGGCATCCCAGCCATCCTATAGAAATTTGACTTTATAGATTGCCATTCTTCTGGGGTAGATGGCAAACAAACATATCGAGGAAACGTAATCATCATAGCCCTATGACTTTTCATAAGTGGCAGGAAAAAGCTGATTGACTCATTCCAATAATGACGCTCAAAACTGCCTGAAAGGATCCTGCTGCCATAAAATGCAATGCAGCTAATAGTTTCAATAGTCCCGGAATAGTTTGTGAATGAGCCGTCATCGGCTCAAAATAATCTTCAATCTCTCGATACAGGTGTAATATGGATTCACGATCAAGCCGGAATCTCTGTATGATCTCTTGGTCAGAAAGGCCGTGCAAACCAACCCATGGAAGGAATACACGGGGACACAAACTCTCCTTCTTCTAACCAATCGATTAGCGACATTTCCAGTATTCTGTCTTCTAGACCGGATTTGCATCACACGGAGAATAAACAAATACAGAAGTGTCTCCATAACTGCTGAAATAAAAAATGTAAGTACAATGCTGATATTACTGCCTTTTATATATGTCTAAACTGGCATCTACGTTGACTTTCCTATTGTTTTGTACCTTGCCCGCCACCTAAAAGGTGGTGAGGCAAAAATAACTAGGTGGGAGCGGAAATTGTAGCGAGCGGACAAATAGATTTTTTAGTACATTAGTTTATGGCGAGTTGGTGGTCAAATGTGTCTATTTACAGTGAAAAATGGAGAGGTAGCGAGGTTTGGCTGATAAGTACGCTCGCAATTTTAAATATGCGGGTTTGTACATAGTTGACGACTTTGTACATATCAGTTTGCGAGTTTTGATGCAAGATTTTTTGCGGGTAGCTCGCTGACTGCTTAGTACATGGAGCCCCATGTTGAAAATTAATTGAGGTTCATTTCAGCTGTCTTATCTAGCTGAATGCCAGTGGATATTCCTGTGATAAATATACAGAGTAGTATTAAATGAGTCAATTACATGTTATATTCCCAGCAAATGAGAACTGCTAAAAACAAAACAAAAAAAACAAAGAATTTAATTTAGCCACATTGCTTTGGAAACATATTTGTAAAATAGGATCTGTATATGTGTATAACTGTTATGTATTGTTTTCATGTTGGTTTAGCTGTACAGAATAGTATTTGTCTTGACAATGTCACAGACACACACATAAAACAAAGATGATTACGGTGTTCCAGGGTGTTTTGGAGTGCTATCAATGAGATTTAAAGGGACAGTCAACACCAAAATTCTTATTGTTTAAAAAGATAGATAACGCCTTTACTACCCATTCCCTAAATTTGCAAAACCAACATTGTTATATTAATATACTTTGTAACATTTAAACCTCTAAATTTCTGTCTGTTTCTAAGCCAATAAAAGCCTCTTATCACATGATGTTTTTTATTAGCTTTTCACAACAAGAGACTGCTAACCCATGTGGGCCATATAGATAGCATTATGCTCTCTCCCGTGGAGTTGTCAAACAGCAGAAATCCACAGCACCAATAAAAAGAGGGATATTCTTGTCTTTACTTCTTTATTTTCTTAGCTTACAAAAAGCATATAGGCACACAGCAATAACCAGGTTGTTCGGTGTGCTTATATGCTTTTTGTAAGCTAAGAAAATAAAGAAGTAAAGACAAGAATATCCCTCTTTTTATTGGTGCTATGGATTTCTGCTGTTGTGGTTACATTTAGAGGCATTTGCAGTGGACCTCTACCACCTGCACCAGGTATTGTGCTGTTTGTCTGTATTGGATTCCCATGGAGTTGTGCATGACACTGCATTAATTGGCTAAAATGCAAGTCGATAGATAATAAATAAATAGCCATGTGATCAGGGGGCTATCAAAAAGGGTAAGATACAAGGTAAAGTCCATAACAAATAAACGGACAGATTACGAATTTTGCGTTATGAGCTGTGC
Source organism: Bombina bombina (assembly GCF_027579735.1). Classification (NCBI taxonomy): domain Eukaryota; kingdom Metazoa; phylum Chordata; class Amphibia; order Anura; family Bombinatoridae; genus Bombina; species Bombina bombina. Next base: position 1,446,451,248 of record NC_069499.1, on the reverse strand, counting down.
AGTATTAACTTGCACGTTATTGTCACCGCTCACTTACCTACAGCGCTGGTATTACAGGTTTTTACAATCCCGGCGTTAAAAGGTAAGAAGTGAGCGTAGAGCAAAATTTTGCTCCATACCGCACTCCAATACCAGCGCTACTTAAGTCAGCAGTGAGCTGGTTGTACATGCTCGTGCACGATTTCCCCATAGACATCAATGGGGAGGACCGGCTAAAAAAAAGTCTAACACCTGCAATAAAGCAGCGTAAAGCTCAGTAACGCAGCCCCATTGATTCCTATGGGGAAACAAAATTTATGTTTACACCTAACACCCTAACATAAACCCTAAGTCTAAACACCCCTTATCTTACACTTATTAACCCCTAATCTGCCGCCCCTGACATCGCAGACACCTACATTATACTTATTAACCCCTAATCTGCCACTCCGGACATCGCCACCACCTACATTATACTTATGAACCACTAATCTGCTGCCCACAACATCGCCGACACCTACATATTGTTAGTAACCCCTAATCTGCCACCCCCAATGTCGCCGCAACCTACCTACACTTATTAACCCCTAATCTGCCGCCCCAACGTCACCCCTACTATAATAAACATATTAACCCCTAATCTGCTGTCCCTAACATCGCCGCCACCTACCTACATTTATTAACCCCTAATCTGCCGCCCCCCAACGTCGCCGCCACTATACTAAATTTATTAACCCCTAACCCTAACACTCCCTAACTTAAATTAATTAAAATAAATCTAAATAAAACCCACTATTAATAACTAAATAATTCCTATTTAAAACTAAATACTTACCTGTAAAATAAACCCTAATCTAGCTACAATATAATTAATAGTTACATTGTATCTAGCTTAGGGTTTATTTTTATTTTACAGGCAAGTTTGTATTTATTTTAACTAGGTAGAATAGTTACTAAATAGTTATTAACTATTTTATAACTACCTAGCTGAAATAAATACAAATTTACCTGTAAAATAAAACCTAACCTGTCTTACACTAACACCTAACCTAACCCTACAATTACATAAATTCCCTAAATTAAATACAATTACCTAAATTCAAAGCAATTAGCTTAATTACAGAAAATAAAAAACAAATTACAAGATCTTTAAACTAACCCAAAATAAAAAAAAAACCTAGCCTAAACTACCAATAGCCCTGCCCCAAAGAAATCAGCTCTTTTACCTATAAAAAAAAATACAAGCAACCCCCCCAATAGTGAAACTCACCACCTACACAACCAACCCCCCCAAATAAAACCCTAACTAAAAAAATCTAAGTTCCCCATTGCCCTGAAAAGGGCATTTGGATGGGCATTGCCCTTAAAAGGGCATTTAGCTCTATTTTGGCCCAAAGCCCTAACCTAAAAATGAAACCCACCCAATACACCCTTAAAAAATCCTAACACTAACCCCCGAAGATCCACTCACCGGGAGAAGTCTTCATCCAAGCGGAAAGATGTTCTCAACGAAGCCGGCAGAAGTGGTCCTCCAGACGGGCAGAAGTGGTCCTCCAGATGGGCAGAAGTCTTTACCCAGACCGCATCTTCTATCGTTATCCTGACTTTAAAATGCGGCTCACTTTTTGGCCTCCCAGGACAAGCTCATAATACCGGCGCTATGGAAGTCCCATAGAAAAGACTATACACAATTTGTGTTAAGGCAAAGTTGATTTGTGTTAAGGCCAAAAAAGTGCGCGCTGCCCCTAAATCTGCAAGACTCGTAGTACCAGCGGTAGTAAAAAAGCAGTGTTATGAGCCATAACGCTGCTTTTTTACTCATAACGCAAGACTCGTAATCTAGCCGACAAAGAGCAGCAGCAAAAAAAATATATCTAAGGGATCATTCCTAGTAATTTATTAGGTTGAACTCAGAATTGAGTCCCAATGGCACCCTGGTCTCTAATTTGAAGCTCCACAGCATCCCTCTTTTGCGTAGAATAGTATTTCTATCGCCCCCTATTTTTGGGCGAGGTATCATGTCTATTGGTTGCCATGAAAAGCATGAGGGATCTTTGTCATGTTGCTGGGAAAAATGTTGCACTATGTAGTGGCCTTACCTACGCAAATTGTGGAAAGGTGTTCTCTTACTCTAGATCTAATGTCTCTTGTCGTCAGACCTATGTACTGTTATCCACATCTAAGGGAATTATGTGCATATATGTATTACTTTGCAAAGTGGGCTATAAACTGTTATCAAGAATATACTTATATCTCTCTAATGTTCATGAACAGGTTAACTTCAGTGTGCTTAAAGGATTATTCTCTGCGCATGATCTTTTTAATTGGCAATTATGTTTTTAACCAATGACAATGCATTAAACTGTGTATTTATACTCACCTGTGACTGGCTTACTACAGCTATGATTACGGTTCTAAGCCGAAACGCATGAACAAGCAAGCCAGCCATAGGACCTTGTTTTGTGTGACACTCTTGCTTTTATGTTCACATCAGAATAAACGTTACGTTTTAATTTCACTTTTTGCTGCTGCTCTTTTTATTTGAGCACCAGCACCCTGCACCAGTCCCTATCATCTATTAAAAAGCTCCGGGATTACATTTAGAGCACTACTGTGTCTACTCACTGGAGGAGCCACTTGATTGGCGGAAGCATCGCTCTACCCATCGGGGCCGATCACACCCATAGACACGGACCTGGATTCCGTTGGAGAATTGTGAGCTGCACTACGTTGCAGGGAAGGCAGAATATGCAGCTGGACTGGTGGTAAGCGACATGCCTTTGATCAATACACTGATACTACAGTGACTGTCTTGACACGGGCACCTTTTGTTCCACAGCCTCATTTGTCTTGATACATACCACAATAAGAGTGCCCTTTTGTCTCCTGTGGGGTTGATGTGGCATAGCCATTCTCCCCAAGAGCTGGGTCTTGCTACATTATTCTCCTCACATATATCAGAGGTCTCCCTACTTGTATGGTCTTATTTATCAGATACAAGGCAATCACAGAGGTTAAAAGTATATTAATATAACCATGTTGGCTGTTCAAAACTAGGGAATGGGAAATAAATGGACTTTTTTGGAGTTGACTGTCCCTTTAACCATGATAAATTAGGCAGGATTTAAAAAGATGCAATAGCCCATGTAAAGTATATCATCTTGCAATGTCTCATTATATAAAAACTGATGAGGTTGTCTATTTCTTTTAGTTTTATTTTCTTTAACTTTATTTCAAGTTTTTTTGTGGATATGAGTGTTGAACTGGTTTATCTAGGCTTTTTTTTTAATTACTTTATTTTGTAATTTAAAGATATATATTTTTTTTATCTATATATACATTTTTGTGATGCCAGTATCCTTGAAAGTGGAAGTGGTTCTATTTGGCAGAAATCTATGGTTTATAGAGAGAATCGGCTTTTTTATTTCAGTGGAGCTCACCACTCTTTTAAACTAGTAAAAGGTGGGAGGGTAAGTCCAAGTATAATTGTACAGACATATGTGACACCTAGAATATCTCAAGGAAGGGATGCCAGAAGGCTATACTTACGAGATGTCACATTAGAAAGTTTGGAGGAAAGCTCACCAAGTAGCAGCAGAAAGCACATGAAAATTAAATGTAGGAAAGCAAATGCAAAAAGCATGATGGGCAAAATGGGGTTGCTTCAGCTCCTAGTTGCAGAAGAGTACTATGATATTATCAATGTAACTGAAATATGGTGGGATTATTCTCATGACTTGGCAGTTAATTTAGAGGATTATACTTTATTTAGGAGGGCCAGGAGTAATAAAATGGATGGTTAAACATGACCTTAAACCTACAATGAGGGAAGATATTTATGATAATAAAGGTGATAATGTAGAGACCCTGTGGGTTGAAATAAGGAGTAGGGAAATAAATCCTAAAAAAATATTACTAGGAACTTGCTACAAGCCCGCCAACATTAGTGGCATGGAGAAAACTCAACTACTAATGAAATCAGGAAGGGCTGCTAATAATAACAGTGCTGTAATTATGGGAGATTTTAACTACTCCCACATATACTGGGTCAATGAAACTAGTAATTCAGCTAAGGGAGATACATTTTTAATGTTCTCAGGGAAAACTTCTTGTCACAATTTATAGAGGAGCCACCTAGGAAAAAAGCTTTATTGGATTAAGTGCTATCAAACAATCCAGATCTTGGGGCCGAATTATCAAGCTCAGAATGGAGCTTGATGCCCCTGTTTCCACGGGAGCCTTCAGACTTGCTGGAAACAGTAGTTATGAAGCAGCGGTCTAAAGACCGCTGCTCCATAACTTGTCCGCCTGCTCTGAGGCTGATTGACACGCCCTGCTAGTGGCCGATTGGCCGCAAATCTGCAGGGGCGGTATTGCACAAGCAGTTTACTAGAAATGCTTGTGCAATGATAAATGCAGACAGCATACGATGTCCACTCGCACTTTGGTAAATTTGCCCCATAATTTCAAACATAGAAGTAAAAAACATTTGAGTAACAGTGATCATAAAATGGTCACATTTGAAATCACTTTCCATAAGTAGTGTCTTAAAGGTTTAACTAAGACTTTTAATTTTAAGAATGCAAGATTCAATGATTTAAGGAAACCATTAAATATCAACATTAAAATTTTGTTAAATAATTTTATATATATCAACACATACCACATGGTTATAAAAGTAAAATAAATAAATCCAAGCTGATGTAGCTAAATAAAAATGTAAGGAGAACAGAATAGAGGGCACCACATAGTGCAGATCATAAACAACTTTGAATAGGTAGCTATAAGAACTAAAGAATCCTACTCACACAATGTAAAGCACTGATGTGCAACAACAGCAATCCGGAACCACACGTCGTCCGGTAGACCAGAAGAAGGTGTCACCAGTAGGGGTCCTTGTCTCACCAGGGAGAGTCCAAAGATGCCCAGAGTGGAATGGTCAAGACGAACCAGTAAGGCAGTGGTCAGCCAGCATGTCCAGAGACTCACAGTGAGCTCCAGACACCCCCCTCACTGTGAGTCTCTGGACTACAATAATTAAGGAACTGGGAAAAGCTAGCAATGATAGCTCATGGATAAATAACTGTATAAAAGATAGGGAGCAACAAGTAGTAGTAAATGGATCATATTTAGATTGGACTAAGGTAATCAGTGGAGCCCCCAGTGTCACGCCGCTGCTCCTCGAGTCATTCTGATCTGTTGCCATGGCTGTTGCGATGGACGCAATGGTAGCTTCAGGCACCGGCGATGGCGTCATTGCCACTAGCCTTCCATCCTAATGCCGGGTTGGACCTCTCCTGTGGCGCGAACCCTCACTTATGTAAGTACCTCAGTTGCTTTCACCTGTGCCCAAGTATAGGTCTAGGTGTGTGCTCCTGGGTGCTGTATTTCTTATTGCTGGATTGCCATATCATTATTGAACTCTGCCAGTCTGACCACTCTGCCTGCTTAACCCTTGTACTTCTGGATTGTTATATTGTTACTGAAAGATAGTACTACTGATTGTAGAGGTTTCCTCAACCAGTGCAGGCTGCACTTTCACAATGACCCTCATACCTTCCAGTCTCATCAGTCAAAGGTCACTTTTATTATTTCTTTATTGAAAGAAAAGGCCCTAGCCTGGGTCTCTCCCCTATTGGAACAGAGCGCTCAACTCCTAAATGATACTGATGCCTTAATTTCTGCATTATATTATGTGTTTGGGACCTCCGGCCGTGCTTCTGCTGCAGAGTACTCTCTCTCAGATCTCCGCCAGAGCAATAGAACTGTGGCACAATACACTATGGAGTTTCGCACCCAGTTGGGCTGGCAGTGCTCTTAAGGCGGCTTTTAGGAGAGGCTTGAATGAGCGCATCAAGGACGAGTCTACTTATCGTGATGTTCCTTCTTCCCTGGATGAATTCATAACACTTTGTATCAGTCTGGATTCTCACTTTCAAGAGAGACAAGCTGAGAAAGATAGAATAAGCAGAATCCCTCCCTCTCATCCTCCTACTTGTCCCGGGCTCTAGTCTATCCTCTACCCCACCAGCTCCTCCAGTTACCTCTGTAGACGAACCCATGGATCTCTCCTTCCTCAATCTAACAGAATCTGAAAGACAGAGAAGAAGGAGATTGAGATTATGTTTCTATTGTTGTTCTAATTCACACCAAATGAAAGATTTGAATATATTTCTGGGAAAAGCCAATGCTTAGAGGATACAACTGGGGTACCTCTAAGCGTGGCCACTACTATCCAAGAGAACCTAGCTAAAGGTTTTATTCACCCTTCCTCTTCTCCTGCCGGGCTGGCTTCCTTTTCGTTAGTAAAAAGGATGGTGGGCTCAGACCCTGTATCGACTACAGAGCCCTAAACAACATCACTATAAAAAATCAATATCCTATTCCTTTGATTACGGAACTTTACGATGCGCTCCAAAATGCTCGTTACTTCACTAAATTGGACCTACGTGGGGCGTGCAATCTCATTCGTATCTTCCCAGGGCATGAATGGAAGACTGCCTTTAACACAAGATCAGGGCATTACGAATACCTCGTAATGCCTTTGGGCTGTGTAATGCCCCTGCTGTCTTCAAAGCATTTGTCAACGATGTCTTCCGTGATCTCATTAATCGCACTGTCATCGTCTATCTGGATGATATCCTCATATTCTCCTGCACCCTTGAGAAGCATCATGAGCATGTAAAACAGGTACTTCTTTGCCTCAGGAACAATTTTCTGGTAGCCAAACTGAAGAAATCTGAGTTCAATCAGATCCAGTTCCTTGGCTATGACATCTCGAAGGAAGGTTTTTGCCATGGATCCTACAAAGCTAACCGCAGTTCTGGAATGCCTCAACCCACCTCATTAAAGGAACTACATAGATTCTTGGGGTTCTGTAACTATTACCGCAAGTTTATAAAGAACTTCTCCCAAATAGTTGCTCCTCTCACTTAGCTGCCCAAACAAAACAGACTGCAAGAATATGCCTACTGTAGCCGTGGATGCCTTCTCTCATCTGAAAAAGGTCTTTTATTCTGCTCCTGTGCTCCGCCATCTTGATCCTGACCAGCAGTTCACTCTAGAGGTTGACGCCTCTGAGATAGGAGCCGCGACAATCTTAACCCAAAGGGATCCTTTAACCTCTAAGTTGCACGCTGTAGCCTTTTTCTCCAAACGCTTTACTCCAGCAGAAAGGAATTATGATATGGGTAATCGTGAACTCTTAGCCATTAAGATGGTCTTGACTGAATGGCATCATTGGCTATAGGGTACCGCCAACCCCATTCAGATTCTCACTGACCACAAGAATCTAACATACCTAGAGACTGCTCATCAACACAATCCCTGACAGGCCAGGTGGGCCTTGTTCTTTTCCCATTTTAACTTTGTAGTCTCTTATCTTCCTGGGACCAAGAATAAAAAGGCTGACACCCTTTCCCAACAGTTTCCTCAGTCTAGTGACTCTAAAGCTCCTATTGAACACATCATATTCCCCTCTGGTGTAGTTGCTTAATTTAACACCTCTCTACTTCAAAGACTGCAACATGCCCCGTCTAGAAAGCCTCCTGAAGCCCCCGCAGCTCCTGAAATCTTCTTTGTACTTCTGAACCTTCACACCCCTGTGCTTACCTGGCTCATGACAGCAGACTTTCAGGACATTGTGGTTTGACAAGAACCTTTAAGCTTCTTTACCAACATGTATGGTGGCCTACCAGGAAGTCTGACCCTCAGGATTATGTAAATGTATGTAATGACTTGTGCTGCCAAATAAACCCCCTGATCCTTGCCGCATGGCTTACTCCAACCGTTGTCCATTCCCAAACAACCTTGGATACGCATAACCATGGATTTTGTTGTAGATCTCCCTCCTTCTGACCATCATACAGTTATCTGGGTTGTGGTGGATCAATTTTCAAGACTTACTCATTTCATACCCTTAAACTAGCTACCATCTGCCCAAGAATTATCAACTCTTCTTCTGTTAAATGTGGTACAACTTCTTGGCATTCCCGTGAATATTGTTTCTGACAGAGGTCCTCAATTCATTTCTACCTTTTAGAAAGCTTTTTGCAAATTGATAGGAACCACTGTTTCCTTGTCTTCTTACTGAACTCTGCCTGTCTGACCACTCTGCCTGCTTAACTCTTGTACTGCTGGATTGCCATATTGTTACTAAGCTCTGCCTGTCTGACAACTCTGCCTGCTTGTTTTCCTTTATTGCTGACACCTGCCTGTTCCTGACCATTCTATTGGTTTCCCCTGAACTGCTATTCTGCTGTCTTGACCATTCTCTGCCTTCATCTTATTGCTGTGAAGGACTAACCTGTCTACAGTGAGTACTGCTTACCTCATTTCATAAACTCACTCTGTTCTGGGATATTTCCTATCCTTCAACTTGACGCCGGGATAAGAAGACTACTGGCCAAGTTTGGTCTTATAGAGAAATATCCCACTATTATTACACCCAGGGATCAGTACTGGGCCTTGTTCTTTTTAATATTTTTATTAATAACTTGGAACAAGGATTAAATAGCAACGTCTCTATTTTTGCAGATTATATAACGTTGTCTAAGGTTTAAGATCAGAGCAGCATGAACTTGCTTTAAAAGGGGGTCTGCAAAAATTAAAAGAATGGGCAGGTAAATGGAAAATGAGATTTAATACTCGAAAATGCAAGGTTCTACATTTTGGAAGTAAAAATAAATAGGAAATCTATTATTTAAATGGCTAAAGTTAGCCAAACAAAGAAAGAAAGGGATTTTGGACAAGTAATAGATAACAAGTTAAAGATGGGCACACAATGCAGGGCATTGACTTCTAAGGCTAAGAAGATACTATCATGTTTTAAAAAAGGCATTGATGCAAGGGAAGAAAGCATAATTCTGTCACTATATAAATCCCTGGTAAGACCACACCTTGAGTATGGAGTGCAGTACTGGGGACCGATTTCAAAATAAGACATTGCAGACTTAGAAAAAGTTCAGAGAAGGTATACAAAGCTAATAAGGGGAATGGAGAATGTAAGCTATGAGGAGAGGTTAGCCAAACTAGGTCTGTTTTCTCTAGAAAAAAAGGCTCTTGATAGGTGACATGTTTACTTTATATAAATATATTCAAAGCCCATATACAGAGATGGCAAAAGCTCTGTTTATTCCAAGAAAAGTGTCTGAGACAAGAGGTCACAATTTAAGGCTGGGGTAAAGGAGATTTAATCTACTGCGATGTAAAAGTTTTTTCACTGTAAGAGCAATAAAATTGTGGAACTCCTTACCAGAGGAAGTAGGGAATGTGAACACCTTAGATACATTTAAAAATAGTTGGATACCTTTCTGGCTAGAAACAGAATTCAGGGATGTGATTGCTTGTGTTAAATGGGTCACCTTTTTTAATGATATTAATTTAAGCTCAACTGTAGCTTTTTAGTAAGTATATTAGATTTGTATAGGTTGAACTCGATGGACTTCTGTCTTTTCTCAACCTCATCTACTATGTTATTATGTAAATAGTAACAGGATATATAGAGCCAGATGATCAAAAGTTTGCCACCTAAAATGTGAAATACCTCATTTAGCTTTGCAGGGACAGTCTTGGTGCAATCATCAAAGAAAATGGGCTGTTCCTGTGAGTGGCGAGTTGTCTCCTATAGAAATAACAAAAGCTTTGCTATGTAAAAGTTCACAATGGAGGAGGAAGTATACAGGAAGAACCTGGTCTCTGTTTAAACAGTAATATTATCCCTAATATGAATACAAATATGCTGTTTTCAGTGCACTGTACCTTACAATCACAGTTATTTTCATATGCATAGGTTTTCCTTTCTGAATAATTCGTTTTTTGAGTATTTTGATGAAAGCTCTCCACCTTTTAATTTGCAGGAAAAAAAACAGGCAGATCTGTAATATGAACATTTTTAGATAATTGCACTTGGATTTAAGAGACAATTTCATCCATGCCAATGGAACACCCATGTTCAGCTCATTTAATGATTAAAAAACAACAATGCTTTTTATTTTGTACTTAAATATGAACTTCCATGTGTTTTTTTGCACATCCACTGTACTTAAATTAAGATTTATGCTGCACATATTTAAATACAGTTTATTCCTGTATAATTTACATACAAATGTAATGTTTTTGCTAAAATAAATTTTTCTGTGAAAATTTCTGTTATGCTTTTTGATCCACCTTAATAAAACAAATGCTTCCTGAGTATATGTTTGTGTAAATGGTTCAATTTTTTATTTGTATGATTTTCAAATTAAGATTTTCATTGTGCACTGTTTAATGTATGCATCTCCTTCCCATATGAAAATGCAGTAAACACCCCTTTGTTTTCAAGGTAAAAAGCTTAAAGAATTACACCAGGGAAATAGAAGTAATGGAGAGCATTCTTAAAGAATCTCGCCAGACCAGAGAGCTTTAGGAAGTCGGTCCAAAGACTCAACAAAACTTAGTGAAGCTAATATCGTAATGCATAACACTTAACAGTGCTAAAAAAGTTAGCACAATTAGAGACCTGAAGTAAAGTGTTAGGCTAAAATAAAAGTACTTTAAACATGTAAAACATATAAAATATTTAAAATACACTAGAAATAAAAATGAACATATATATATATATATATATATATATTATTTTTTAATTTTTTTTTATTTATTTTTTTAAATTTCCATCATTTATTGATCAAAAGCACATAAAGAAAAAGTCACAAACAACGGTGCACTCACCGTAAAGGTTTACATATTACAGTCTGTGCATTCATGTAAAGAAGTGAATCTCAATATGGGATGGAGGCATATATATCTGTAAGTAACACAGAACATAACAAATAAAATAACAAAAAACAAAACTAAACATTACTGATCATTTTCATCATCTTTGCGTTGGGAATAGTTAGTGTTTCTTTATACTAAATTTAGTAAAATCCGGGATGTATAGCTCAGTATGGAATAATCTCTAAAGTGTCACCCAAATCTAGGGACATGTTGCTAATGAGCCTGTGTAGGATATGTTTCTCGTAGTTCTTACAGTGCTGAGGGGATCCTCCGACTCCATGTCTAAAAGTCAGTCAAAGGAAAGTTGCATGAGGACCAGTGTGAGTTAATGTTCAGTTGGGGGTAATGAGTCTTCCCAGAGGAATCTTACATTCTGGAAAAATTCAAGTCTCATTCTTTTTAAGTATCCAAATTCTTCTAGGCCTAACAGTTCGTTTACTTTTGCTAGCCACATCTGTCCTGTCGGGGATATGGGCATTTTCCAATGTAAAGCTATTAGAGCTTTAGCTCCGTTAATACCAATTTGTAGCAGTTGTCTTCTAAGTCTACATGGTATTTGGGGAAGTCTATTCAGAAGGGTAATATGGGGTGTCAGGCGGAGGTCTTTGATTAACCCTTTCCTAAAATGAGTTTCTATAAATTGCCATAATTGTGTTAATATCTCGCAGTCCCACCACATGTGTAGATAACTGCCTCTCTTTTTGCAACCTCTCCAACATTGATCGCTGGAGGATGGGTAAATAGAGCGTAATCTCGCTGGAGTCAAATACCAGCGTGTGAGCACTAAAATTTAATTCAAGGAGTTTCGGAGAGGTTGAGGACTTTTTCGTGTTTTGGAATATGAACCCCCATTCCTCCCCGCTTAAAGTGTCTCCAAGTTCCTTATGCCAGTTGTTAGTATAAGCAGGTAGTTCTGTCTTCATATGAGTCTGTAATATACTACGTATTTTGGAAAGTGAGTGTGGTATTGGTGTATTGGCCGAGCAAATGTTCTCAAAAGGGGTCAATTGCCTGAGATAGTCTGTTTGAAATGGTGTTGTATTGATAAAGTGTGTGAGTTGACTATACTTTAGCCATGGATAATATGCCCCCTGTGCTACTTCCCACATGTCTTATCTACGTATGAGTTTCCCCTCTTGGACAAACTCTTTTAAAGGAGTGGTATATCCCCATTCCGTTTTTCTCTGAAAGTTTCTGTCCAACCCACCCGTTAGTTCTGCATTTAATGGGATAGGAAAAAGGGGCGATCTAGGTCCAGAGATATCCCTTCTTTTGTGTTTGATTGTTTCCCATGAGTCAAAGAAGTGTTGGTGTATCGGGAGTGTTGTGCATTGCAAGGGTCTTAAGGATTTAGGGACCCAACAAAGGGCTCCCACAAATGGGACTTTCAATATTTGAGAGTCAATGGAAATCCAAGCTTTGTGTCCGGATGTGTTATGCCAATCGTAGACTCTCTGGAGTACTATCGCATCTAAGTATAGCCGTATGTCCGGCAGGCCTAAGCCTCCCGCTGAAGTAGGCCTGTATAGTGTAGCTTTATTTATTCGTGGTTTGCAATTACCCCATATGAATCTATTTATATGGTTCTGAAGTCTCAGAGGGAACCAGCCTGGTAAGGCTATAGGTAGGGCTTGTAGCGTATATAGGATTCTTGGGAGGGTTGTCATTTTTATACATTGTATCTTGCCCCACCAGGACAAAGGTTTTGTCACCCAAGTGTTTAGGTCTTTCTGAGTTGATAACATGAGGGCTTCAAAGTTCTTTTTAAAGAGAGTGGTAGAGTTTGGGGACAGGAAAATACCCAGGTATTTTATAGCGTCTGTTTTGAGTGTAAGTGGGCAGATCTCTGCTAATTTAGAAAATTCTTCTCGTCTAAGGGATATGTTTAGTAGTTCTGATTTAGTCGTGTTTACAGCAAAATTAGAGAACCTCCCAAATTTGTTGAGCTCAAGCATTATTTCTTTCAAGGATTGGGCCGGATCCGTAACTGTAAAGAGGACATTGTCCGTGTAAAGTGCTACTTTAAAGCTATGTGGGCCAATTTCTATACCTTTTATGGTGTGGTTGTTTCGTATGTGGGCGGCCATTACCTCCATGGTAAGTATGAACAGCAGGGGGGATAGGGGGCATCCTTGCCTTGTGCCGTTTTTAATTGTAAAAGGGTGGGACAATATACAATTAGCTTTGACTTTTGCTGTGGGGTGGGCATACAGACTGAATATTCTGTTGCACATTCGGGCCCCATCCCTATCTCAATAAGTGTGTCTTTGAGGAACTGCCAATCTAGCCTGTCGAAGGCCTTCTCGGCATCTGTTGCCAAGAAGACCGTCGACACCTTATAGTGTTTGGAGTAGGACATAAGGGTCAGGGCTCTTATGGTATTGTCCCTAGCCTCCCTATGGGGTACAAACCCAACCTGGTCTGTATGGATAATATCTTCTAGCAACCTGTTCAGTCTTTTAACTAAGATCTTGCCTAGAATTTTAAGGTCCGTGTTTAAAAGTGATATAGGTCTGTAGCTTTTGGTGTCTGATGGTGTTTTCCCTTGTTTTAGGATAACTGAAATATGGGCTTGTTGCATTTCTCTAGGGAGCACTTTCCCGTCATCTATAGTTTTAAATAGGTTTAGAAGGTGTGGGGCCAGGGAGGTTCTAAATGTTTTATAGTAAATGTTAGTGAACCCATCTGGACCTGGGCTCTTCCCAGAGGGTAGCTTAGCAATCACTGAGAGGATTTCCTGTAGTGAGATAGGTGCTTCGAAATTTTCTTTTAATGTCGACTGTATTTTCGGGAGGTTGGCCTCTTTTATGTATGTCTGGAGCTCAGTCAACCTGTTTGGGGATTTATCTGATGGGAGATTATATAACTCTGAGTAATACATTTTGAATTGTTCTGCTATGTCTCTGCTTTCAATGAGATGTTGGCCCGCTGGTATCACTAATTCATGGATGTGGGATTTTGTGGTTTGTTGGTTAAGTAATCTGGCTAATCTGGGTCCTGCTCTATTACCTTCGAAGAAATATATTTTTTTCAGTGCTATGGCCTTTCTCTGTGCCTCTTTAGAAAGAATAGTGTTTATATCCTGTATAATTTTAGTTATCTGTGATAGAAGTGTTTTATTTGATGGGTTATTTTTGTGTTGTGCCTCTAGGTTGTACAGCTGTGTCGTTAAATTAGTCACTGAGGAGCGATATTGCTTTTTCATTTTAGCTGTTTGCTTTATACATTCCCCTCTGATGAACGCCTTGTGTGCCTCCCAGATAGTTTCCGGAAGTGAGTCACTAGTACAGTTAAATTGGAAATATTCAGTCAATGCTTTTTGTAGTGTTTCTTGTACTGGGGGGTAATGAAGGAGTGAATCCTCTAATCTCCAGTTGTAGGGGATTGTTGGAATCTCAGCCAGTCTAACTCTAAATGTACCGCTGAGTGGTCAGACCACGCCGTAGGTCGAATATCTGAGTCCCTCAGGAGGGATAAGTGATGTCTGTCAATAAATAGGTAATCAATTCGGGTGTATGTTGCCCAGGGATGTGAATAAAAAGTATAGTTGTATTGTGTTGGATGCTGTATGCGCCAGGTGTCTATAAGGCCCAATTCTTTTATACATGATAGGGTTGTGTTCGGTGCTCTAGATTTCGCCTGTCCGTGTTTTGTAGACGAGTCCATGATTGGGTCTAGTACAGTGTTAAGGTCCCCTCCCATCACAACCAGACCTTTCTTGTGTTCTAAGACCAGGGAGAGTACTTTTTGGAAAAATTTTCGTCTGCGACTAAGTGGGGCATAGATGATAACTAGAGTGATTGGTTTGTTAAACAGGAGACCTGTGAGAATAAGGATCCGTCCCTCTGTGTCTGTGATTTTGTTATGTAGCTGGAAATGGAGGAGTTTGTGGAGTAGTATGCTAACACCCTGCTTCTTGGTGTGGTATGCGTTATGGTAGTTTGTGGGGAAGTCTTTTGAAGTTAGAGAAGGCTCTGCACCTTCAATAAAGTGGGTCTCTTGTAAAAAGATAATTGAATGAGAGTAGGCGGCAAAGTGTTTAAGAGCAACAGATCGCTTATTTGGTGAATTGAGGCCCTTCACATTTTGTGAAATAATCTAAATTCGTGCGACTGTCATGGTCATGGGGGGCGGTAAGTGTCAGTCAATTTCATCTCACCTGAGAGTAGGGAAGACATGGAGTTCGGAGGTATCCCCCGGGGTCTTAGTGTTTTGATAGAGCTACAGAGAGGTATCAATGTTTCAAGTAATAAAAGACAACCTGGATTCTGAAATAAAAAAAACAACAGTGTTAGATATGAAATTACAATCAATCAGTATGAAAGACAAACAAAAACAAACAAACAAAAGGAATACCTTACAAACATTCCTAAAATTACTCATCATAGGATTATAGACAGAGCTAAACTATTCTAACTAAACGGTGAGTGGGTGGGGGGAAGTAGGCTGAAGGTTGTGCCTGTCCACTCTATTAAGGGTACAAATTATTCATTTTTCAAACATGTCAAACAGTGATATAAGACTCATTCGACTGGGTTTGCTGATAGAAAGCTGGATAATCTCTATATAATGCCCTTTAGCAGAGCAAAGCTATCAAGAAGAGAAGAGGAGTTAAGAGTTACTGTCATTTTTGTCATGTTATGTCCGATGATCTTGCAGGGGAGTCTGACGCCATTGTGTTTCTCCTCTTTGTAGGTCTAGTTGACCAGCTCCTTCTTTGTGGTTTAGGTGATGAAGATCTTTCTTGGCCTCCTTTTCCTGAGGTCTCAGTCAGCTTGGGTAGAGATGGTGGTGCAATATTCAGATGCCTGCAGAACTGTTCCAAATCATCTGGGTTTCGGTATACAAATGTTTTTTCGTCCTTCAGGACCTTGATGGCAAAAGGGAAGCCCCATCGGTATGCTATTCCAAGATCTTGTAAATGTAAAGTTAAATATCTGGCTTCCTTACGTTTAGCCAAGGTGATCAGGCTAAGGTCAGGATAGATCTGAATGGCATCTTCACCAAAGTAAAGTGGGGATTTCTTCCTGGATGCTTGTAGAAGGTTTTCTTTATCCTTAAACTTGTGACAGCACAGAATTACATCCCGTGGTGGCATACTGTCTGGGGGTTTTGGCCTTAGGGCTCTGTGGGCTCTGTCCAAGGCAATAGGTTCTTTTTCAGGATCTAATAAAAACTTGAACACATTTTGTAAGTAGGAGGGTAGTTGTTGTGGTAGAATTTTTTCTGGTATGCCTCAAATTCGAAGGTTCTGCCTCCGGCCTCTGTTATCGAGGTCTTCCATTTGGATCTGTAAACGTTCAATGGCTTCGGATTGAAATTGAAAAGCTTGTGTGGTATTATCTGAGGCTTTATTCGTCTCCTCCATTTGGTCCTCTAACTCCAACACCCTGTCACCCAGCTCCCTGATGTCTCTTTTAACTTCTGCAAGACCATCTTTTATAGCTTTACTCACTTGTTGCATTATACTAGAGAGGGCCGCTTTAGTGGATAGAGCTTTGAGATCTGAGCGTGTTATAGGTGTCTTATCCTCTATTGATGCAGGGGCTTGTGAGGTGTGTTCTGTAGGGTCAGAGAGATGTAGGTCAGGCTCTGTAGTCAGAGAAGTGTCATGGCTCTTGATATAGGCATTCAATTTGCCTCCTGTATTTGTATGCCCCTTTAAAAGCTTATCTCCTTTGGTTTTACTCTTTGAGGCCATCTTATGTCTAGGATCTTTGCAGTGTGATATAAGGGACCGTATTCTGTCCAGCAGTATGTATTTAAAAATTGATAGGCCGCACGATTTTCACGCTGTACAATACTGTAGTGCGCACTTTCAAATACTCTAAGGCCTTTTCTGTGCAGGTAGGTATGAATATCAGCCCAGACAATGAGTGGTCTCATGTAGAAGCAAAGCGCCTTACAGGGCTGTTATATAGGGCCTGTTCAGTCTTAATAGCCATGGTGAAATGTGTATGGCGCAGTCTCTTTTTATGTGTATGACGTTTTACCTTAGGTCCGTAATTTAGCCGGTCTGCAGGGTCTTGAAGTAATGATCTTCTCAGGAGGTGTATGAACAAGCTGTGTCTCCGGCTCGGTAGCTAGTGCCTCTATGTAATGACTCACCGCGGCGTGTGTAATGATAGCGTGGCTCACACTGTGCTGCGTCGTCTTTCTGCTATAGGCTGCATTCAGACTTCGTCTAATTCCGTTTTTTCGGTCATATGGATCTCTTTTCTCCAGTGTCTGACGTTCATCCAGCTTTCTTAAGTAATATCTAGTAGGGCATATCCCAGTTCTGAGCGATTATATGTTATTTATTGCCCATTAGAGCGGTTGTCTGTCGGAGCTCTAACTTGATGCGACCATCAGGATTGCTGGCCGGCTCCGCCCCCCTTTAATTTTTTTTTTTTAATATATTTATGTACATCTATGTATCCAAATGGATATACATAATGCATATAAATATATATGCACACATACTTTGACATTTATACATACACACACAAAGAAATGGGATAGCGGGAAAGATAAATAAAATAATGGTGCAATACTGTGATTTAATAAATCAGGATTTCAAAACCATACACAATACCCCACAGATGTTGTGCTCACATTAAATAACCTCAACATTATATGAGGTATTTGTAAGGCAAAAAGATATCAAATACTTAAACGGTCTGTCTCTCTGCAAATACCAGAAACACTTGTCCACAAGTATCCATTACAGGTTGAAAGTGCAAATAAATCTAAACTCAATGAGCCAGACTGATTACTGGATCACAAAAAAATATACTAAAAATAACAATATAAAACAAAAGTGCATTTTCAAAGTTCACCTAACGTGTTTCAAATGAATATAATTTTGTGTCCTTATATACCTCTGATTAAGAAGGACACAAAGTTACATTCCTTTGAAACGCGTCATGTATGGGGTTGAAATCCTGATTTATTAACCTTTTAATGCCGTTATGCCATTCTATTTCGTCATAATTACACTGGGCTTTAAAGCCGTTATGACAGAATAGAACGTCATAGCTAACGGCTGTCCTGAAGCCTTCTGTGCTTTCAGGATTTGATCGCGGTCTGGAGGGCGTTCCTAGGGTTGTAGGGACGCCCCCCCAGATGCGATCCAATAATTGGAATCTCGCAATCATGTGCACGATCGCGTGGTTTCAATTTGTCTACATCCAAACAGTTGTTCCAATGTAGGCACTTTATCCCTGTCACGAAAGGGTTAAATTGCAGTATTGCACCATTATTTTGTTTATCTTTTGTTTTTTTTTATGACAACCATCTGGAAGAATCACTACTGTCTTTACCTTACTACGGGAAGCACTGAAGACAATCCAAAATGGTTGCAGATTTTGCGACGGACATCCTTGGTGTCATATAGGGGCTCTCCTAAAACATAATTCTCTTACCTCAAATTGATTGAGGGTAGAGCTTGTAAGTAGGCATTTTTTAAAGAAGAAATAACTATCTACTTTTTATCATCACTTATTAGGAATTGTGTTTCATCATATAAACTGGGATTTATATGTTTTTTATATATGTTATTTTATACTGTTCTATCTTGTATTTACACGTACAGGATTTAGTGTGTATCTGGGAGCGCTATCCCATTTCTTGCACTGCCATATTTTTCTGAGTGTAGTGATGCTGGGAATCTTACTATATTCTGATTCGGGATTTGTAGCTGTTCCTATGATCACACTGTTTTAGGTTTAATACTTTTAAAGTGTCATTTACATATATTTTATTTATATTTATCTTATATACACATATTATTCACAATTTATATATTTATACAGTTCAGGTGTGACAACTCTCAATACCTTTTAGCAACACACACACACACACATACACACACATATATATATATATATATATATATATATATATATATATATATATATATATATATATATATATATATATATATATATATATATATATATATATATATATATATATATATATATATATATATATATTAATGTATCTTTGAGCCATTCCCAGACTTACACCTTGTCATATACTATATCACTTTCAAACATTTTTAAAGGGACATTGAACACCAATTTTCATATAACTGCATGTAATAGACACTACTATAAAAACGAATATGCACAGTAACTGATCTAAAAATCCAGTATACAACCTTTTAAAAATGTAATTACAAGCTCCCATTTTAGCACTGTTGATGAGGTTAGGCTGAGACACCCACTGAAAGGGGCTGAGAAAGCAGGAAGAGCAGACACTATCCCACCCCCTCCCTGCATATGAGACGACTTATTACATAAACAGGAGTTAACAGGAATCTGTAGACTTGAGTCTATGGGATGAAATTATGATAGTGCGGACATACATGATACAATGTAGCGTATCATGCCTGGCGCACATCGATATATACCGACAGCATACAGTGTCAGCATTTATCATTGCACCAGCAGTTCTTGTGAGCTGCTGGTGCAATGCTGCCTCCTGCAGATTTGCGGCCAATTGGCCACTAGCAGGGGGTTTCAATCAACCCATTCGTATTGGATCGGGTTCATTTCTGTCCGCCGCCTCAGAGCAGGTGGACAGGTTATGGAGCAACAGTCTTTAGACCGCTGCTTCATAACTTCTGTTTCCAGAGAGCCTGAAGGCTCGTCGGAAACACAGGGCATCAAGCTCCGTACGGAGCTTGATAAATTGACCCCTTAATCTGATACTTTGGGGCTTGGTTATGAGTCTGAAAATCAGCACGATGTTATTAAAATAAGCAAGACTATAGACTGTTACAAAATAGATTATCTTTAAAACATAAATGCAAAGAAGAATCATTTTTAATTTAAAAATATAAAAAGTTTAAATTGTGTTCTTAACTCAGTCAAAAAAATTTTTTTTTATGTTTAAAATTTAAAAAAATTAAAATGCATTTTATACTGAATGAAGAACAAAGCTATTTATATTATTTCTTAGAACACCTTCAGCTTTGGGTTATTTCTCAACCGAAAGCCAGAAAGAGTTTTTGCTCAAGTGCTACCTTTGTAAAATGAGCGCAAGAATAAGAGCATTAATGATTTAACTTGAGCAGTTTTAGTTCAACAGCGCTATTTTTTGTGTGCTCCATTTATAATCTAGGCCTATATATCTTAAAGGGATACTAAACCCACATTTTTTTTTTCTTTTATTATTCAGATACAGCATGCAATTTTAAGCAACTTTCTAATTTACTCCTATTATTAGTTTTTCTTTGTTCTCTTGCTATCATTATTTAAAAAGCAGGAATGTAAAGCTTAGGTGCAGGCCCATTTTGGTTTTGCTTGCTTATTGGTTTGCTATATGTAGCCAGGGTGCTGAACCTAAAATGGACCGTCTCCTAAGCTTTACATTCTTGCATTTTAAATAAAGATAGCAAGAGAACAAATAAAAATGTATAATAGGAGTAATTTAGAAAGTTGCTTAAAATTGTCTGCTCTATCTGAATCATAAAAGAAAAAAATTGGGTTTAGTGTCCCTTTAATGCTAAAAAACCCACTGACAAAATTCTACAAAGGCTCCTAAGCAGCTTCACAAGCTTTTATGAGTCTAGCCCTTATTGAGATTATTTCATTGTTAGGGGTCGATTTAACAAGGGCCAAATGGCCCCTGTTCCTCTTGTTTCTGCGCGAGCCTTCAGGCTCACCGGAAACAGCAGTTAAGAAGCAGCGGTCTTAAGACCGCTGCTCCTTAACTGGTCCGCCTGCTGTGAGGGGCGGACAACAATCAACCCGATCTCATACGATCAGGTTGATTGACACCCCCTGCTAGCGGCCGATGGGCCGCGAATCTTCAGGGGGCGGCATTGCACAAGCAGTTCACAAAAACTGCTTGTGCAATGATAAATGCCAACAGGGTATGCTGTTGGCATTGATTAATGTCTGTCATAAATGATCCACTGAGCGGATCATGTCTGACAGACCGATAATAAATTGTCCCCTTAGTCTGTTTATAACAAACCCAAATAGTCAAACAATATAGTATATAGCAAATATTATGCTTACCTATAGCACTGAATAGCATTTCAAGGTCTCCTGTTTGTGTAGCTTAATACATTGTAAACATTTCTAAAGAGATAAAAATGCTGGTTACACTTACAAACATTATAGTTGCACGACTGGAGGAGATTCACAGTTTGCCTTGGGATAAATAGTGTAATCTGTGCTATATATACACATATATTTCTAATCCCTTGTTAGATAGATCCATAGAGAGCTTTGTTATTTCAAATATCAAACAGAAATGAATGTATTTATTAAGTAATGTTAATAGGTAATACATTATATACAATTAGTTTTATTAGCAGGTCCTAGCAATTTCCTTCAAGAATTCTTGTAAAGGAACTAACTTGCTTAATTGTTTATATTAAAATATAATTAATTAACAAATGTCCTACAAATTTATCATAGGATGAAGTCTTTAATGACTCTCAACATTGTCTTCAGTATTTTATGTACAAATATATTGAGCTAGATAAAAAAAATATCCTAAAATGTAGCTGCTAGTAATAGTAGCTATGTGCACAATTGTTTGTTTCATTCATTGTCGTATTTGTTTTGTCTGAAATTGATTAAATATTTTGGTTTTCAACAAAATTTGTTCTTTCTCAGCTACACTGCAATTTCTTTGCTTTTTTCCTTTATCTGAAGCTATATAGATTTTTTATTTTTTTATTCTATTTAATTTTTAAACGTATTCTTTTATTATATACATATAATTTTTGTGCGCTGTTTTTTAAAAAAAAGTTTTAGTTTACTTAAAGGTACAGTATAATTTAACTGTGTAATATAGAGTGTATACCCTAAATCTCCCCTTTAATTTGTTTCCATTCATCCATCAGTTTACATACATTAGTTACTTGACTGTAATTTTTTTCAGAGCTCTTTTACCTTTATATAGGCATTTGAAATAGATATTTTTTTCCCATGGTATCTCTGTTTCTACACTTAAAAGAATATAATGTATAATGATGAAACCATTAGTTTTCATTAATGATTCATATAGAACATACAATTTTTAAACAACTTTCCATTTTACTTCTATTATTACATTTGCTTCATTCTCTTGATATCCTTCACTGAAGGAGCAGCAATGCACAACCTGTGAACTCTAGTTGCTGAACGCATTTAGTAAACCAATCACAAGAGACAAATGCGTGAAGCCACCAATCACCAGCTAGCTCCCACAGTGGAATATGTAGTATGATTATGTACCCTACATAGGGCCAGATTACAACTTCTGTGGCAAATCTAAATTTTCCGTAAAAGAAAACACTGCTAGCGATATTCTTTTTGCGATTCTTGGGATCCGCTCAGAATTTTTTTTTGTAGTGGTAGCCCAAAAATCGCAAACATCGCTAGCGGCATTTTGGCGTGCATGTGCATGTCTTCTACCATAGAAATCAATGGAGAAAGAAGTGCAAAAAAACAACACGCTACTCATGAAACTGACGGAAAAAACACCCTACCATAAGGCCCAAGCCTTATAACCCCTAATACACCCATCCCTCCACATTGCAAACTCAAAATAAAACTATTAACCCCTAAATCGCCACCCCCCACATTGCAAAGTACATAAACAATTAACCCCTAAACCGCCACCTCCACCCCCCCACATTTCAAAGTACATAAATAAATTATTAACCACAAAACCTCTATCCCCACATCGCAAACACTAAATAAAACTATTAACCCCTAAACCGCCATCCCCCACATAGCAAACTATCTAAATAAATTATTAACCCCTAAACTGACATCCTCCCACATCACAAACTATCTAAATAAATATTTAACCCCTAAACGGCCATCCCCCCACAACGCACAGTAATAAACTAATAACTAAACCCCCTAATCTAACACACCCTAAATTAACCCCAATTTAAATATCCATAAATTAAATTAAAGCTATCCAAACTAACTTAAAATAAATAAAAACTTACCTGTAAAATAAAAATTAAACCTAAGCTTACCCTAAAAAAAACTAACATAAAAAAAACTAACCTTTACAGAAAAATAAAAAATCTAAACTTTACAAAAAATAAAAAAAAAAACACCATTAAAGAAACTAACAAATGAAATTACCAAAAATAATTAAAAATAATCCTATTCTTCAAAACGCTTTCATCCTATTGGCTGATTTGTATTTGAAGAATCAAATCAGCCAATGGCAATGCAAGGTTACCCCTGTAAAAAAGGGGTACCTTGCATTCAATCTTCAATGAGCAGCTGGAGACCGCATGAAGAGGGAGCTCTGTGTTTCTGGGCTAAAGATAAGTACCAACTTCACCATCACCATCGCCGATGACCTTGCCGCCACCACCACCACCAGGATGAAGATAGAAGATGGACGGCAGCCAGAAAGGTGGACCCAAGATGGGTGAAGATGGAGTGTAGCCGGGATGAAGATGTAGCTCCGCCCATCATCATTGGTGAGTACCAATTTTTGGGTTAGAGTAAGAATTTTTTTTTATTTTTTTGGGGTGTTTTTTTTTAAGATTAGTTTATTTTATTTTATGGGCAGCAAAAGAGCTGAATGCTCTTTTAGGACAATGCCCATCCATGTGCCCTTTTCGGGGCAATGGGTAGTTTAGTTTTTTTTTGTTAGGATTTTTTTATTTTCGGGGGCTGCGGGCAGATGTAATGTTAAGGGGTGATTGTACTTTTAATTTATGCAAAAGAGTTGTTAGCTTTAGGGCAATGCCCTACAAAAGAACCTTTAATGGCTTTGGTAGTTTATTTGTAGAATAGGTTTTTTTATTTTGGGGTATTTTTTTGTGGTGGTTATTAGAATAGGATTATTTTTGGTAATTTTGTATGTTATGTTTTATAATGGTTAGTTTTTTTTATTTTTTGTAAAGGTTATTTTTCTGTAACTTCGATTTTTTTTATTTTTAAAGGGACACTGAACCGAAATTTTTTCTTTCATGATTAAGAGAGCATGCAATTTTAAGCAACTTTCTAATTTACTCCTATTATCAAATTTTCTTCATTCTCTTGGTATCTTTATTTGAAATGCAAGAATGTAAGTTTAGATGCCAGCCCATTTTTGGTGAACAACCTGGGTTGTCCTTGCTGATTGGTGGATAAATTCATCCACCAATAAAAAAGTGCTGTACAGAGTTCTGAACCCCAAAAAAAGCTTAGATGCCTTCTTTTTCAAATAAAGATAGCAAGAGAATGAAGAAAAATTGATAATAGGAGTAAATGAGAAAGTTGCTTAAAATTGCATGCTCTATCTGAATCACGAAAGAAAAAAATTGGGTTCAGTGTCCCTTTAAGTAAGGGTTTAGTTTAGAGGAGGGGTTCGGTGTTAGGGAGAGTACGGTTAGTTTGTGTTGGGGTTTGTGGCATTTTAGGGCTAATACTGTAAGGACTTGCGGTGGGCTAGTGGTGGTTTAGGGGTTAATAGTGTAGGGTACTTACGGTGGGCTAGTGGTGGTATAGGGGTTAATAGTTTAGATGGGTACTTGTGGTGGTATGAGCAATTATAGGGTTAATAGTTTAGATGAGTACTTGCAGTGGGTTTGTGGCGGAATAGGGGTTAATAGTTTAGATAGGTACTTGTAGTGGGTTTGTGGCGATATAGGGTTTAATATTTTCGATGAGTACTTGCGGTGGGTATGTTGCGGAATAGGGGTTAACAGGATAGATACTTGCAATCAGTATCTGGTGGCTAAGGGGTTAATAGAGTAGACGGGTACTTGCGGTGGGTATGTGGAGGTTTAGATATTTATTAGTGTAGTGATAGTTTGCGATTGTAGGATAGTTTGATTTAAAGGTATTAGAATTAGTGGGTAAGTACGGCAGCTATATTCCAAGGAATCGTTTACTATGCATCATCAATATGAACGGCAATGCTGGGTGTTATCTAATGGCATGTATAGTAAACACCTCTTGGTGATGCCGCCTGTTAGCATCTATGTAGGGAGCTTGGAATATTTTAACAGGCTTGCTTGAATTAGCGCTGGATCCCTTGGAATATTTGACACCTCGCAGCACTTTCGATCATCGGGGTGATAGTGTGCTGGGATTCTTGTTAAGCTTTAACATTGTTATATGGTACCAATGTTTTACCAACTAGGGGACAGAATCTTCCTGGTTTCTGGTCAAAGTAACCCTCAATCAAATAAAGTTATTTCACAACCCACATATGGCCTGATAACTAGTGGCGCACTAAATTACGCTAAAAGTATGATTTTAATGCAGGCGGTATAGGGCACGTATTACGAGTTAAAAGTAAATTGTTTGCATGTGAGGTGCAACCCAATGCACCCTAACAGCTGAACTTTGGATATCATGAACACATTTACTTCTTTTCCTCATAGACTTCAATGGAGTTCGCTATATAGTTTGTTATATAGAGGTATGGATATAAACAGATATATAAAGGAATATCTTTTTAAAAATACAAGGAACAATACTTACAGTAAATACAAAGCAAAATGCATTATAAAATATTAAAATTGGTGAAAATTGATTTACTAAGTTTTAAGGTATTTAACCCGAAAGGGCTCCAAAATGTGTGTGTGTACGTATATATATATGTAGAAACAAGTGCACTCTCACAAACAGGATACACTTGCCAGGGTGCTGAGTAAAATTTCAAATATATGTAAAAGGAAACAACACTCACTGGGCTTGACTTCAAAGAGTGTTCTATATTCCAATGACGTTTTGGGGCTTGCACTCCTTCATCAGACTAAGAAATACAAGTGAAAATCCAACCTAAATACCATATAGACCCCCCCCCCATGGAAAAAACGCCAAATCAGTTGTCATAGCAACCCTAACGTTTATACATAATTATAAAACAAGTGAAAAAACATACGTAAAAATATTCTAAAATAACATTGATGCAATGTTAAATGTTAATTAATGCCTAATAATAGAATGTGTGCGACCCATATACAAGTAGTGTAAACCGTGTCAGTGCTATACAACCCATAGTAATCCAATACAACCGATAATGATACAAACTAAGAAACAAACGGCCAGATTACGAGTTTTGAATTATGAGCGGCTCGCTAATAATTTGCAAGTTATTGTCACCGCTCACCTCCCTATAGCGCTGCTATTATAGGTTTGCAAAAACCCGGCTGTCATGAGATGCAGGACACAGCAAAGAGGGTACAACACTATTTTATTGCAGAGCATGGAAATATACATCCGGTACCATTGATCTCACTTAGTAACAGCGACATAGACAATAACGGACCTAAAACCACGCCCACATCCGGTGACGTCACTTCCCACTCTCATCACATCTTCCCCCTTTTCAAAGGACAAAACATACTTTTTTTTTTTTAATACAACAAATAAAAGGTATACAAGAAGCATACAACAACAGTTTTGTATAGTATATAACAAATAACAAGTTAAAGAGAATATCTGTATAAACAACATGAATTACATCCTGACTTGAACATCGGGGTAGACTACCCTAGTCCACAGTAACCATGGGATTATTCTGCCCATACTTCTGGTCACTGCTCTAACTAATGTTAATCCCGATATCGGGCCGGAAGTTTCACCACTCTTCCACTTGATGTAACTCTACATGAACTGTCCTCTGATACAGAAGTAGGTAATATTCAGAAGTGCCTACGTGGTAATTAATACAAACGTTAAAGTCTTATCTCCAAAGAAACGAATCAGTAGTCAGTGTCCGTTACTGAATAATACCACCAAGCTGCCTTAAAAAGTAAACCGTAGCTGCCAAATGTGAGGTGTAAAGTCAGTTTGAAATCCAAAGCTCTCTTACTATGTAAAATAATTCTATGCCAAAACCATGTACTTTACCAGATAAAGATTCGTCAAGTGAAGATCTTTCCCCCTCGCCCGTTCCTCACCTCGAGCGGGGCTAACTGCAACTTTGGCGTCTGATGTCACAGAAAGGAGTTCCGGCCATAGGAAGAGGCCGATTCCTGCGCTCCCTTCTATGCGCTATGATCACGGTCCTCTTTGATGAGCCCTGCACTTAGTGCTGATAGCACGCAGGGGACTGGATAACAAGGTGATAAAGTAGATGTCAAAAAGCTGTATATCCAAACACAGAGGCTTTGCTCCTTGTAAGAGAGAAATTGTTCCAATAATATAACCCGGGTTATTAAATGAGATTCCAAAGATAGAGTAGTTATCCAAGTGGATAAATAACAACAACAATGCCAGCACATACGACGCGTTTCGCCCACCTGTGGGCTTTATCAAGATAGTGGTGGCAAGTGTGGGTGACCCTATTTAAAGGGATAGCTTTCAATCTGATTGGTGGTGGCTTTAATTGGCAAATTAGCAAAACAGCTTAAGGTGGTATTTAGCTTTGATAATAGTTCCTTTTTTAAGGTGGTATTTTTCTCTTCTTATCCTCAAATGAAGATGGGCAGTCTTACTCCAAAAAGGCACTTTCGGTTTTGGACCTTAATTATTATATACTTATATTTTAGGCTATATCTCCAAAGAGAAAAAAATAAAAGTATACAGTCAATGTTTCGATCAACAAATGTGATACATAGATTACAAGATGGAACACATAACCAATAGTTATCCAACATCCTCTACATAATGTATACACCAAGGAGTGTGCTAACAGATTAAAGTGACTAAAGTCCCATAATAAAGTGCATAGTGACGCTTACTTTTAAAAGTGAGTCTAAAAAACTTAAAACCATTTAGTGTTTTGATAGAGTGACCCAAAAGATTCTTTTATCCTTCAAATAAAAAGGGAGAAAGATCTAATTCGGAATTTAATCCTTTTGGGTATAAGGTGTCATATTTATAAATATATTCTGCTTCTCTTATGAGGAGGGTTTTTTCAATATTACCACCCCTCCATTGGTTATTTATTATAAGAATACCCCAATATTTCAAATCCATAGTGTTACCCTGGTGAACTTCCTTAAAGTGCCTATATAAATGAGTGTCTACTCTTTCTTTTTCTATACAGAGAAGGTGTTCTCTTATTCTATCACAGAGACTCCTCTTGGTTTCTCCGAAATAGAATAAGTTGCATGTGCATTTCAGTGCATATATAACATTTTTATGAGTGCATCTAATGATCCCCTTTATAGCAATATCTTCACCCAAACCATTAAGTTTTAAACTTTTCAATTTCGAACTGTGTGTGCATGCTTTACATGTGTAGCAGGGAAAAAAACCTGCTACACTTCTACCCTCCAAATCGATTTGTTTATTAACTCTTCTCTTCTTTCGTATTTCGCTAGGGGCCAAAATTGTTTTAAAATTTCTTGCTCTCCTAAAAATAAATGTCGGATTATCTGCCAGCTGATTCCCTATGATGTTGTCCTCTTTTAATAAATGCCAATTCTTTTTAATGATTTTTTTAATCAAAAAATGGTCTGCGTTATAGTCTGTTACAAAGGGAACATTCATTTTCTCTTCCGTGCTAATCTCCTTTGTTTTATAGCTTAAAAGATCATCCCTATTTGTTGTTTGTGCTCTTTTTATTGCCCCTGTGATATTTTCCTCCTTATAACCCTTCACAGTGAATTTGTCTGCTAGAACTACTATCTGTCTTTCAAAGTCCTCAATA
Organism: Bombina bombina; assembly: GCF_027579735.1. NCBI lineage: Eukaryota > Metazoa > Chordata > Amphibia > Anura > Bombinatoridae > Bombina > Bombina bombina. The sequence continues at coordinate 1,446,422,961 of NC_069499.1, read as the reverse complement.
CGTGAACAGTTCTTCCTTATACGTAAGCTTTGGCCGAAAGGAATATTATCCTTCCATAGCTTCAGGTGGCAACTGTCAGCATGTAACAGACTGTTGCAATCCACCTCTTTGAAGTGAGTTTGTGTTTCCAATTTTTGATTTATTACTATGATTTCTAGGTCTAAAAACACCACTCGTTCCCTACTATAATTACTCACAAACTTAAGAACATTGGTATTGTTATTCATCTCTTCAAAGAGTTTTAACAATTCTTGCTCAGGACCCTTCCATATAATAAAAAGGTCATCTATATAATGCTTATAGAGTACGAGGCTTGCACCGAGATATCTGCTGTTAAAGAATTCCTCTTCCCAAACACCCATGAAGAGGTGGGCATAACTCGGTGCAAACCTCGTACCCATCGCGGTTCCTTCTATCTGTAGAAAGAATTTATCATCAAAAGAAAAGTAATTATGTTCCAATATATACTTTATATTGTTTAAAATAAATTTCCTTTGTTCTTCCTTCATGTTCGAATCTTGTTCTAGATAGTGTCTAACAGCTTGTATGCCTTGTTCGTGCTTGATTATAGTATATAATGACGACACATCACATGTCGCCATTATCATGTCATCACTCCATTCTATCAGTTTTAAACAGTTTAGCACTTGGGTGGAGTCTTTAAGATATGAATCCAATTTGGACACATATGGCTGGAGGAATTTGTCAATATATTGGGACACATTTGCTGTTATGGAGTTAATCCCAGACACTATTGGTCTTCCCGGGGGGTTAATTAGACACTTATGGACCTTCGGTAAAAAGTAAAAAATAGGGATTCTTGGGTGGTCCGATGTTAAATATCAAAATACCTTTTTTATTACCTTCTATTAACATTTTATCAAGAATTTTTTTATATCTTTTAGTTGGGTCACTGGTTAAAACTCTATGTCTTTTCGTCATTGAGGAGTCTATAGGCTTCTGCCATATACTTCGTTGTATCCATTACCACTACCCCTCCACCTTTGTCCGCCGGCTTTATGGTGATTTGGTTATTGGTTTGTAACTCACTCAAAATCTCTCTTTCTTTTTTGCTTATATTCTGTTTCTTTAATTTGGGGAGATTACATTTCCTAATCTCATTGGTTACTATCTTTTCAAATGTCTCCAAAAAATTACCTTTGGCAAAGGTGGGGTTAAATTTTGACTTTGATTTCAGATTAGTATGTTGAAAAATATCTTTTACATCATGGTCACCGGTTGCCTGTTTTTCTAAAGGGGTTTTCATAAAGAATCTTTTGATGGTCAAATTTCTAACAAACTTCTTTATGTGAATATGAGTGTGGAATTTGTTCATCCTTACCGTAGGGGCATAGGATAATCGCAAATTCAAAAGTTTCTCTTGTTCGCTGTTAAGTTTAAATTGGCTCAAATTGAAAATCCCTTTCCTTTCATTTCCAACTATCTTACTCTTTTGGCTACATTTATGTGTTCCTCCTCCTCTCTTCCCTCGAGCCCTCTTTTTCTTCTTTGGGATTGATCTAGAATAGATCTTGGGGTGTCTTTTGATGTGCCCTCTCTTGGAGGGCTGTAATCTAAAAAAGATTCCTCTTCAGTAGTTAGAGTTTTAGTGGTAGTGGGTTCAGCCCTTAAGGGGGCAAATCTATTATGCGTGGATGTTTCATTCCCCTTAAAATCATGTCTGTAATTTTCTTGCCTAAGATTTTCGTGTCTCACGGTGTTTCTCCTCCTGGGGTATTCCCATTCATTCTGCCTTGAATAATAATCTCTATGGTTGAAATTGTTGTAATCATTATAGTTATGTCTTTGTTGGGAGTAATGTCTATTATGGTGTTGATTATACCCATAGTTGCTATAGTTATTATAATGACCTCTATTATAATAATTATTTCTATAGTTATCTCTACCGTGGTTGAAATTATCACCATTATTTCTTTCTTGAAAATTTCTCTCCTGATAACCATTATTATAATTATAAAAGGGTCTGGTTTTGGAGTCATCATTGGATTTATTTTTATGTACATGTGTACCCTGTACCCTTGTGTTAGTTTTATTACTTGTGTTCATTTGTTCATTATTGGCTTCTGTTTTTTCATTACTCTCCTTAACATCCCTCTCCATTTTGCCCCATTTAGACTTTAACAGATCTTTGTTTAAATTGTCTAATTTATTAATAATCACCTTTTGTTTCTCTTTAAATTCCCTATCTTCCTTCATTCCTTCTAGTTGTTCTTTTAGACTCAATATTTCTTTTTCAATGGATAATAGGGATTCTTTACGTGATCTTTTCAAAATATCTAGGAGAGTGTTAGATGCCTTGTTTAATGTGTCTGACCATTCTAATTGTAACTTTTGACTCAAAATAAAAGTACAAGTTTTATTGAATTGTAGGGTTATAAGGAGGAAAATATCACAGGGGCAATAAAAAGAGCACAAACAACAAATAGGGATGATCTTTTAAGCTATAAAACAAAGGAGATTAGCACGGAAGAGAAAATGAATGTTCCCTTTGTAACAGACTATAACGCAGACCATTTTTTGATAAAAAGAGGACAACATCATAGGGAATCAGCTGGCGGATATTCCGACATTTATTTTTAGGAGAGCAAGAAATTTTAAAACAATTTTGGCCCCTAGCGAAATACGAAAGAAGAGAAGAGTTAATAAACAAATCGATTTGGAGGGTAGAAGTGTAGCAGGTTTTTTTCCCTGCTACACATGTAAAGCATGCACACACAGTTTGAAATTGAAAAGTTTAAAACTTAATGGTTTGGGTGAAGATATTGCTATAAAGGGGATCATTAGATGCACTCATAAAAATGTTATATATGCACTGAAATGCACATGCAACTTATTCTATTTCGGAGAAACCAAGAGGAGTCTCCGTGATAGAATAAGAGAACACCTTCTCTGTATAGAAAAAGAAAGAGTAGACACTCATTTATATAGGCACTTTAAGGAAGTTCACCAGGGTAACACTATGGATTTGAAATATTGGGGTATTCTTAAAATAAATAACCAATGGAGGGGTGGTAATATTGAAAAAACCCTCCTCATAAGAGAAGCAGAATATATTTATAAATATGACACCTTATACCCAAAAGGATTAAATTCCGAATTAGATCTTTCTCCCTTTTTATTTGAAGGATAAAAGAATCTTTTGGGTCACTCTATCAAAACACTAAATGGTTTTAAGTTTTTTAGACTCACTTTTAAAAGTAAGCGTCACTATGCACTTTATTATGGGACTTTAGTCACTTTAATCTGTTAGCACACTCCTTGGTGTATACATTATGTAGAGGATGTTGGATAACTATTGGTTATGTGTTCCATCTTGTAATCTATGTATCACATTTGTTGATCGAAACATTGACTATATACTTTTAATTTTTTCTCTTTGGAGATATAGCCTAAAATATAAGTATATAATAATTAAGGTCCAAAACCGAAAGTGCCTTTTTGGAGTAAGACTGCCCATCTTCATTTGAGGATAAGAAGAGAAAAATACCACCTTAAAAAAGGAACTATTATCAAAGCTAAATACCACCTTAAGCTGTTTTGCTAATTTGCCAATTAAAACCACCACCAATCAGATTGAAAGCTATCCCTTTAAATAGGGTCACCCACACTTGCCACCACTATCTTGATAAAGCCCACAGGTGGGCAAAACGCGTCGTATGTGCTGGCATTGTTGTTGTTATTTATCCACTTGGATAACTACTCTATCTTTGGAATCTCATTTAATAACCCGGGTTATATTATTGGAACAATTTCTCTCTTACAAGGAGCAAAGCCTCAGTGTTTGGATATACAGCTTTTTGACATCTACTTTATCACCTTGTTATCCAGTCCCCTGCGTGCTATCAGCACTAAGTGCAGGGCTCATCAAAGAGGACCGTGATCATAGCGCATAGAAGGGAGCGCAGGAATCGGCCTCTTCCTATAGCCGGAACTCCTTTCTGTGACATCAGACGCCAAAGTTGCAGTTAGCCCCGCTCGAGGTGAGGACCGGGCTAGGGGGAAAGATCTTCACTTGACGAATCTTTATCTGGTAAAGTACATGGTTTTGGCATAGAATTATTTTACATAGTAAGAGAGCTTTGGATTTCAAACTGACTTTACACCTCACATTTGGCAGCTACGGTTTACTTTTTAAGGCAGCTTGGTGGTATTATTCAGTAACGGACACTGACTACTGATTCGTTTCTTTGGAGATAAGACTTTAACGTTTGTATTAATTACCACGTAGGCACTTCTGAATATTATTGTTTTAACAGCTGTGAATTTTTTATCAATCTTTTCATTTTAGATTATAGCTTTAATAACAGCTGTATTTAAGGTTGGGGAGACGTCCCTTTATATATGTATCACTGTTTATGTATATGCTTTTATTAAATTGTTTTTAAGTGTTGATACCTTCGGCTTTAAGCGCCTCCCTTATTATTTCTGTATCTTTTTCACTTCAATTTAGACATTTGCAGGGATTTGTCTTTTAAGGGGGTGTATGGTGATCATTTGTCCTAGCGCACCTTTCTACCTTTCTTATTGATATCTTCTGAGATCTCATTCACTCTGGCTACTAGGCCCAAACCAAAGGCTGCTTTTCTGCTCAATAAGTTGTTAACACACAGACCTTTAATCACATGCACCCACATGGTGAATTTCCTTTGCTTGTATTCACAGCTGGCAAGAAATTTCCCCACACAATCAATGCAGCCACCAGGACTATGGACATTTGTTGTAACTTTCGCCAGCTTGGGCTGTCGAGGCAGTTTTATGAATGCTGCAAGGGACATTACAGTGATCTCTGTTCCTGTGTCAATCTTAAAGGCAACTTTGGCTCCCATTACAGTAAGAGTAACCCTCCAATCTTCTTCTGAACCCGGCCGTTCAACAACAGACCCTACAAAGGAAATTTCTTGAGCCTCCTGGTCGCTATCCACCTGCATCTCCTTAATATATTCAGTTTTACACACCACTTCAAAATTGCCCATTCTGTTACATTTTCTACATCTTTTGTCTTTAGCAGGGCATATGACACTCTGATCATGGGCACGGTTGCACCGTGTGCATCGGGCATGCTGCGCCCATCCGCTTCTGGGCCTATCTGTTGCCCTTGGTCTACTACTCACTCTGTACCTTTCACTATCAGCTCTCCTGAACTGCTGCACTTCATCCACAATACTCTCGGACCTCAGATCAGCACTTTGCTTTTTCACCAGTTCACTCTGGCAGGCCATCCTAATAGCCCCATCTAATGTTAAATCAGACTCTAACTGTAGCTTCAGTGAGACTTCAGCATCTGCAATTCCTATGACTATTCTGTCTCTGATTTGCTCCTCTTTAGCAACACCAAACTCACAGAATTCAGCAAGTTCATACAGGCTGCGAACAAATGACTCCACAGATTCTCCCACACACTGAGCACATTTGTGAAAAGAAGCCCTCTCATGAATCCCATTTATTTTGGGCACAAAGTGGGCACTGAGTTAATTCATAACTATTTCAAATAAGTCAAATTCTTCCCCTTCTTGGAAAGTAAAGGCATTGAACACTGGCTCCACTTCTTTCCCCATAGAGTATAAAAGAGAATTAACTTGTACTTCAACACTCTCCTTGTCCAGCTTGGAAGCAATCCTGAAGCGCTAAAACCGCTGACGCCATGTGGGCCAAGCTGCAGGCTGAGAAAAATCAAAAGGCTCAGGTGGGGTAAACTTCGACATCATCATCAATCAGGAAACAGAAGCACAGGCAAGAACTTCTGACACCATGTCATGAGATGCAGGACACAGCAAAGAGGGTACAACACTATTTTATTGCAGAGCATGGAAATATACATCTGGTACCATTGATCTCACTTAGTAACTGCGACATAGACAATAACGGACCTAAAACCATGCCCCATCCGGTGACGTCACTTCCCACTCTCATCACACCGGCGTTAGCAGGCAATATGGCAGCGTTGAGCTCCATACCGCACACAAATACCAAATAATGCACGATTTCCCCATAGATATCAATGGGGAGAGCCGGCTAAATAAAAGCCTAACACCTGCAATGACGTAGTGTAAAGCACCCAATGTCGCCGCCACTATACTAAAGTTATTAACTCCTAAACCTAACCCTAAGTCTAACCCTAACACCCACTAAATTTAATATAATTAAAATAAATCTAAATAAAAATTACAATTAATACCTAAATAATTCCTATTTAAAACTAAATACTTACCTATACAATAAAAGCTAACCTAGCTACAATATAACTAATAGTTATATTGTAGCTATCTTAGGTTTTATTTTTATTTCACAGCTAAGTTTGTATTTATTTTAACTAGGTAGACTAGTTAGTAAATAGTTATTAACTATTTACTAGCTACCTAGTTAAAATAAATACAAATTTACCTGTAAAATAAAACCTAACCTGTCTTACACTAACACCTAACATTACACTACAATTAATCTAATAGCCCTATAAAAATAAAAAAGCCCCTCCCTAAAATAAAAAAAACTAGCCTAAACTAAACTGCCAATAGCCCTTAAAAGGGCCTTTTACGGGGCATTGCCCCAAAGAAATCAACTCTTTTACCTGTAAAACAAAATACAAACAACCCCCAACAGTAAAACCCACCACCCACACAACCAAACCCCCAAATAAAATCCTGTCTAAAAAACCTAAGCTCCCCATTGCCCTGAAAAGGGCATTTGGATGGGCATTGCCCATCCTTAAAAGGGCATTTAGCTCTTTTCCTTTGCCCAAACCCTAAGCTAAAAATAAAACCCACTCAATAAACCATTAAAAAAAAATTAACACTAACCCCGAAGATCCACTTACAGTTTTTGAAGACCGGACATCCATCCTCATTAAGCCGGGAGAAGTCTTCATCCAAGTGGGCAGAAGTCCTCAACGAAGCCGGGAGAAGTCTTCATCCAAGCGGCAAGAAGTGGTCCTCCAGGTGGGCAGAAGTCTTCATCCAGAAGTCTTCATCCTTCCGATGCGGAGCGTCTCCATTTTCAAGACATCCGGCGTGGAGCATCCTCTTCTGTCGACGGCTACTGAAGAATGAAGGTTCCTTTAGGGGTCATCCAAGATGGCGTCCCTTGAATTCCGATTGGATGATAGAATTCAATCAGCCAATAGGATTGAGCTTGCATTCTATTGACTGTTCCAATTTAGTATTGGCAAGGTGTATACTATGCCTGAGGAAATGGCCTTATAGCACCAAGAAACACATTGCATGTATAGGGGGACATTTGGATACCCTTATTCCACTTTTGCATTTGTTTTTAAACTTTTTTAATAAATACCATATTTTACAAAAATCCAAATTTAGTGGAAAAATCTTACCTGCCTGTGATTATTGAATTTCTATTGGAGTACCATTATTGGCACTTCCCTGCACCTGAATCCTGCTCATTGGGAGAACCACAGTGGGGTGAGCTGACACACCTGCTATCTATGCTTTATATCCATTGCAGCACACTGAAAATCCCAGCTGTGGGTAAGCTGTAACACCCTATAATTCTACAGCCTGCACCTACTAGCACATTGGTGTGCTCTATTAATATGTGAGTACCCATTTGGCCAATATTATATTGAGTTCATATTTGTGTTTGATAATCCTGCACATGAGGCGCCCCTCTGTTCTTCTTTATATTCTACAGTTTTAACCCGGATCAATCGGTGAGAAGGAGGCAGCCAACATACAAAAATTTATTTTAAGGAGGATTCTCCTATACCAAGAAGTATATTTTGTTCACTTGGGACATTTCTTTGTAAAATCTGTATGCATACTTAACATGGTTATTTGTATAGTATACATTGTATCAGTATCTACCTTGCATTTACTTTCTGTGTTGTGTCTCACTGCTACCGGGTGCGCTGGAACTGTTGCTTTTATTGTATCAGACATACTGTATACTGCAAACTATTAAGCAGTTTTACTCTTTTACAAGTGCCCCCTAGATTGTATTATATTATCAATGAAGAGGGATAGCGGAAGATGGTAAAAACATCTTGCTTTATTTGTTTCACATGTGTAAAATCGACATCCATGGGGCACAAAACAGCATAAGCTAGCAACAAAACGCTAGCATGTTTCGACCCTTAGGTCCTAATTATAGCTACATATTGAACACCTGCTTACCTAGATTTAGAGTTTTGCGGCCAAAGGGGTGCGTTATCTACGTGTGTTTTTTTTTCCCCCGCACCTTTTAAATAACGCTGGTATTGAGAGTTCTCTGAAGGGCTGCGTTAGGCTCCAAAAAGGGAGCATAGAGCATAATTTACCGCCACTTCAACTCTCAATACCAGCGTTGCTTACGGTAGCGGTAAGCAGCTAAAACGTGCTCGTGCACGATTCCCCCATAGGAAACAATGGGGCATTTTGAGCTGAAAAAAAACCTAACACCTGCAAAAAAGCAGCGTTCAGCTCCTAACGCAGCCTCATTGTTTCCTATGGGGAAACACTTTCTAAGTCTGCACCTAACACCCTAACATGTACCCGAGTCTAAACACCCCTAACCTTACTCTTATTAACCCCGAATCTGCCGCCCCGCTATCGCTGACCCCTGCATTGTATTATTAATCCCTAATCTGCCGCTCCGTACACCACCGCACCTACATTATCCCTATGAACCCCTAATCTGCTGCCCCCAATGTCGCCGACACCTACATTATATTTATTAACCCCTAATCTGCCCCCCCAACGTCACTGCTACCTTAGCTACACTTATTAACCCCTAATCTTCCGACCGGACCTCGCCGCCACTATAATAAATGTATTAACCCCTACACCGCCTCACTCCCACCTCGCAAACACTATAATAAATTTTATTAACCCCTAATCTGCCCTCACTAACATCGCCGACACCTAACTTCAAGTATTAACCCCCGACCGGACCTCACCGCTACTATAATAAATGTATTAACCCCTAAAGCTAAGTCTAACCCTAACCCTAACATCCCCCTAAGTTAAATATAATTTAAATCTAACAAAATAAATGATTTCTTATTAAATAAATTAATCCTATTTAAAGCTAAATACTTACTTGTAAAATAAACCCTAATATAGCTACAATATAACGAATAATTATATTGTAGCTATTTTAGGATTTATATTTATTTTACAGGCAACTTTGTATTTATTTTAACTAGGTACAATAGCTATTAAATAGTTATTAACTACTTAATAGCTACCTAGTTAAAATAATTACAAAATGACCTGTAAAATAAATCCTAACCTAAGTTACAATTAAACCTAACACTACACTATCAATAAATTAATTAAACTACCTACAATTACCTACAAGTAAATCAACTAAACTAAATTACAAAAACAAACAAACACTAAATTACAAAAAAAACCCCACTAAATTACAAAAAATAAAAAAAGATTACAAGAATTTTAAACTAATTACACCTACTCTAAGCCCCCTAAAAAAATAACAAAGCCCCCCAAAATAAAAAAATGCCCTACCCTAATCTAAAATAAAAAGTTAACAGCTCTATTACCTTACCAGCCCTTAAAAGGGCCTTTTGCGGGGCATGCCCCCAAAAAAATCAACTCTTTTGCCTGTAAAAAAACATACAATACCCCCCCAACATTACAACCCACCACCCACATACCCTTAATCTAACCCACCCAAACCCCCCTTAAAAAACCTAACACTAAGCCCCTAAAGATCACCCTACCTTGTATTCACCCAGCCGGGTATCACCGATCCATCCAGAAGAGGGTCCGAAGTCTTCATCCTTCCGGCAAGAAGAGGTCCTCCAGAGGGTCCAAAGTCTTAATCCAGACGGCATCTTCTATCTTCTTCCATCCGGAGAGGAGCGGGTCCATCTTGAAGCAGTCGACATGGAGCCATCCTTCCTCACCGACATGGAGCCATCCTTCCTCATCCAATCAGATTCAAGTTCAATCCGATTGGCTGATTGGATCAGCCAATCAGATTGAGCTTGCATTCTATTGGCTGATCGGAACAGCCAATAGAATGCAAGCTCAATCTGATTGGCTGATTGGATCAGCCAATCGGATTGAACTTGAATCTGATTGGCTGATTCAATCAACTAATCAGATTTTTCCTACCTTAATTCCGATTGGCTGATAGAATCCTATCAGCCAATCGGAATTTGAGGGACGCCATCTTGGATGATGTCATTTAAAGGAACCTTCATTCGTCGTTAGTCCGTCGGTGAGGAAGGATGGCTCCGCGTCGGCTGCTTCAAGATGGACCCGCTCCGGATGGAAGAAGATAGAAGATGCCGCCTGGATGAAGACATTGGACCCTCTGGAGGACTTCTTCTTGCCGGATAGGATGACGACTTCGGACCCTCTGGAGGACTTCTTCTTGCCGGATTGGATGAAGGCTTCGGACCCTCTTATGGACGGATCGGTGATACCCGGCTGTGTGAATACAAGGTAGGGAGATCTTCAGGGGCTTAGTGTTAGCTTTTTTAAGGGGGGTTTGGGTGGGTTAGAGTAGGGGTATGTGGGTGGTGGGTTGTAATGTTGGGGGGGTATTGTATGTTTTTTTTACAGGCAAAAGAGCTGATTTCTCTGGGGCATGCCCCGCAAAAGGCCCTTTTAAGGGCTGGTAAGGTAATAGAGCTGTTAACTTTTTATTTTAGATTAGGGTAGGGCATTTTTTTATTTTGGGGGGCTTTGTTATTTTTTTAGGGGGCTTTGAGTAGGTGTAATTAGTTTAAAATACTTGTAATATTTTTATTTTTTGTAATTTAGTGTTTGTTTTTTTTGTAATTTAGTGTTTGTTTTTGTAATTTAGTTTAGTTGATTTAATTGTAGGTAATTGTAGGTAGTTTAGTTAATTTAATTAATTTATTGATAGTGTAGTGTTAGGTTTAATTGTAACTAGTTAAAATAAATACAAAGTTGCCTGTAAAATAAATATAAATCCTAAAATATCTACAATATAATTATTTGTTATATTGTAGCTATAGTAGGGTTTATTTTACAGGTAAGTATTTAGCTTTAAATAGGATTAATTTATTTAATAAGAAATAATTTATTTCGTTAGATTTAAATTATATTTAACTTAGGGGGGTGTTAGGGTTAGGGTTAGACTTAGCTTTAGGGGTTAATACATTTATTATATTAGCGGTGAGGTCCGGTCGGCAGATTAGGGGATAATACTTGAAGTTAGGTGTCGGCGATGTTAGTGAGGGCAGATAAGGGGTTAATAAAATTTATTATAGGGTTTGCAAGGCGGGAGTGAGGCGGTTTAGGGGTTAATAGATTTATTATAGTGGCGGTGAGGTCCGGTCGGAAGATTAAGGGTTAATAAGTGTAGGTAAGGTTGGGGGGGCAGATTAGGGGTTAAAAATTACTATGTAGGTGTCGGCGGTGTTAGGGGCAGCAGATTAGGGGTACATAGGGATAATGTAGGTGGCGGCGGTGTCCGGTCGGCAGATTAGGGGTTAATATTTTTTATTATAGTGGCGGCGATGTGGGGGGGCCTCGGTTTAGGGGTACATAGGTAGTTTATGGGTGTTAGTGTACTTTATAGCACAGTAGTTAAGAACTTTATAAACCGGCATTAGCCCATAAAGCTCTTAACTCCTGACTTTTTTCTGCAGCTGGAGTTTTGTCGTTAGAGTTCTAACGCTCACTTCAGCCAAGACTCTAAATACCAGCGTTAGGAAGATCCCATTGAAAAGATAGGATACGCAATTGGCGTAAGGGGATCTGCGGCTGGAAAGTGAGCGTTAGACCCTTTCCTGACTGACTCTAAATACCAGCGGGCGGTAAAACCAGCGTTAGGACCCCTTAACGCTGGTTTTGACGGCTAACGCATAACTCTAAATCTAGGCGTAAGGTAGCAAGGGAGAACCTGATTAGCTTAAAAAAAACTCTGCATCATTATGCTAATAGGTATATGAACCTATTGATTACGCTCAGATAACCTGACACATTCAAAGGGGCTGAATATATAAAGTATATACACAGTGGGAAATGAAAACATAATATCATATTGTAGGGTCACTTCTTTTGTTCCTTAGCTCTGCTCTGGCTGATAAGGGTGCGGCACACGTTTTCTTCAGGGCCCTGGGGTGACCACTGAAATCACACACACATGCAACTGAGTGTTTTCACAAAAGTCCCGTTTATTTGAAGAACACACAAAGATTTTATAGTGATGTATACGTCATACATGAGGTCACAGGAAATATATAAAAAACGTAGTTAACTTCATATCTGCATAAGGGGCCCACAGGAAATAAGAATGTTGTTATAGCACATAACAGAATATGCCCATATCCATTTGTAGAGAGGAACTTATATTAGAAACATATGTTACAACTTATACAAAAAGAAACTTGTGGAATGCTGCATTATAAACATTTGATACTAGATTTAAAGTTACCCTCAATATGCTTAATATGTGAGATTCAAATTACCCATATAACATAATATATATAATATATATACATACACACATATATACATATATATATATATATATATATATATATATATATACATATACACATACATACATACACATACATACATACCCATCATTCCCCTCTTTGATCACATCGTGATCACATAATCTGTAATGTTCCTACAATATAAACTATCTGGGTCTACCTCTAATTAAATTTTGCAGTTGAACTTTTTCTGCATCTTGTATCATACCTGATATTTTCTTTCCTAAAGTACAAGACATGTAACAGTTAAACAATGTTAATAATAGTAAACAAATAGGTGTAAAGTGTTCAGCATCTTCAAGTGAGTAATAACATGCTGTTATTAATACTATTGGGATATACACAAATATCAATATCCCCATTAGGAAAAGGAAGATCTTGCAGAAATGTCTTGGATCCATGACTGAGATGGTCATCCTGGTCTTTGTGAGGAGTGATCGATACCTTATCACCCACTTCTCCTTTGTGAGGGGTGACCGATAGCTTGTCACCCGCTTCTCCTCTCTTTGGACAGAGTTTCACTCGTGAAGCGTGTATCCAGATGTCCTTATCATCAGTCAGTACGGCAGTCCTGGTTACAGCGATCACAGTGACTGGCTTGCTGAACGGGAAACCTCCTTTCTTTGCTTTATTCAGCTGACGAATGCAGACCAGATCTCCAGGCTTGAAAGGATGGGTTGGTTCCTGTGAGGGAAGAGGTAAACGGGAAGACACATCACCATAGATGCCATTCAATTTATCAATCAATTGTTTTACATATTGTTCCTTAATACAATCTAAATCACCATTTTTAATGATAAGTGGGCCTTTTACCCATGGAGTTGGGAATGGTCTACCCATTAGGACCTCAAATGGAGACAACCTGGTTGTCCTATTTGGGGTCATTCTGATTTCTGCTAAAATCGCAGGTAAATAGTTTTGCCATTTAACCCATGTACCTGCTGTTGCCTTTAAAAGTTTTTCCTTGATATTGCGATTCATTCTTTCTACAATCACTGAGCTTTGAGGATGGTAGGGAATGTGAAAGTTCCAATTAATCTGTAACCATTCTACTAACTCATGTGTGATTTTACTAATGAACGCTGGACCGTTATCAGAATTAATCTGAAGCAAACAACCAAATCTGGGAATTATTTCAGTGGCTAAAATTTTAGCGACTGTTTTTGCATCTTCCCTCTGGGTAACAAAAGCTTCTGGCCACGTAGAAAATTGGTCAACTATTACAAGCAGATATAATTGTTTAGTGCCAGTTTTTGGAATATGTGTAAAATCAATTTGTAGATGTGTGAATGGGGCTGTAGGTGGGGGTAAGTGGTCATGCTGGGCTTTATTGGGAATGGTTGCATTGGTCTGTAAGCAATATACACATCTATTAATATATGCCTTGCAATGATCACCTATACCTCTAATGTAGAAAGATTGCTTCAACAAGTTAGTTGTTGGTTTTATACCTAGGTGTCCAACACCATGGGCTTGTGCTATAAAGAGTGGTGCACTGCTTTCCGGTATGCCCACCTTCCCCTCTTTAGAAAACAAACCATTCTCATCTAAAGCTAACCCATTAGTAGTCCAGAAAGATATGTCACTAGGAGTGGCATGTCCCTGGAGTTCAAGAAGCATATGGTCTGTAGGACATGAAGGTGGGGCTAAAACAGCATACATACGGATGGTGGATTTGGGTGTATGAGAAACATAAGCAGCCTCTTTAGCAATTTTATCTGCAAGAGCATTACCCAAGGAAATAGGGTCAGACTTGTATGTATGTGCACGGCAATGTATGATCGCTATGTCCTTTGGGAGTTGTATGGCCTCTAAAAGTTCATTAATCAGGTCTGTATGAGAGATGGTCTTGCAATCTGCTGAAACAAAACCACGTTGTTTCCATATCATACCAAAATCGTGCACAACCCCAAAAGCATAGCGAGAGTCAGTGTAAATGTTAACAGATTTATTTTCAAACAATTTACATGCTTTTGTAAGTGCTATTAATTCTGCAGCTTGTGCAGAAGGATAAGGAATGGGGCCTGCATCTAGAACAATGTCTGGTAGTTGCACAACGACATAGCCTGTCTTATAAATACCATCACTAGGTCGGGAACAAGAACCATCAACAAACACATTATCAGCATGGTCAAAAGGTTTATCCATCAAGTCAGGTCTTGGTGTGGTAATGTGGTGTATTACCTCTATACAATCATGATCTGTTGGAAAGTCTGGTGATCCTGTAAGTAAGGCACTAAGTATTTGAGTTGGCCCTGAGGATACACTACTATATTTAATAGTCAGATTTGTATTATTCAGTAATATACATTCATAACCAGAAAGTCTTTGAGAAGTCATGTGTTGGGTAGTGACATTTTTTACAAGATGTAAAACTTGGTGACTAGTGTGTAGTACTATTGGATGGCCTAATGTGATTGTTTCAACCATCTCTACAGCCATGGCGCAAGCTGCCAATGCTCGGAGACACGCCGGCATCCCTTGTACCGGTATTGGAACTACTTTGGAAAAGAAAGCTACAGGACGCATATTGCCTCCACCATGCTCTTGGGCACAGACAGCAGCCATGGTTTTACAATTGTCCCTCGCATACAAGTGAAATGGTTTACAATAATCAGGTAGTCCTAAAGCAGGGGCACTAATAATGCTAGTCTTCAGAGCTATGTAGGATTTAGTCATGTCTGTGGTCCATTGTATATGTTCAGGGCTATCCCCTTTTGTGGCTTGCCTTAGAATGGAATTATGATGGGAGCACTCAGGAATCCATTGTCTGCAATAATTAATCACCTAGAAAGGTGAGCATGTCCTTTCTAGTAACTGGCTTTGGGATCTGTTGAATCGCTTGGATTCGTTTGGGACTAATGGACCGGTGGCCTTGGGAAAGCACAAAACCAAGGTAATCCACTTTTGTCACTCCTACTTGTAGCTTATGTTTTGCTATTTTATGACCTTCAGCAGCAAGGTGTTTTAACAGACTTATTGTATCTACTGTATTAGCCTCCTGGTTAGGACTACACAACAGTAGGTCATCGACGTACTGAAGGAGGACGGAACCGTGGCTGGGAGTCCATGACCGCAAGGTACGTTGGAGCACCAGCGAGTAGACCGCAGGTGAGGCCACATAGCCTTGAGGGAGGCGTGTCCAGGTAAGCTGACGCCCATCATAATAAAAAGCCATAAGTAGCTGTGTCTCAGGGTCCAATCGGACTGAAAAAAATGCGTTAGCTAAATCAATGACTGTAAATATACAGGCATCATGTGGAATGGCTGTGAGTAAGGTTGTAACATCTGGGACAATTGGGGCAATTGGGATTACTATTTCATTAATTGCCCTTAGGTCTTGTACTAACCTATATTCATTGTCTTTCTTTGGGATCGGATTTATGGGGGTATTATAGGGAGAAACTACTGGACGGAGGATTCCTTGTTTAAGGAATTCCTCTATCATGGGTCTTATCCCTTCTTTCTTTTCTCTAGACAATGGATATTGTTTAATAAACACTGGAGTAGTATTAGGTTTTAATCTGGCTTTATATGGGGTACACTGAACTAAACCAACGTCAAGTTTTGAAGATGCCCATACAGAGGATGGGACATCTGTCAATATGTCATTAAAAAAACACAGGTTAGTGGACCCTAGACTCACGTTTAACCCACCCTGTCTAGTGACAGCTACTTTCAAACCAAGGGGACCCATAAGATCACGACCCAAAAGGTTAAGGGGACACCCAGTTATAAAATGAAATGGGTGCAAAAGTTGTTGGCCAGTACAGGGTACCCTAACTTCAAGTGGTGGTGTGATGCGAGTCTGAGTCAGCACTCCATTAATCCCTAGAGAAGGTTCAGATTTTCCAGTAATGCCATCATACATATCTGAGCATAAGGCAGAGCATGTAGCTCCTGTGTCTACTAGAAATGGTAGGGGTTCTCCCTCTACTTCTAGGACTAAGTACGGTTGCTCATGATAACTTGTTGACACCACTGGAAAAATTGGAGTGCTACCTTCTAGGCACCCCTATGGCCATTGTATGTTGTGTTTGGGTGCCTCCATCGGTGCAGGGGCTATGTAAGGCTGTCTGTTATACTGTTGGGGATTGTAAGGGGGGGCAGAATTATTAGGGGGTTTTGGGCATTCATTTTTCCAATGTCCCTGTTCCCCACAGTTAAAACAATGTGTTCTGTTTGAAGTATAATTCCCTCTAGCTCTTCCTCTAGCTCTCCCTCTACCTCTCACAAACATTCTATTACTCCCTGTATTATCCCTTTCCCTGGCCTGGAATGGATCACAATGTTGTAAACTCTGCTTTTGATAAAAAGCAGCGTTTTTTCCCTCTAATTTCCTGATGTCAAAACAACCTGCCCCTTCTTTTTCATGAATTCTTTTCAAGAATTCTGCTGGAGTCAACTCTGGCCAATCAGAGACAAGTTGTTTCACCAACAAAGAAAGCTGAGGTTGCATATTACTAATGCAAGTCTGGACCTTCAGAGAGCCCATTGCATCTCCTGATTCCATTCCAGCCTCTTCCTTCCAGCATTTATAAAAACGCTTAACAAATTCTACTACTGTTTCCTTTGTATTCTGTTTGCACGCTAGTGCAATTGACATACTTTGTTTATCCTTCCATATTCTATGCATTTCTATACTTAATTCTGTCCACATTTCATCAAGTCCTTCACGTGTGTTTAGGGCATAGTTAATTGTTGGATCTCGACTCAATTTACTAATACTCTTTACATTACCCCACTCCCAACCTGATTCAGGGTCATAGTCTAGAAGTGCATCAATAATAATTCTTATATCTGTCTGTGTCATGTTTTGTCCTTGTAACATTCTTTTTAAATACATAATACAAGCTGATGGATGTTGACGGGGATTTGGGGCTCCCTTGGTAATACATACCCATCACATATTTACAAAATATCTTGTTGACATAAATACACCTTAATTAAGAAAACCATGTAGAGGGATGTAATGCAAATATCTAGATTGTAAATAGATGCTAAAATACATTAATAGTCATTTAAATAATTTAAGTCCCGAGTAATAAGGGATGATCATAAGACTTGATGAGTTATATAATCATATAGGTATCTAAACACAAATTCTTCCAGAGCAACAAATATACATAATAAAGTTAACTCATACAACACGGGGAGAAAACATTATTTCATGGTCTTTAGAACAATATATGCATTACAAAATAAGTTCCCAAATAAAGTGGAAGTGTAGTAATTAGTATGAAAACAATACATAATAGAAAAATGGAACTAAACCCTCACATGAAATTGAACCTCATGGTCACTTGGCAAAAATGAGCAAAAACTAAAAATATAAATGTAAATATAAATAAATACATAAAGGATGCAAGTGAACAATTCTACAAATAAATAGGTGAGTGCATACATACATAAATAAATACATAAGTAAGGGCAAGGCTGCTACGAAAGAGGGACCTGGGAATCCAGAAATTGATCAGATCTTATTCGGAATTCAAACCAGTAGGAACTCTTGTCTGGAGTTTAAAAATCCAGTACATCTCCCTCTTCCGTAGCAGCCTATCCCGATCCCCTCCTCTAGGGGGATTCATAAACCTCTCTATAGCTTGCCATCTTAAGGTGTGTATGCTTTTGTTATGGCACCTGGCAAAATGTTTAACGAGAGGGGTAGAGGCCTCACCAGCCTATATGGTAAATAAATGGTTTCTGATGCAAACCTTTACTTCATTTGTAGTGAGACCTACATATTGAAGATGTCAAAGTACACAGGTGAGTACATAAATCACATATGTTAAAGTGCATTTCAGGCAACTATTAATGGGGAAAATTTCCCCTGTTGCTTCAGATTTAAAACTATTGGATACTGTTATATATTCACAGACCCGACACTTCTGTATGCATTTATGAAGTCCCTTCTGTGTAAGCCAAGAGCTAGTGGGTTTATTCAATACAGGTAAAGAAGAGGGTGACAGGACATTCACGAATGTTTTTGTTCTTCTGTAAGAACAACGTAGCCGATTATTCACACATCTCTCAAGTTTGTCATCTGCAGACAAAAAACTAAAGTGCTTTTTCACAATGCTACAAATCTCATCATACTGTTTGCTAAACTCTGTAACAAAAGTGATACCTCTAAAGTTTTGTCTATTACTTTCTTGGGTTGGAAAGTGATTCTGTATTAAATTAGTTCTGTCAATCTTAGCCACCTATCTTTCTGCCCTGCAGATAGTATGGTCAGGGTACCCTCTTTCTTTCAATCTATTCTTCAGATCCTTGGATTGTACAGAATAAGTATCTTTAAGTGTACAGTTTCTTCTGACCCTGATGAATTGGCCCTTGGCCACTGAAAAAGGAACACGTCGGGGGTGGCAACTCTTGGCATGCAAGAGTGCATTGCCTGCTGTAGGTTTCCTGAATATATCGGTAACAATCTTCCCTTCTTTGGTCCCTTTCATTGAAATATCAAGGAAATTAATTTTATTCTTTTTTCAATTCAAAGATGAACTGTAGACCAATATTGTTACTGTTCAAAAAGTCAATAAACTCAGAAACACTCCCCAACCATATCAAGAGTAAATCATCTATATAGCGCCAATAATAATGGACTAGATGTCTAAAGGGATTTCAATCTCCAAAGATGTGGGACAGCTCCCACCAACCCATAAAAAGGTTAAGAAGGGGCAAACTTGATCCCCATGGCTGTCCCACACCTTTTGAGATAGAAATCCCCCTTGAATTTGAAATAATTATGGGTGAGCAGATATCTCAGTATCCTCAGGATATACAGTTGAAAATACTCAGTAAAATTAGAGTGGTATTTCAAAAAGAAAGCTATAGCTTCCTAGCACTCTCTATGGGGAATTGATGAATACAATGCCACTACGTCAATGGTGGCCCACCTATGAAAATTATAATCCCATGTCATACCTTCCAACTTATTTATGACACATTTTGTGTCACCCAGACAACCCTTTGTCACTTCCTTATTAAGTTATCTGGGTGCCATAACAAAAGCATACACACCTTAAGATGGCAAGCTATAGAGAGGTTTATGAATCCCCCTAGAGGAGGGGATTGGGATAGGCTGCTACGGAAGAGGGAGATGTACTGGATTTTTAAACTCCAGACAAGGGTTCCTACTGGTTTGAATTCCGAAAAAGATCTGATCAATTTCTGGAAGTAGGTCCCTATGAACACTTTGAGGTGTCTCCCTCTTTCGTAGCAGCCTTGCCCTTACTTATGTATTTACTTATGTATGCACTCACCTATTTATTTGTAGAATTGTTCACTTGTTTTCTTGCATCCTTTAGGTATTTATTTTATATTTACATTTGTATTTATATGTTTAGTTTTTGCTCATTTTTGCCAAGTGACCATGCAGTTCAATTTCATGTGAGGGTTTAGTTCCATTTTTCTATCATGTTTTGTTTTCATACTAATTACTAGACTTCCACTCTATTTGGAACTTGTTTTGTAATGCATATATTGTTCTAAAGACCATGAAATAATGTTTTCTCCCCGTGTTGTATGAGTCAACTTTGTTATGTATATTTGTTGCTCTGGGAGAATGTGTGCGTAGATACCTATATGATTATATAACTCATCAGGTCTTATGATCATCCCTTATTACTTGGGACTTAAATGACTTGTGTTAAGCACATTTATTTTTTTTGCTTCTGTGAATTGCAAATTGCTATTTACACTATGAATGTATTTTAGCATCTATTTACAATCTAGGTATTTGCATTACATCCCTCTACATGTTTTTCTTATGTAAAGTGTATTTATGTCAACAAGATATCTTGTAAATAGGATGTTAAGTTTCCATTTCCCACTGTGTATATACTTTAATTTACTTACGGCTAGATTTAGAGTTTTGTCGGTAACGACCCGCGTAGCTAACGCTGGCTTTTTTCTGGCCGCACCTTTAAAATAACTCTGGTATTGAGAGTCCACAGAATGGCTGCGTTAGGCTCCAAAAAAGGAGCGTACAGCATATTTAACACCACTGCAACTCTCGATACCAGAGTTGCTTACGGAAGCGGCCAGCTTCAAAAACGCGCTCGTGCACGATTCCCCCATAGGAAACAATGGGGCTGTTTGAGCTGAAAAAAAAACTAACACCTGCAAAAAAGCCGCGTTCAGCTCCTAACGCAGCCCCATTGTTTGCTATGGGGAAACACTTCCTACGTCTGCACCTAACACTCTAACATGTACCCCGAGTCTAAACACCCCTAACCTTACACTTATTAACCCCTAATCTGCCGCCCCCGCTATCGCTGACCCCTGCATATTATTATTAACCCCTAACCTGCCTCTCCGTAAACCGCCGCTACTTACATTATCCCTATGTACCCCTAATCTGCTGCCCCTAACACCGCCGACCCCTATATTATATTTATTAACCCCTAATCTGCCCCCCACAACGTCGCCTCCACCTGCCTACACTTATTAACCCCTAATCTGCCGAGCGGACCGCACCGCTATTATTATAAAGTTATTAACCCCTAATCCGCCTCACTAACCCTATAATAAATAGTATTAACCCCTAATCTGCCCTCCCTAACATCGCCGACACCTAACTTCAATTATTAACCCCTAATCTGCCGATTGGAGTTCACCGCTATTCTAATAAATGTATTAACCCCTAAAGCTAAGTCTAACCCTAACACTAACACCCCCCTAAGTTAAAAATAATTTTAATCTAACAAAATTAATTAACTCTTCTTAAATAAATTATTCCTATTTAAAGCTAAATACTTACCTGTAAAATAAATCCTAATATAGCTACAATATAAATTATAATTATATTATAGCTATTTTAGGATTAATATTTATTTGACAGGCAACTTTGTATTTATTTTAACCAGGTACAATAGCTATTAAATAGTTAAGAACTATTTAATAGCTAAAATAGTTAAAATAATTACAAATTTACCTGTAAAATAAATCCTAACCTAAGTTACAATTAAACCTAACACTACACTATCAATAAATTAATTAAATAAAATACCTATAATTATCTACAATTAAACCTAACACTACACTATCAATAAATAAATTAAATACAATTCCTACAAATAAATACAATGAAATAAACTAACTAAAGTACAAAAAATAAAAAAGAACTAAGTTACAAAAAATAAAAAAATATTTACAAACATTAGAAAAATATTACAACAATTTTAAACTAATTACACCTACTCTAAGCCCCCTAATAAAATAACAAAGCCCCCCAAAATAAAAAAAATGCCCTACCCTATTCTAAATTACTAAAGTTCAAAGCTCTTTTACCTTACCAGCCCTGAACAGGGCCCTTTGCCCCAAGAAGTTCAGCTCTTTTGCCTGTAAAAAAAAACATACAATACCCCCCCCAACATTACAACCCACCACCCACATACCCCTAATCTAACCCAAACCCCCCTTAAATAAACCTAACACTAAGCCCCTGAAGATCTTCCTACCTTATCTTCACCATACCAGGTTCACCGATCGATCCAGAAGAGCTCCTCCGATGTCCTGATCCAAGCCCAAGCGGGGGGCTGAAGAGGTCCATGATCCAGCTGAAGTCATCATCCAAGCGGGAGCTGAAGAGGTCCATGATCCGGATGAAGTCTTCTATCAACGGCATCTTCAATCTTCTTTCTTCGGGAGCCATCATCTTCCATCCGACGTGGAACATCCTCTTCTCCCGACGCCTACTCGCCGAATGACGGTTCCTTTAAATGACGTCATCCAAGATGGCGTCCCTCGAATTCCGATTGGTTGATAGGATTCTATCAGCCAATCGGAATTAAGGTAGGAATATTCTGATTGGCTGATGGAATCAGCCAATCAGAATCAAGTTCAATCCAATTGGCTGATTGGATCAGCCAATCGGATTGAACTTGATTCTGATTGGCTGATTCCATCAGCCAATCAGAATATTCCTACCTTAATTCCGATTGGCTGATAGAATCCTATCAGCCAATCGGAATTCGAGGGACGCCATCTTGGATGACGTCCCTTAAAGGAACCGTCATTCGTCAGGAAGTCGTCGTCGGAAGAAGATGGGTCCGCGGTGGAGGTCTTCAAGATGGAGCCGGTCCTCATCGGATGAAGATAGAAGATGCCGCTTGGAAGATGATGGTTGCCGGTCCGGATCTACTCTTCTTCCCGGATAGGATGAAGACTTTGGAGCCTCTTCTGGACTTCTTCAGCCGTCGGATGATGGATGTCTAGCCCCCGCTTGGGCTTAGATGAAGATTTTGGAGCCAGGACCGATCGGTGATACCCGGTGAGGTGAAGATAAGGTAGGAAGATCTTCAGGGGCTTAGTGTTAGGTTTATTTAAGGGGGGTTTGGGGTAGATTAGGGGTATGTGGGTGGTGGGTTGTAATGTTGGGGGGGGTAGTGTATGTTTTTATTTAAAGGGAAAAGAGCTGAATTCTTTGGGGCATGCCCCGCAAATGGCCCTGTTCAGGGCTGGTAAGGTAAAAGAGCTTTGAACTTTTGTAATTTAGAATAGGGTAGGGCATTTTTTATTTTGGGGGGCTTTGTTATTTTATTAGGGGGCTTAGAGTAGGTGTAATTAGTTTAAAATTGTTGTAATATTTTTCTTATGTTTGTAAATATTTTTTTATTTTTTGTAACTTAGTTCTTTTTTATTTTTTGTACTTTAGTTAGTTTATGTAATTGTAGTTATTTGTAGGTATTGTATTTAATTAATTTATTGATAGTGTAGTGTTAGGTTTAATTGTAACTTAGGTTAGGATTTATTTTACAGGTAATTTTGTAATTATTTTAACTATTTTAGCTATTAAATAGTTCTTAACTATTTAATAGCTATTGTACCTGGTTAAAATAAATACAAAGTTACCTGTAAAATAAATATTAATCCTAAAATAGCTATAATATAATTATAATTTATATTGTAGCTATATTAGGATTTATTTTACAGGTAAGTATTTAGCTTTAAATAGGAATAATTTATTTAATAAGAGTTAATTTATTTTGTTAGATTTAAATTATATTTAACTTAGGGGGGGTTAAGGTTAGACTTAGCTTTAGGGGTTAATACATTTATTAGAATAGCGGTGAGCTCCAGTCGGCAGATTAGGGGTTAATAATTGAAGTTAGGTGTCGGCGATGTTAGGGAGGGCAGATTAGGGGTTAATACTATTTATTATAGGGTTAGTGAGGCGGATTAGGGGTTAATAACTTTATTATAGTAGCGCTCAGGTCCACCTCACTAACCCTATAATAAATAGTATTAACCCCTAATCTGCCCTCCCTAACATCGCCGACACCTAACTTCAATTATTAACCCCTAATCTGCTGACCGAATCTCGCCACTATTCTAATAAATGTATTAACCCCTAAAGCTAAGTCTAACCCTAACACTAACACCCCCCTAAATTAAATATAATTTTAATCTAACGAAATTAATTAACTCTTATTAAATAAATTATTCCTATTTAATGCTAAATACTTACCTGTAAAATAAATCCTAATATAGCTACAATATAAATTATAATTATATTATAGCTATTTTAGGATTAATATTTATTTGACAGGCAACTTTGTATTTATTTTAACCAGGTACAATAGCTATTAAATAGTTAAGAACTATTTAATAGCTAAAATAGTTAAAATAATTACAAATTTACCTGTAAAAGAAATCCTAACCTAAGTTACAATTAAACCTAACACTAGACTATCAATAAATTAATTAAATAAACTACCTACAATTATCTACAATTAACCTAACACTACACTATCAATAAATTAATTAAATAAAATTGCTACAAATAAATACAATTAAATAAACTAGCTAAAGTACAAAAAATAAAAAAGAACTAATAAAAAAATATTTACAAACATAAGAAAAATATTACAACAATTTTAAACTAATTACACCTACTCTAAGCCCCCTAATAAAATAACAAAGCCCCCCAAAATAAAAAAATCCCCTACCCTATTCTAAATTACTAAAGTTCAATGCTCTTTTACCTTACCAGCCCTGAACAGGGCCCTTTGCGGTGCATGCCCCAAGAAATACAGCTCTTTTGCCTGTAAAAAAAAACATACAATACCCAAGCCCCCCAACATTACAACCCACCACCCACATACCCCTAATCTAACCCAAACCCCCCTTAAATAAACCTAACACTAAGCCCCTGAAGATCATCCTACCTTGTCTTCACCTCACCGGGTATCACACCGATCCGTCCAGAAGAGCTCCTCCGATGTCCTGATCCAAGCCCAAGCGGGGGGCTGAAGAGGTCCATGATCCGGCTGAAGTCTTCATCCAAGCGGGGCAGAAGAGGTCTTCCATCCGATTGAAGTCTTCATCCAAGCGGCATCCATCCGGAGCGAAGCGGCAGCATCCTGAAGACCTCCACCGCGGAACATCCATCCTGGCCGACGACTGAACGACGAATGACGGTTCCTTTAAATGACGTCATCCAAGATGGCGTCCCTCGAATTCCAATTGGCTGATAGGATTCTATCAACCAATCGGAATTAAGGTAGGAATATTCTGATTGGCTGATGGAATCAGCCAATCAGAATCAAGTTCAATCCGATTGGCTGATCCAATCAGCCAATCAGATTGAGCTCACATTCTATTGGCTGTTCCGATCAGCCAATAGAATGCGAGCTCAATCTGATTGGCTGATTGGATCAGCCAATCGGATTGAACTTGATTCTGATTGGCTGATTCTATCAGCCAATCAGAATATTCCTACCTTAATTCCGATTGGCTGATAGAATCCTATCAGCCAATCGGAATTCGAGGGACGCCATCTTGGATGACGTCCCTTAAAGGAACCGTCATTCGGCTAGTAGGCGTCGGGAGAAGAGGATGTTCCGCGTCGGATGGAAGATGATGGCTCCCGAAGAAAGAAGATTGAAGATGCCGTTGATAGAAGACTTCATCCGGATCATGGACCTCTTCAGCTCCCGCTTGGATGAAGACTTCATCCGGATCATGGACCTCTTCAGCTCCCGCTTGGATGAAGACTTCAGCCGGATCATGGACCTCTTCAGCCCCCCGCTTGGGCTGGGATCAGGACATCGGAGGAGCTCTTCAGGACGGATCGGTGAACCTGGTATGGTGAAGATAAGGTAGGAAGATCTTCAGGGGCTTAGTGTTAGGTTTATTTAAGGGGGGTTTGGGTTAGATTAGGGGTATGTGGGTGGTGGGTTGTAATGTTGGGGGGGGTATTGTATGTTTTTTTTTTTACAGGCAAAAGAGCTGAACTTCTTGGGGCATGCCCCGCAAAGGGCCCTGTTCAGGGCTGGTAAGGTAAAAGAGCTTTGAACTTTAGTAATTTAGAATAGGGTAGGGCATTTTTTATTTTGGGGGTCTTTGTTATTTTATTAGGGGGCTTAGAGTAGGTTTAATTAGTTTAAAATTGTTGTAATATTTTTCTTATATTTGTAAATATTTTTTTTTATTTTTTGTACTTTAGTTAGTTTATTTCATTGTAGTTATTTGTAGGAATTGTATTTAATTTATTTAATGATAGTGTAGTGTTAGGTTTAATTGTAGGTAATTGTAGGTATTTCATTTAATTAATTTATTGATAGTATAGTGTTAGGTTTAATTGTAACTTAGGTTAGGATTTATTTTACAGGTAATTTTGTAATTATTTTAACTAGGTAGCTATTAAATAGTTCTTAACTATTTAATAGCTATTGTACCTGGTTAAAATAATTACAAAGTTGCCTGTCAAATAAATATTAATCCTAAAATAGCTACAATGTAATTATAATTTATATTGTAGCTATATTAGGATTTATTTTACAGGTAAGTATTTAGCTTTAAATAGGAATAATTTATTTAATAAGAGTTAATTAATTTTGTTAGATGTAAATTATATTTAACTTAGGGGGGTGTTAGTGTTAGGGTTAGACTTAGCTTTAGGGGTTAATACATTTATTAGAATAGCGGTGAGCTCCAGTCGGCAGATTAGGGGTTAATAATTGAAGTTAGGTGTCGGCGATGTTAGGGAGGGCAGATTAGGGGTTAATACTATTTATTATAGGGTTAGTGAGGCGGATTAGGGGTTAATAACTTTATTATAGTAGCGCTCAGGTCCGCTCGGCAGATTAGGGGTTAATAAGTGTAGGCGACGTTGGGGGGGGGGCAGATTAGGGGTTAATAAATATAATATAGGGGTCGGCGATGTTAGGGCAGCAGATTAGGGGTACATAGGGATAATGTAAGTAGCGGCGGTTTACGGAGCGGCAGATTAGGGGTTAATAATAATATGCAGGGGTCAGCGATAGCGGGGGCGGCAGATTAGGGGTTAATAAGTGTAAGGTTAGGGGTGTTTAGACTCGGGGTACATGTTAGGGTGTTAGTTGCAGACGTAGGAAGTGTTTCCGCATAGCAAACAATGGGGCTGCGTTAGGAGCTGAACGCGGCTTTTTTGCAGGTGTTAGGGTTTTTTTCAGCTCAAACAGCCCCATTGTTTCCTATGGGGGAATCGTGCACAAGCACGTTTTTGAGGCTGGCCGCTTGCGTAAGCAACTCTGGTATCGAGAGTTGAAGCTGCGTTAAATATGCTCTACGCTCCTTTTTTGGAGCCTAACGCAGCCTTTATGTGGACTCTCAATACCAGAGTTATTTTTATGGTGCGGCCAGAAAAAAGCCGGCGTTAGTTTTTCGGGTCGTTACCGACAAAACTCCAAATCTAGCGGTTAATATTTTTTCATTTTTTTTTTAACCTTACATGGTTATCAACAGTTTGTGAGTTACTCTTTTGTATCCTTTTTTTTTTTAAATCTAAACTTCACTGTATATAATTATTTTGTCCAATAAAAAATGAATACTAAAATTTAGTACATAAAATTATATTTCTTATCATTTGGCTCCACAATAATCGTATAATTAAATTGCAGTTAAAAATGTAAAATTGGAATTTAGAAAATAGCAGAATTAACTGATATTTTGACAAAACAATCTGCATTTTATTGGACAATAATGCATTCAAAGTACAATTCCTTTAACTTTGAATAACTTGCTATTGTTTATAGTGCAGTAACATTAAATCACATAAGAAAAAAACACATCTAAAATTACATCTAATTAATCCTAGAGGGATAACAGGTTTACAAACTGCTAATAAATAAAATGACTAATGATCTTTCTTTGTAATTGGATATATTGCTATTGCCGCCTGAGATTTTATAGTTTACAAACATAATGAATCATACTTATTAATCTCATTGCTGCAGAAGGAAATCATGCAATACCAGAGAGGTTAATTAGCAGACACTATTCTCAATGGGAAAGGAGATTTACAGTTTCTGAATTAATATTGATAATGGCTAACCAACTTGAAATATATATGTTTAAAAACCTAGGTTTGTAATGAGTCAATGTACAGTATAATGATCGTATATTAGCATATAGTACATGTATCATTAATTCCATATCCCAATAAAATATGTACTGTGGCTATTGCAATCAATTTCATCAGAAGTTCCTCAATAGATGTAAAATGTAACTAAATGATAATTAAATACAGTAAAATTGTCATAATCAAGAAATATGACATAAAAAGACAAAAGCAGATAGGGGCCAATTCTAAAACATTTGCCGATCTAGATGAGGTTTTCCACATTGACACTCGCAGGGGAAGACCTTATGGAATTGTATAAAAAAAACAGCTGTCCCTGCTATTCGCAAGATGTAAAAGTTCACGATAGAAGATGAAGTACACAGGGAGAACCCCGTGTATGTTTAACCATTGTGCCTAATATAAATCAAATGATGCTTTATGATTGGCACCTTTAATACAATTTATTGCTGTGTAATTGCTGTGTAATTTATATATTAGATTTTGATAAAATGCGATTTTTTTGGTGAACAATTTTGTTAGACTTGTTGAGGAACCTTAACAATAAAATTTTCTTTTTGAATATTTTTTGTATGAATGGTTCAATTATTCATTTTTTTATGATTTTAAATGATGATTGTGTAATGTATGCATCTTCTTCCCATACAAAATGCAGTATACGCCCCTTAGCGAGACACCCTGTTTTCAGGGTAAAAAGAGGCTTTATAGAATTCCACCAGGGAAATAGAAGTACTGGTGAGTATTCTTAAAGAATCTTACCAACCCAGAGACTTTAAGAGAATTGGGTCCTTTCAAATGAGAAGTAGATTTTTTTCTGATGAAATTTAGTTCCATTTCCTTCTCCATGCATCATGTGACAGCCATTAGCCAATCACAAAATGCATATATGTATATACTGTGAATCCTTGCACATGCTCAGTAGGAGTTGGTGCCTGAGAAAATGTGCATATAAGAAGATTGAGCACATTTTGATAATGGAAGTAAAAAGAAAATTTATTAGATTGCCTACGGAAGTTTAACTTTGACTTTAGTGTTCCTTTAAGATGTGGTTATTAGCTTTAGTTCGCTTACAGGAAAGCCCACAATTTTCTAAATATATCTTGAATGTTATACTTATGAGTAACGTATATGTTTGATATTATATTTTACATCTATAAGGATAGATAAAAAAAAATAATGAAATACTCAGGTTTGAGTTACTTGTCTTTATGTGGGGGGGGGGGGGGGTATACCTGATACTAATATTTTACAGAACAAAAGGCTATTATACTCAAGTCTGAACAACTGCCAATCTAATTAAAGTTCTTCTTTATAAACATTTCTATGATTTACAGAAGCTTACTATCTAATGTAAACCCCTTCAAAACTATCAGTTTTGGAATTAGAGGATTTTTTCATTTAAATCTAGGTTGAATTGAGGGAAAGGACCTTTTACTTATAGATAATTAGATGTGATACTTTTGTAAATAGACGATAAGAGTACATTTATGTGACACTTAACAAAGTTAAAGGGAAAGTAAACACCTTGTAATTATAAAACATGTCTGTAGTGTTGCTATGGAATAACATATCAGCAAAGGGTCAACATTTTTTCAAACAAATTAACATCCTTATTACTGCAATTATTTTTCAATAGCCAGATTCCACCCACCATTTACTTTATTTGGATGAGCCAATCTGGGGTTTAGTCTGCAGACAAAGATAGCCCCAGTGATAATGTTAGTAAAAAAATGATGTGTTGGGGGGCAGAGTTTACCACTGAGCTGAAAAGTCACATAGCTTAAGAGCTCCGTGATCTTACTTCTAAAATTTCAGCAATATTGCACCGCAGAATATCGGAAAACAATACCCTTCAACTCCTCAATCAGCACCTGACTGCCTGCATCGCTCCCAGCTGGGATTTGGAGAGGCTCCGTGTTCCAGCGGACCATTAGACTCGACAACCTCACCTTTCCGCAGCTGCGATCTAACACGAGATGCAGTTTGAGGAACACAGACAGAACACTACTCTAATTCTGCACAGACCCATCTAAACCACTCCGGCGGGTCGGGGCTCCGATCCAGAGATCTGTGCTGCTGACAAAGTCTGTGGCTCCCAAGGACTTGCCATGACTGATTGGAACCGACACCCACAGGATCTTATTCTGCAGTCGAGCAGTGAGCAGCGGCCCCTTATAATATGTTATTTGGTAAGAATAACAGCTCCATCCCAGTGCTGTTTTTCCCACAGTAAACCTCATGCACCATCAGTGAAGACTCTGCCTCCATACACGGCCCTTATGCCTTTTTGGCCCAAAACTCTGCCATCTTCCCACTGAGCTGATAGGCCCCCACACAAGCACTGTAGCAGTAACTCTGCTGAAACAAGCAACAGAGAGTATAAGACACCTAACTCACCTATAACTTCTACTTGCCGCAAACCTACTTAAGAAGAGGGGGGTTTGAGGCTCAGGAGACCAATTCTACAGTCATTCAATAAGCCCATGGAAGCGCTTCAAAGCTGGTTCAGGGTCTTGGCTGGCAAGCCCATCAGGGTTCTGGGTCTCACACTTTATTAACTATATTGTGCCAATTCCATACTGAGTTTACCCCTACACCTTTGAGACTTCCTCAGCAAGTTTGGACTACCACTAACTGTGCAAAAGGAGCAACAGTTACACTATATGAAAATTGTAAGTATGTTTGTATGGTTACTTGTACTGGTTGACCACACAGCTTAAGTCTATGTTACTGCTAGTGTCAAAACTGTTGTATTGCTCTGTTGTTCGCTCTGCTTTTACACTGTGAATCTTTTGGTGAGCCCAGCCTTGGAACTGTTTGCTGTGGCCCTTCTCACACATCCTCCTTCCTGGCCCAGCTTGTATGGGTTGGTCACTTCCCCTCTCCTTTTCCCCTTCCTTTGGGTCATATTCCCTTTTCCCCGAGGTGTGAGACGGTCTGCAGAGACCTACTGTGTAGTAATACTTACATATTTGTGTGGCGTTGCTGATCCAGTACACACCTCCTTCCAGGATGGAGGTGATATAGTCCAAGTGTGTAAGCTGAGGCCGGCCCCGCTCACATCTATGTTCCTCTTTGTAGACTAGCTTTAATCAGATATTCAGGTATAGGCCATCATTCTTTTTAGTACTGGTGAACTGACTGAAATACCACTGTCACATTTAAAGGTCGACTACAACTCTATAAAAAATGCCGCACTCTTTGAGAAGGTATCCCAGAACTCCAGCAATGGTTAAAAAGACTGTATTAGACCACTTCTCCCAACAATCTACAGACCCAGACCCACCCAGAAGGGACATATGTGCCCCAGAATCACAAGATGAGGGATCTCAGTCCAGTATGCAGTCTACTGCCCACTTGCAGCACTATATCACTGAATCCACTATGGAGAAAATGTTAGCCACACAAACAAAATCCATCACTGCTAAGATTCGACGTAGCTCCACAGAGCTCAGAAAGGACATTGCTAAGATTGGCGATAGAGTTGATACGTTAGAGAGGCAACATGACGATCTCACCACGGATGGATCAAACTTACTTTCATACATGGAGAGCCTTGCGGATCAAATTACTCAACTAGAGCTAAAGCTTGCGGATGTAAAGGACAGAGCTCGGGGGAAACAATGTTCAATTTAGAGGTATACCAGAAAGTGTCACGGCAGGTGAATTGCAAGAATTCCTCAAGTCTCTTTACACGGCTCTATTGGGCCCCCTGGAGGGTTCATAACATACCATGGAGCGAGCTCACAGAGCTCTGAGACCAAGGACAATGTCATCAGATAGGCCTAGAGATGTTGTGGTATGCTTCCATAATTTTACCTCTAAAGACCATCTAATGCAGGCTGCCTTCAACAAACTAGCTCTACCAGACAACCTCAAAGACATCCAACTCCTGCCAGACTTATCTTCTCATACTCTGCAACAACGCAGGCTCTATATGTCCATAACCTCGCTGCTCAGATGGGCAAACATCAAGTACAGATGAGGCTTTCCCACAAAGCTTATAGTGACAAAGGATAACCAAACCCATGTGGTAACATCCCCATCTCAAGGCAACACTCTCCTAACTAACTGGGGTCTACAAACAGAACAGGTGCCTCTGCCAGCTGCCCACTCTACCAAACTGAGGGTCTTGCCCCCAGAATGGACCTTGAAGGAACAAAGACCAAAACGTCAGAAATCCAGCCTTCTCAGTCAGTCAATGCGGCCTCAGTCTTTACCGACCTGAAAGGAACCCTCCACTTATGAGGGAAATTTGAGTTTTGAACTAATTATATATTCAATGTTGTATTCTCAATATGTTATTTCCAAAGTTTAATTAGTTTGCTAGTTATCATTAGTTGTTCCACATAGGTGGACTATTTCCACAGATTTACCCACCCCTGACCCCCCTCCCCATCCCCTCTACCTTCCACCCTCAACCCAATATCCCCCTCCCCACCAAACATCACATCACAAGGTAAATTTGAAGTCGATCTAGGGTAAAGTGATACATATGTCCTCCCTTAGGTTCATATTGCATAATGTGAGAGGCCTAAACACTACGGGTAAGAGAAGCCTGCTTGCCAGATCTCTTAAATTTTATAAGGCAGATGTGGTGTTTCTCCAGGAAACACATCTACTAGGAGTTGGCCCGCCGACATCTATATCTAAAGATTTCTCTATTTTCGAATCAGCCCCTTACTCTAAAAAAGCCAGAGGTACAGCTATAATTCTGCATAAAAGGGTGGCTTATGAACCAATTCACATTTATAGGGACCCTCAGGCTAGATTCATCATCCTGATCTGTAATCTAGATCATATTACATACACCTTAGTCTCCATCTACCTGCCAAATGTTCTCCAACCCAGATACCTAAAAAATATCTTATGCAAGGTAGATCAAGCAGGGTAGGGTAATTTGGGGGGGTGATTTCAACATGGTTTGGGATAGTAAACTAGACAGGAAATCTAAATCCACTAATAAGAAGGCTAATGTCCCTAACACTGTGAGTCTTAAATTTAAAACCCTTATGTCACAATACTGTTACTATGATATCTGGAGGTCTCTCCACTCATTAGATAAGGATTACACCCATTTCTCCCACCCCCCATAATACTTATTCTAGGTTAGACTACCTTTTCTGCCACTCTGACACGCTAGACTTAGTACGCTTCACAAACATATCAGTCTGCTCCTGGTCAGACCACAACCACGTTCTCTTAGACCTCCATTCCACAAACACAGTCAGGACTAAACCACCCATATCCTGGGAGATATTCCTTTTATGGAGGAACTATGGAAAGAGCTCCAATTCATTATACGTACAAATGACAACTCGCAAATTTGAGATGACACTATATGGGGGGCATTAAAGGCTACCACTCGGGGCTGTTTTATAAGAAAACAGGCATTCCTAAGGAAACAAGCTGGCCTCACACTCTCCCAAGCCCATTGCAAATTAACGCCTAGATTTAGAGTTTTGCGTTAGCCGGGAAAAGCAGTGTTAAGGGGTCCTAACGCTGCTTTTGGCCGCCCGCTGGTATTTAGAGTCAGGCAGGAAAGGGTCTAACGCTCACTTTCAAGCCACGACTTTTCCATACCGCAGACCCCCTTACGCCAATTGCGTATCCTATCTTTTCAATGGGATCTTCCTAACGCTGGTATTTAGAGTCTTGGCTGAAGTGAGCGGTAGACCATCTACCGACAAGACTCCTACCGCCCATGGAAAGGCTGTAGTTAAGAGCTTTATGGGCTAATGCCGGTATATAAATCTCTTAACTACAGTGCTCTAAAGTACACTAACATCCATAAACTACCTATGTACCCCTAAATCGGGGTTCCCCCCACATCGCTGCCACTATAATAAATATTTTTAACCCCTAATCTGCCGACCGCACATCGCCGCCACCTACATTATCCCTATGAACCCCTAATCTACTGCCCCTAACATTGCCGACCCCTACATAATATTTATTAACCCCTAATCTGCCCCCCCAACATCGCCGCCACCTAACTTCAAGTATTAACCCCTAATCTGCTACTATAATAAATGTATTAACCCCTAAAGCTAAGTCTAACCCTAACACCCCCTAAATTAAATATAATTTTAATCTAACAAAATAAATTAACTCTTATTAACTAAAGTCTTCCAATTTAAAACTAAATACATATCTGTAAAATAAACCCTAACATAGCTACAATATAACGAATAATTATATTGTAGCTATTTTAGGATTAATATTTATTTTACAGGCAACTTTGTATTTATTTTAACTAGGTACAATAGCTATTAAATAGTTATTAACTATTTAATAGCTACCTAGTTAAATGAATTACCAAATTACCTGTAAAATAAATCCTAACCTAAGTTACAATTAAACCTAACACTACACTATCATTAAATTAATTAAATAAATTAACTACCAATAACAACAATTAAATACAATTAAATAAACTAAAGTAAATTAAAAAAAAAACTAAATTACAGAAAATAAAAAAGATTACAAGAATTTTAAACTAATTACACCTAATCTAAGACCCCTAATAAAATAAAAAACACCAAAATAATAAAAGTCCCTACCCTATTCTACATTACAAAGTAATCAGCTCTTTTACCAGCCCTTAAAATTGCTTTTTTGCAGGGCATGCCCCAAAGTAATCAGCTCTTTTGCCTGTAAAAAAAAAATACAACCCCCACCAACATTAAAACCCACCATCCACATACCCCTACTCTAACCCACCCAAACCTCCCTTAAATAAACCTAACACTACTCCCCTGAAGATCTCCCTACAATTGGCTGATTGGATCAGCCAATTGGATTGAACTTCAATCTGATTGGCTGATTGCACCAGCCAATCAGATTTTTCCTACCTTAATTCCGATCGGCTGATAGAATCCTATCAGCCAATCGGAATTTGAGGGACGCCATCTTGGATGACGTCCCTTAAAGGAACCTTCATTCGTCAGGTAGTCGTTGGTGAAGAAGGATGTTCCACGCCGGAGGTCTTGAAGATGGAGCTGCTCCTCGTCGGATGGATGAAGATAGAAGATGCCGCTTGGATGAAGATGTCTGCCGGTCCGGATGTCCTCTTCTGCCCAGATAGGATGAAGACTTCCGCCGGTCTGGATGTCCTCTTCTGCCCCATCGGATGAAGACTTCAGCCCGGCTGGGTGAAGACGACTCAAGGTAGGGAGATCTTCAGGGGGGTAGTGTTAGGTTTATTTTAGGGGGGTTTGGGTGGGTTAGAGTAGGGGTATGTGGGTGGTGGGTTTTAATGTTGGGGGGGTTAGATTTTTTTTACAGGCAAAAGAGCTGATTACTTTGGGGCATGCCCCGCAAAAAGCCCTTTTAAGGGCTGGTAAAAGAGCTGATTACTTTGTAATGTAGAATAGGGTAGGGACTTTTGTTTTTATTTTATTTTATTAGGGGGCTTAGATTAGGTGTAATTAGTTTAAAATTCTTGTAATCTTTTTTTATTTTCTGTAATTTTTTTTTGTAATTTACTTTAGTTTATTTAATTGTATTTAATTGTTGTTATTGGTAGTTAATTTATTTAATTAATGTAATGATAGTGTAGTGTTAGGTTTAATTGTAACTTAGGTTAGGATTTATTTTACAGGTAATTTGGTAATTCTTTTAACTAGGTAGTTATTAAATAGTTAATAACTATTTAATAGCTATTGTACCTAGTTAAAATAAATACAAAGTTGCCTGTAAAATAAATATTAATCCTAAAATAGCTACAATATAATTATTCGTTATATTGTAGCTATGTTAGGGTTTATTTTACAGGTAAGTATTTAGTTTAAAATAGGAAGACTTTAGTTAATAAGAGTTCATTTATTTCATTAGATTAAAATTAGGGTGTTAGGGTTAGGGTTAGACTTAGCTTTAGGGATTAATACATTTATTATAGTAGCGGCGAGGTCTGGTCAGCAGATTAGGGGTTAATACTTGAAGTTAGATGGCGGCGACATTGGGGGGGCCAGATTAGGGGTTAATACTATTTATTCTAGTGTTTGCGAGGCGGGAGTGCGGCAGTTTAGGGGTTAATACATTTATTATAGTGGCGGCAAGGTCCGGTCGGCAGATTAGGGGTTAATAAGTGTAGGTAAGGTAGCGGCGATTTTGGGGGGGCATATTAGGGGTTAATAAATGTAATATAGGGGTTGGCGGTGTTAGGGGCAGCAGATTAGGGGTTCATAGGGATATTGTAGGTTGCGGCGGTGTCCGGAGCGGTAGATTAGGGGTAAATAATAATATGCAGGGGTCAGCGATAGCGGGGGCATCAGATTGGGGTTAATAGTGTAAGGTTAGGGGTGTTTAGACTCAGGGTTCATGTTAGGGTGTTAGGTGCAGACTTAGAGAGTGTTTCCCCATAGGAAACAATGTGGCTGCGTTAGGAGCTGAACGCTGCTTTTTTGCAGGTGTTAGGTTTTTTTTCAGCCCAAACTTTCAGCCCAAACTGCCCCATTGTTTCCTATGGGGATATCGTGCATGAGCACGTTTTCCCAGCTTACCGCTACCATAAGCAACGCTGGTATTGAGAGTTGAAGTTGAGCTAAGTTAGGCTCAATGCACCCTTTTTTGAGCCTAACGCAGCCCCTCAGACAACTCTAAATACCAGCATTGTTTAAAGGGTGCGTTGGGAAAAAAAGCAGCGTTAGCTACGCGGGTATTTACTGACAAAACTCTAAATCTAGCCGTAAGGGACTTAGAGTATCAATATTGCACACCTAATTCTTAAGACCTTAGAGATCAAATTGCAGAACTGAGATGACATATAAGCCAAATTGAGTTCAAGAAAACCCAATACCACCTTTTCAAACTAAAACAACTCTTCTACTCAAAAAGTAACAAGGCTGACACCATGTTAGCAAACAGACTGAGACAGCATTCAGGGGCCTCGCGTATCCACGCTTTAAAACTAGGGGATCAAACTTTTAGACTTCCCACTCAGATTGGCCAAAAATGTAGTGAATACTACTCTGCCCTGTACAATATTCAAAACCCATCAAACCAGCCTCTCCAGAGGCATATCCTCCTTCTTGCATTCATTGAAGTTGCCGACCCTCAATGATGATCAGAGAGGGCTTAGCTAACCCTGTCTCTATTCAAGAGATCAAATAAGTTATCAAAAAGTTAAAGCCTTTTAAAGCCCCAGGTCCTGATGTCTTTTCAGCAGTCTTCTATAAGATGTATATACATAACATTTCACCCCTCTTACTTACATTTTTTAATTTGGCTAGTGAGGAGGGTAAGTTCCAGAAATTGTTTCTTGAGGCTTCCATCATAACTATCCCTAAACCAGACAAAGACCCTTTATCCTGCATCAATTACAGACCCATTTCATTAAACAATGTAGATATTAAAATATAATAAAAAATTATAGCAAACAGGATCTCAAGACTGCTCCCTGATCTCATTGATCCTGATCAAGTGGGCTTTATCCCGAGTAGAGAGGGCCCAGATAACACCAGAAGATTGTTGAACATCCTTTTAGAATCTAAAAGATTGAAAAAGCTCTTGTCGGTCATCTCCCTGGATGCCGAGAAGGCATTTGACCGAGTTAGATGGGAATACCTATGTAAGGTCTTAGAAACTTTTAAATTCCCTGATCATATAATCTTGGCCATAAAAGCATTATATTCCCCTCCCGCGGCCTCTGTTCGAGGACTGGGGTTTATTTCCCTGTCCATTCCTATTATTAACTGCACTCAGCAGGGCTGTCCCTTGTCTCCCTTGCTATTTACCTTAGTGATAGAGCCCTTAGCAGCACAAATCAGAAGTGACAGCAAGGTTGAGGGAATCACATTGCATGGCACGGTACGTAAGATTGTGCTGATTTCCGACGACACTACGATCTTCTCCATCAAGCCACTACAGACTATACCTAGATTGCTAGAGATTTTGGAGACATTTAGTATCCTCTCTTATTACAAATTGAACAATAACAAAACTGAAATCTTTACTAGAGGCCAGCCTGTAGACCTACCTAAATACTTGCACGATAAATACAATTTTATAGTAAAAGAAAACCATATAACTCATTTAGGGATTAAATTATCAAGTGATATTCCCCAAATTATAAACACAAATTACTGCTAACTGAGCTCAGAACACTTAGGTAAATATGGCACTCCAACTCCATTTCCTGGCTGGGACGCATTGCAACCCTTAAAATGAGCTATCTTTCTAAACTGACCTATATATTCTGGTGTTTCCCAATTCGAGTACCCAAACAAATGTTGTTACAGTTCCATATGGCAGGGGAGACCTCCACGTATAGCCCACACAATTTTGCAGTACCCTAGACTACATGGAGGGGTTGCCTCTCCATCTATCTCTAGATATTTTGAGGCAGCAATAGTCACTCATATTTCTCAATGGGAAGTAAAAGACTCCCATAGTAAATGGAGGGGTATTGAGCAGGCCTCACTACCATTTAACATTTATTTACGTGATCTCATATGGACCCTGTCACACTGCCGTGGAAATTTGTCTATCAACAACCCAATAATTAAAGAATGCCTCTCATCATGGGATCATATTATACATTATAAATTAATAGCCCATCATCCCTCTCCCATCACTACTTTATCTTTGTCTTCTCACAGGCCTTCCTGACTCTCATGCTGCAATGTGGGCCCGTTTAGGTTTTGTAAGGGTATAAGACCTATTGTCCACTTCTTCACAGGGGCAATTTGTTAAGATAGACCAAATTAGGGAATCCACACAGGTGCCACCATTTTTGGTTTTTGAATATTCTTGAGTAATTAGTCTATTAACTAGTTGGGGATTTAAGCCCATGCCTCCCCGTCAGCTAACATTGTAGGAATCTAGATGGCAGCAGGGGTTTGGACTAGGCAAACCTATGTCAATCCACTATAGTTTAATGGAAGGGGTGGCGCCTATTGATAAAGCTCCACACATGTTGAAATGGGAACAAAAATTGAATGTATCTGTTCCCACTCAGGCCTGGCAACGTGCACTCCTATTAACTAAAAAAGCTATCAACTGTATTGTCATATATGAGACATATTTTAAGTTGCTCACACACTGGTGTTATGTTCCAGCCAGATTAGCTAAATTGTTCCCTACTGCTTCTACTAAATGCTGGACACTCTGCGACCACATAGGTGATATGATACATATTTTGCGGGGTTGCCCCAAACTCAAACCACTTTGGGACACTTGTTCCATTACACTATCCAGACTAGGGATCTCCCTTTCTAAGTCCCCAGAAGTGGCCCTCTTTCATTTAGGTTCATGCAAACTACCTAAGCACCATGGATATTTATGCATATACCTCTTTTCAGCTATAAAACTTTCCATTGCCAGATCATGGAAAAAACTAACCCCCTTCCTGGTCAGAAATAATTAAAGTTATGGCGTATCTTTACTTCATGGAAAAAAATGTGTTCTACTCCTTAGAAATCTCAGACCTGTTTGAAATTATATGGACTGACATGGCAAACCATGTTCAACACTCATTGGCTACCTAGCTTAGACACCTAAGGAGGAATCCCCCAACACCACCCTCCCAGAACTCGCAACTACCTTATGCAGCAGAATTTTCCATCACCCTGACTGTTCCTGTTTCCTACCCACTTCTTTATGGAGTTGATATACATGAGATCTGAATGTTATCTACTTATTTTTTGTATGTTGTTTGTTGTATGTGTTGTCGTGTTCTTAGCGGTACATTGTTGTATCCTTAATTTGAAAATCAATAAAATATAAAATGTTGTGTGGATGTTATCAGTTACAGCCAATTATGGAAAGCTATTCAGTGGGGTTAGCCTTAACAAGTCAGCATTGTGTATTTTAAGTTTTAAGAATTAAAAAAAGTCTCTATTTTTACAGGTAAATTATATGAAAAGGTGAGCTTCAGGAGAAGCAATGCACTACTGGGAGAGAGCTACTGATTGGCAGCTGCACATATATACCTCATCATTGGCTCACCTGATGTGTTCAGCTAGCTGACAGTAGTGCATTGCAACTCCTTTAACAAAATAAATAAAAAAAATGAAACAAATATGATAATATAAGTAAATTGGAAAGTTCTGAATCATGAAAGAAACATTTTGGGTTTCATGTCCCTTTAACAATTACTACAGCTGATATCCAGAAAACATGATATCTTAAAATGAAGACTTTAAAAACACTGCAAACCTTAAAACATACATAAGACACCCAAACACAAATTTTCATCTAGCACAGTACTATTAACAGAGAACTGGTCACTGATTTTGGTCACTTGCTACATCTTTTTGTACCAGCTGAAGTAGATGATGTATTTTCTGGGAGACCATAATAAAGTGATTGCAATAGTCCAGACACAATGGCAACAAAGCATGGATGATGTAGGAAGATCCACTGCAGGAATTAGGCACTTGATCCTGGCTATATTCTTTTAATGAAAGACATGGACTGTGGTCAATATAATACATTTCAGGAAAAGTTCAATGCATCACACCAAGGTTTCATACTAGTTTTGTGGTTTTGAATTTTGATCCTCCATGTTCTAAACAGGTTTGCTGACCTTGTTAAACCTTAGTTCTCATCATGCAACCTCCTAATGTCACAAATACCTATTTTTGTGCAGGGATTAGTCTCAATCAACTTGTATTTATCAAGCCAATGACATCATCATTTTGCAATGCCTATAACCACATTATTTGGTTAGACAATGCCTGAAATCATCACTTTATAGTTTGTAAAGAGATGAAATTAACAGGCTTAGCGATTAGTGGTCTGTGTATTGTTTACGTTACAAAGAATACTTATTCATGTAACAATGAGACAAATCAGTGATGAATAAAACATTGACCAACACATAATATACATTTATATATTGAAATAATCCAATAACCAATTCAATCCATGCAGGCTGTATTTAGTTAGCAAGTTTTGTAGTTTTTTGAGACAGAGAAATGATTAATAGCAGCTAGCACAGGTTAATCACATAAGTGCTCACAGTCAATTAGTTGCAAGGTAGTGTGTGAAAAACACAGG
Source organism: Bombina bombina (assembly GCF_027579735.1). Classification (NCBI taxonomy): domain Eukaryota; kingdom Metazoa; phylum Chordata; class Amphibia; order Anura; family Bombinatoridae; genus Bombina; species Bombina bombina. The sequence continues at coordinate 1,446,382,162 of NC_069499.1, read as the reverse complement.
CTTGTTACAAAAGCATTCACAGTCAATTTGGAGCAAGGTATGTTTAAAGGTTGATATAGTTATTAAACACATGTGATATTGTGTAGCTGGAAATACGTATGCAAACAGCTTTGAGTTAAATATCAATACTTGCGGTTTCCTGAGATATTTGAGAGCTGTGAATGAAAACTTTGAATAACGTGCTGTTAATCTGTGAAGTTGTACAGAGAGAGTGGAACTGAACTGGAAACGCTGAATGCTGAACAGAGCGAAGGCCGAAAAAGGGTGGCGTCACTGAGGTCTGAAGCCGGAGCAAGGAGAAAGTTAAATACTAAGTATTGGAAGTTCATTCAGCAGGAGTCACTGGTTGCTATCACTGGTGTATCAGAGCTACGGTCTCAAATCAGATATTCAAGCAATGAAAAGGAAGTGATGAATTCCTTAAATAGGAGATGTGGGAGGTGACGTTCTTAAAGGGACATGATATAGAACATGATAAAAGATAGATATAGGATATGACATATTTATTGAAGGTTTCGGTTGAAGCATTTGAGCTTGGCTTGAAGGATATCTGGGTGTAGCATGGCCCAGGTTATATTTCTTATGATATTTCCCTTTTTAGGGATATCTGGGTGTAGCATGGCCCAGGTCATATTTCTTATGATACTTCCCTTTTTATGGTGGGGCAGCATTTGTGAGGGCTTTGTAGGTCAGGGTGAGAATTTTGAATTTAACTCTGCTGTGAATGGGGAGCCAGTGAAGGGACTCACAGAGAGGTGCAGCAGAAAAAGAGTGTTGAGGTGGATTAGCCTGGCAGATGCATTTAGGATGGATTGAAGGGGAGAGAGGTGGAAGAGAGGGAGGCCAGTTAGTAGGTTATTACAGTAGTCAAGTCTTGAAATTACCAGGGAGTGGATTTGCTGTTTAGTAGTTTCAGCACTCAGAAACAGACAGATTTTGGAGATATTGCATAGGTGGTTGCGGCAGGATGAAGAGAGCAATTGGATGTGGGGAATGAAGGACAGATTTGAATTAAGTATAACTCCAAGGCAGCGGACTTGGGGTGATGGGGAGATAGTGGTGATGCCAACATTGATAGAAAAATTAGAAACTGGAGTAGAGTTAGAGGGGGGAATTAGAATTAGTTTAATCTTGAACATGTTTAATTTTAGGTGGTGAGAGGCCATCCAGGAAGAAATGCCAGATAAGCAGTCGCTGATGTGAGAGTTGACAGAAGGAGGTGGATAGGTAGATCTGGGTATCATCAGCATAGAGGTGATAGTTGAAGCCATAGCTGTTGATGAGTTTACTCAGTGAAGAAGTGCAAACAGAGAAGAGTAGAAGAAAGGAAGCATCATTTTGTCACTGTATAAATCCCTGTTAAGACTTTACCTTGAGTATGGAGTGCAGTTCTGGGGACCAGTTTTTAAAAGGAACATTGCAGGATTTGAAAACATTCATAGAAGGGTCACACAATTGAGGGGGACGGAGGGTTTAATCTCTGAAGAGAGGTTAGCTAAATGGGTTTGTTTACTCTAGTGCTTTATATAAATATATTCAAGCTTTTTGCACTCCGTTGACATTAATTTATCACAAGACTTGAAAAAAGTCTTGGAATTACAAGCTGTACCATATCCTTTAAAGGGACATATTTTTTTACTATCATTATTCAGATAGAGCAAACAATTTTAAACAACTTTCCAATTTACTTCTATTACCAAATTGTCTTCATTTTCTTGTTATCCTTTGTTGAAAAAACAGTGATGTTAGCTCAGAAGGGTGTACGTGTCTGTAGCACTAAGTGGCAGAAGTTTTGCAACAATAGTTTATATTAGCACGAGCACTAGATGGCAGCACTATTTCTTGTCAGCTATTGCTTCAGGGATGTGCACTCTACCTAGGTATCTCAAACAAAGAATAACATGAGAACGAAACAAATTTCATAATAGAAGTAAATTGGAACCTTTTTAAAATTGTTTTCTCTATCTATATAATAAAAAGAAAAAAACATTGTATTTCATGTTCCTTTAAAGTGATGGTAAACTTTAGCTAATAAAATGCCTTATATGTAATCTTTGCCATTAAAAAGTATATATATTTATGTGTACCTTTTTTAAAAAAAAAAAAAAAAATCCATGACTATAGTAATTCCAATGAACATCCAATCAGTGTGTGTGTCATATGACACTCTTGAATCCAGCCCATTGAAAGCCTTTAGGAAAGCCATTAGGAAAACCTATGTAGAGAGTGGGTGGGACTGTTGTCTGTATCACAGCCCAGCCAAAAGAAGAAATGAAAGAGGACGGAGGAACAGAAGATACCAAGAAGGATTATACAATTTTTAATAATAAAATAAATATACCCTTTTTTGTAAATAATTATGTGTTTTTGCTTCTACCCTAATATTATTTTCATTGCAACATTCGTAACGTCTGAAATGTGCCATCACTTATGTCAGCTCACCAACTTTTAGTCTGTTGTGCAAGAAAAAGTTTTAGTGTTGTTGAACTAAAAATATGTCTTGATACTTTAACAATGTGTAAAAAAAAATGCAAAATTTTGCAAATATTTTTTACACTTTGACTACAATGCTTCTCTTCATATTACAGGACAATAACAATTACAATTTGTATACAAGCATACATCTCATAAATCTTAACAAAAAGCTTCATTCATAATGTGTTAATAATGAATGTAACATAAGGGGATTGTATAGAAAATAAAAAAAAATACTGGCAACATTTAATTAATACTAAAGGGATCACAGATATACAAGCTGTAAATAACTAAAACAAATTCCCACATTTTGTAATTGGATTTTGTTTTTCCAAACTAAATTGTAGCCTCCTGAGATTTAGTGGTTTACAAACAATTAGTCTTGTTTAGTAATCTCATTACTGCAGAAGGAAATTATGGAGGAGTTTAATTAAGGGATTGATATTTGCTGAAAATAGAGATACACAAATTCTTAATTAATCCTTTCATCTCAAAGCAATATGACATCTAAGTGGTTTGAGCTGTTTGAATATAAAAAGTTTAATTTAGTAAGAGTAGTGTTATATCATATTATGTACATATTTAATTGATGATTAAATACAGTAGAATTGCATTATCAACAAATGCATGATAAAAATACAATGCAATAACACTTGATTTTTATACAAGCAGTAGATTTTGTTTGGAAAATTTCAGAGTTTTTATTTCTTTGCCACCTTGTATCACTTGACAGCTATCAGTCAATCACTGAACACATGGGCTCAATTAGTCATTTGCCAAGAAACCTTATCCGCTTGGCATTGTCTTAATTTATTATTGTATAAGGTGATTGTAATGCCAGGAGCTGTCAATCATCCTGATTGTATTGGATCACAATTTAAGTGGTGGGGAGGCTAAGTAGCTGCGGTCTTAAGAGCCTGAAACTCTGAAGCCCAAGGGACATTTCAGCCAATTTTTAAATATGCAAAGATGATTTACATCCTTGAATAGTAACATATTTGCAATATACATGTATTGGCAAAAATGCTTCTAGTAAAAGTTACCATTGTTTTAGTGTTAGTATTTTCCTTTGCACGTGCATGTGAAGTATAGCTAGACATTCTCAGTGCACCAGCATTTTAAATAATGCAGCTGCACAGAGCAGCAAAACTGTTACATAAAACTAATAACTAAACTGTTACAAAGTACACTAACACCCATAAACTACCTATTAACTCCTAAAGCGCTGCCCTCCCGCATCACAAACACTTTTTAAATATTATTAACCCCTAATCTGCTGTCTGCCCACATCGCCCCGACTATACTAAAGTTATTAACCCCTATTCCGCCACTCCCCAACACCACCGCCACTATAATAAACCTATTAACCCCTAAACCACAAGCCCCCCACAACAAAATATACTAAATTAAACTATTAACCCCTAAAACGAAAGCCCCTCACATCGCAATAAACTAATTTAAACTAGTAACCCCTAAACCTAACGCCCCCTTACTTTATATTAAAATTACAATTTCCCTAACTTACCTGTCAAATTAAAAAAACTAAGTTTAAACTAACAATTATATCTAGTATCTAATTACAAAAAATATTAAATTACAAAAAATAACAAACACTAAATTACAAAAAAATAACAAACGAAATTATCAAAATAAAAAAGAATTACAACTAATAGCCCTATAAAAATAAAAAAGCTCACCCAAAATGAAAAAAAAAAAAACCTAGCCTACAATAAACAACCAATAGCCCTTAAAAGGGCCTTTTGTAGGGCATTGCCCTAAGTTATAAGACCCCCCTAACAGTAAAACCCACCAACCAACCCCCCAAAATAAAAAAAAAATAACTCTAACAAAAACCTAAGCTACCCATTGCCCTGAAAAGGGCATTTGTATGGGCATTGCCCTTAAAAGGACAATTAGCTATTTTGCATTGCTCTGAAAAGGGCATTTAGCTCTTTTAAGAAAAGCCCAAACCCTAAACTAAAAAAAAAAAAAAAACACCCAAAAAAGTTTAAAAAATCCTAACACTAACCCCCGAAGATCCACTTAAAGTTTCTGAAGTCTGGACATCAGGCAGCGAGAAGTTTCCATCCAGGCAACAAGGTCTTCATCCACCCAAGCGGCATCTTCTATCTTCATCCAGGCGGCATCTTCTATCTTTATCCCGGCGGCGTCTTCTATCTTCATCCTGAAGACATCCGGCGCGGAGTATCCTCTTCATATGGTCCGCGCCGTATACTGAATCTTCAATGCATTGGAGCCTTTTCAAAATGGGGTCCCTTGCATTCCTATTGGCTGATTTGATTTTGGAAATTCAAATCAGCCAATAGGATGAGAGTTACTGAAATCCTATTGGCTGTTCAAATCAGCAAATAGGATGAGAGTTACTGAAATTCTATTGTCTGATTTAAACAATAGGGTTAGGGTTACGGTTAGGTTTAGGGGTAAATATAGTTTAGGGGTAATATAGTTTAATTTAGGTTGTTGCGATGTGGGGGGCTGGCAGTTTAGGGGTTAATAGGTTTATTTAGTGGTAGTGATGTGGAAGGCCAGATGTTTAGGGGTTAATAACTTTATTTAGTTGCGGCGATGTCGGGGAGCGGTGGAATAGGGGTTAATAGATTTATTAAAGTGTGGGCGATGTTGGGGTGCAGGGGAATAGGGGTTAAAAACTTTAGTATAGTGGAGGCGATATCGGGAGCAACAGAATATGTTTAATAAATTTATTTTGGTGGTGGCGATATTGGGAGCGGCCGATTAGGGGTTAATAACATTATGTAGGTGCAGACGATGTTTGGGACAGCAGATTAGGGGTGTTTAGACGTGGGGTTTATGTTAGGGAGTTAGGTTTAAACTGAACTTTTTTTTCCCCATAGATATCAATGGGGCTGCGTTACGGTGCTTTTCATTCCGCGATCGCAGGTGTTAGTTTTTTTTTAACCTCTCTCCCCATTGATGTCTATGGGGAAAGTGTGCACGAGTACGTCAAAACAGCGCTTGTATTTTGTGCGGTATGGAGCTCAATGCAACCATATCGCACGCACAAGCTGGCTGTTTGAAAACTTGTAATGGCAGTGCAATGGAGTGTGAAATAACGCAACTTTTGTTGTGTTTGTTTCGCACCCCATTGTGCCCATAACTTATAATCTTCCTGTGAGTCATTACCAGATGATACAAGCACCTTAGGCTCTCTCAGCAAGTGATGTGTTTAAAATGCTGGTGCACGGTGCATACTTAAATATACTTTTGAGACAGCTATAGCTTTTATTAGAAGCATGTTTACTAATACATGTAAATTACAAAAATGCGTCTATTCAAACTGAAATGTATCCATGTGGATTTAAATTTTGGCTGGAATGTCCCTTTAAGCGGAGCACCATATACAGTACATATATAAACTGGGAACTATTGCACATGCTTATCAAGATCTAGTGCATGAGAAAATGTGCAGATAAAAAAAAGACTGTGCACACAACTACAAGAATGAGCTTCTGCTAGACTCCAACAATTATACAATCAGCCTTCCCAAGTATATGTGATAAAACTTTGAAATGTGATAAATAATGAATCATTAAGGGATTTATCACCTTTAAGACATTGCAGACTTAGAAAAAGTCCAGAGAAGGGCCACAAAGCTAATAAGGGGAATGGAGAATTTATGCTTTGAGGAGAGGTTAGCCAAACTGGGTCTGTTTTCTCTAAAAAAGAGGCACTTGAGAGTTACATGATTACTTTATATAAATATATTTAAGGCCCATATACAGAGATGGCAGAAGCTCTGTTTATTCCAAGAACATTGTTTGTGACAAGAGGTCACAATTTAAGGTTGGAGGAAAGGAGATTTAAACATTTTTTCACTGTAAGAGTAATACAATTGTGGAACTCATTACCAAAGGAGGTCGTGAATGCCAATACCCTAGATACATTTAAAAATTGTTTGGATACTTTTCTGTCTAGAAACAGAATTCAGGGATATGATTGCTTGTGTGAAATGGGTCACCTTTTTAATGTAATTAATTTAAGCTCAACTAGAGCTTTTAAGTAAGTATATTAGATTTGTATAGGTTGAACTCGATGGACTTCTGTCTTTTTTCAACCTCATCTTCTATGTTACTATGTTATGTTGCCTATGTTTAGCTTTCAACTAAGAATACCAAGAGAACAACACAATTTAATGATAGAAAATAATTTGAAAGTTGTTTACAATTGCATGCCCTATCTGAATCATGGAAGTTTAATTTTGACTAGACTGTCCCTTTAAATAATTGCTTGATTTGTTAGTTAAACCACTGCTATGTGTATTAATGGCACAAAGAGATGAAACTACTGTTTTATATATTGCTTAGACAACAATGGTAAGCCACTGCTCTGTGTGTTTCTGACACATAAAGAATAAATAATTTATGTACTTTGTTACTGAAAAAAAGGTCCAAATCATTGCTTATATTAAACCCCAGTTCTAGTCCAGATTACAAGTGGTGGCGCTATTTAGTGCTTTCACTCGTACTCAAACACCCCTAGAAGTAAACATTTAGGGCTAGATTACGAGTGGATCGCAAATGTTTGCACCCGAGTGATAAGAGATTTATTGTGAGGGTTTCCGTTTATCGGGCTCACTGCTCGTATTACGAGTTGAAAGTAAATGCAATATAAATATATTCAAGTGAAATATAAAATAATTATTACGATGGAGGCGCCTACTCAATACTAATTAGTATTGATCATATATGCAAAATGTGATGCAAAAATATGATGCGATACAACAAAATGTGATGCTAAAAAATGTCCCAATGTGGTGAAATAGTAACAATATATAGTCAGATATTAATATATTGCTGACGTTAGTTGCAAAATCAATGTGTAACAAAAGGCCACCTGTAAGTGTGTAATTACCTTGTCAAAAGCTCAATTTCATCTACAAAGGCAACAATAAACATAATATTATTAATAAAGTACAGAAGTGCAAAGATGCAAATAAAAGATGCAAATATAAAAACAATACAATAATGCCAATGTGGCAAAAAAATGCTGTATGTGCAAAAAAAGTGTAACAATGTTACAATGTACAAACACAATAAATATTTAGTGTTATTGAGTGATAGTTCAATAGGACTTATCCTTAGTTAAGTGACGTTATGTCCAAAACATCCAGGGGTATCAATCCTAAGGGAATGGATGTATGGATGTAGGCGGCAAGCTGCTTCTTCCAAATACTTGCTGGTTGTCAAGTCAGGTCATCTATAAATATCAAAAAGAAGATGAAGAAGGTGCCACCATAGTGCTCAATCAGCGGTTCAAATTCATGTGTGTGCAAATACTGATGTACTTACAAGATTACAAGCACTTAAGAAGTGCTAACTGGGCCTCCTGGACTCTTATAAGTCGCCCAGACAACTTTCCCTTGTGTAGTTCATACAGCTTCTGGTCCAAACAGCTTATAGTTAGGATGGACTGCCAATCCAGGTTATATAGTATTCATTGTGGGGCTGTATTCACAGCACTTGTGATATGTCCATATATGATTTCCACAATAGTGAAAAAAATTGTATTAAAAAGTTGTGGAGAAAAGTCTAAAATATAAAAAGACTTTATTGTTAAAACACAACATTTCCTGATCCAGTTTGAATGTTTCCTCAGGTGTATATAACAAAATTAAAATTCCCACAACATTTATGCCCTGTTTGGAAACCTCTGGTCAGGAATGCGCCTGCGCTAGGTTCTCCCATGTGTAATGTCAGTAATGTTCTGACGTCATCCTAATTCCCAATAGGTTAGTGATTCTCCAATCAAACTTATGCGATGTTGCCCTACTTTTTTGGAACAAGCACTAAAGGCTTCTACTACATTACCGGGATTAACCCTGGTCTATATAAAAACATATAGACCTAATTCAATTCATTTCAATGCTTATAAAAACAATGTATTTGCATACCTTTATACATATCTATTACAAAACAAGATTGCGTATGTGATGTCAGTATTATTCTGAACCATTCTCATTCCCGATAGGTTAGTTAATTCTCCAATCATAATCATGCATTGCTGCCTATCCGTTTTGTGACATCCATTGCACCAGTTTTATTGCATGTTAAGGAATATAACTAATACCAAAGATATTATTACAATGAACGCCAGCTCACATGTTTGCACTATGTATCAAGTGGATGTCATAGCGGATACCTACAAAAATACCATCACACGTATTGAATCCATTAGGCTGTCTATCCCCCACTCACAATTAACTACCAGACCATAATTTATTACAATCCATATACAAAAAATTAGATTCCAATACATTGTGATTTGTAGAAGCTCTATATCACATCCTGATGGGATAAAGTAATGAGGATCAATACTTAACAATAATAAGGAAACAAATCATAGGGTCCTAAAAACACCATTAAAAGTTCCTATACCATATTCTAACACATTCTTGTAATGCACCCTTGTAGATTCAAATATATTATATTATAATATTGGTAAAACCACATCGGGATACAGCATTTCAAGTAGATAATATTATCATTATAGTATTCTTACAATCAGTTAAAATAGTGGTGTATTGGTCTAACTGAAGTCAACAAGATGGTACAAAACTAAATTCATTATATAGACATTCTCTATCTTGGATCGCCTATACATAGGGCCAAAAGGATAACGCTTGATACTTTATCCCTTGTTAGGAGATATAAGATCCCTAAATCTATAGCTGTCATTTTCCCATTAACAGGATATATAGATAAATTGTCATGTCAAAGAAATTAGGCAGACACTCAGGAATCAATTTGAATCAAAGTTTCTTTACTGTAGGCAGCAGCACATACAGAGCAACGTTTCGGGGTTAGTTACCCCCTCCTCAGGCTCAATACAAACAAATAAAAAAAACCTTTGTACATTTTTCATGGATTTTACCTTAGCCCTAACTAATTGCTTACCAATGGAATTACCCTTTCTAAAAGAAGAAAAAGGTGGTAATTTAAACTCCTTAATTTCAGGCATAGAATCCCTTAACATAAACCAATTTTTACAAATCACTCTATGTAATTTAACACTCATATTGCTAAAATTAGAAACAAAGGCCAATTTCTTAGACTCATCTCCATTATGCCTAGGTTGAAGATTGATAGACTCTAATTCCCCACAAGAATAACCTCTTTCTTGAAACCTCATACGCATCTCATCTAAGCGCAATGAACAGGTTAAGGGGTCAGAGACTATCCTCTTCACTCTAAGCAATTGAGATTTTGGTACACTCTTGAAAACTCTTGGCGGATGATGGCTTTGACGGGACAATAAGGTATTTTTGTCAGTAGGCTTTCTAAAAATGTCTGTCTCAAAATGGTTGCCAGCACGCATAACAACAGTGTCTAGGAAAGCCACACTCTCAGTATGATAATTAGCAGTAAATTTTACTGCTGGCACCTTATTTTCTATTCTTAAACGGAGTGCCTCAATGGATTCAATGTCGCCCTGCCAAATGATAAATAGATCATCTATATAGCGCCACCAAGCCAAACATTTATGAAATTCAGGATCAGTATATATAACTTGTTCCTCCAATTGATCCATATAGAGGCAGGCGTAGGCAGGAGCAACATTTGAACCCATTGAGGTACCCCGTAACTGCAGAAAAAATCTGTCATCAAAAGAAAAATAATTGTGGTTTAACACTAGTTCTAATAACTCCATAAAGATAGATGACATGACAGTGTTCATAAGAAGTATTGCTCCCAGATGGAATTGGGTATCTAGGCCATAATACTCTGTCTCTAAAGCTGTGATATTGTGGGTTGTAGTTTCCACTTTCCATTGCTAGGGTTGTAGGTACACCAGACCGCTCTGCATATATTCATGTACTCTGTTAGTGCGGATTCCCCCCTCTTTTTTAAGAGCAGTGAAAAGTATCAACAACTCAATATAATCTAGTGAATAGCAAACAACATGTAATGCATAGTAATGTAACCTTCCTCATCGCATTCTAGTATAAGGTTTAAAAATTCAATACTTTTTTCTTCAATCTAGGATGTAAAATTGATACCCATATCATTAGCATTAATGGATTTCACAAACTCTAAGGCAGACGCCTGAGTACCCTCCCAAATAAAGAGGAGATCATCAATGAAATAGCCATAGAAGACCAGATTCGCCCCATGGGGAGAGGAATACATATATTCCTCAAATACCCCCATGAACAAGTTGGCAAAACTGGGGGTGAATATCTATAGCTGGACTTTAAAAAACTGGGGGTGAATCTGGTCCCATGGCCCATGGTGGTTCCCTTGATCCGAAGGAAAAAAAAATATTGGAATACAAAATAATTGTGTTTAAGTACAAAACTACCTTTGTCTATCTGGCAAGTAAATGTCTCTTTTGAGAAAAGTATCAATAGTTTCTAAATCCAATTCATGCGAGATATTTGAATATAGTGATGATACATCACATGTTAGCCATAGGAGATCTCGATTAGATTTGTTAGATATTTTAGAAATAAGATCTGGGGAATCTTTAATATATGATTGTAAACCCAAAACCAGTTTCTTCAAGAATTGGTCAACGTATTAAGATAGATAACATGATAGATCCCCAATCCCTGAAATTATCGGTCTCCCAGGTGGTTTTATAGTGGACTTATGAATTTTATGGAGGTGGTAAAAGTATGCTAGATTTGAAGAGTGAGGAATCAGGAATTCTCATTCTTTTTTGGTGAGTATACCTTCCAGCCAACCCGCATCTACCATTTTAATTAGGCAGACTAGATATTTATTAGTAGGATTAAAGGTATTTTTTTATAATACTCAGTATCGAGGAGAATCCTGTTGGCCTCTTTAAGATAATCACGCAAATCCTGCAAAACTATACCACCTCCCTTGTCCGCTTGTCTAATGACCAATTCTTTATTGGCAGCTAATTTAGACAATGCTTTCACTTCATAAATATTTAAATTAAATCTCTTATTCTTTGGTGTACCTGTAAGTAAATTACCAAATTCTTCCAACACTAAGTTTTTAAACAATTGTATACTATAACCTGTTGTAGGGGGATTAAAATTTGACTTAAGCATCATGTCTGAATATATATAACTTTCAAATAGATCCTAACACAAAGTATCAGGTTCAAAGTAAATGATCTCAGATTGCGGCCTGTCCACCATACCATCCGTTAGGATAGGTAGCTGACCAGTGTTCTGTAATTTTTTATCACAGAAATATCTTTGTATCGACAGTTTGCGTATGAATCTATTTAGATCAACAAACAACTCAAAAGTTTTATGGTCATTAGAAGGGCAAAATGAGAGACCCTTTATTGAGTACACAAATCTCTTCATTACTGAGCTCGTGGCTAGATAGATTAAATATACCTTCTCTCATTCATTTAAGTTTCTCAGTTTTGGATGACTTAGCTCTCCCTCGGCTGTTATGTTTGCGTAAGACTCCTCTCTAATTGTTTCAAGCATATTGAACAAGGCCGATATACAGAGATGGCAGAAGCTTTTTTTATTCCAAGAAAATTGTTTGTGACAAGAGGACATCATTTTAGGTTGGAGGAAAGGAGGTTTAATCTCCTGAAACAAAAATATTTTTTCACTGTAAGAGCAAAAAATTGTGGAACTCATTACCAAAGGAGGTAGTGAATGCCAATACCTTAGATACATTCAAAAGTTGTTTGGATACATTTCCGGCTAGAAACAGAGTTCAGGGATATGATTGCTTGTGTTAAACGGATCACCTTTTTAATGGGATTAATTTAAGCTACTGGAGGTATGGGTAACTATAGTAACTATAGGTTGCACTTGATGGACTTTAGTCGTTTTTCAACCTCATTTACTATGTTGCTATGTATTATTAGATACTTATTGGCACATTAATATATGTCAATGAGTCGTTTTTTATGTCAATGCATCTACATTATAGTTTTGGTTAAATGTTAGGAAGCAACCTTACAAAACAAATGTAAACACTTCCTCGTCGATCATTTGAACATTTGGTATTAGGTATATGTTCATCAGTAAATGCGGGTAGCATTTTTGTATTGTTTCAGTTGGTAAAAATTTCAAGCGTCAGGTGTGTTATTGACAGAAGCATTTTGGGATTGTGATCACTGTAAAAACCAAGCTGACAATGCTGGACATGAAACCCAAATTATGATTCAGACAGAACATACAATTTAAATTTATTTGTTCTCTTTGTATCCTTTGTGGAAAATCACACCAAGGTAGCTCAGTCGCTGGGTGCTAGCTGCTGATTGATGGCTGCACATATATGCCTCATTAGATTACTGGTGTGTTCAGCGAGCTCCCAGTAGTGCATTGCTGCTCATCCAATAAAGGATACAAAGAGAATTAATTTAAATTGATCATATAAATAAATTAGAAAGTTACTTTAAATTGTATGCTCTATATTATTCATGAAAGAAAAAAATGGGGTTTCATGTCCCTTTAAAGTTAATAAATTGCTGTCTGCAAAAAACAAGCACTAGATTGTAATGAACCTCTTGAACCTACATAGTTATGCTCTTCAACAAAGGATGTCAAAAGAACAAAGTAAACTGGAAAGTTTTTTATGCTCTATCTCAGTGTTTCTCAACCACGGTCCTTAAGTATCTCCAACAGGCCTGGGCGAGATTACATATACGGCGCAAGCTTCAGCACAATTGCTGAAACCCGCGCCGCCTGTAATTTCACCTCGCACATCGGGGTATTACATAAACCCCACCAGCAGTTCATAAAGTGCCGTAAGTCGGATAAACTAGTGATGTCCAGAAATGAGCGTAAATACAAATTTCTGGAGTCGCCAGTGACTTACGGCACTTTGAGTCCACGGCATCATTCCTTACTGTTGGGAAATACTGAACCTGGCCACCAGGAGGAGGCAAAGACACCCCAGCCAAAGGCTTAAATACTCCCCCCACTTTCCTCATATCCCAGTCATTCTGCCAAGGGAACAAGGAACAGTAGGATAAATATCAGGGTATAAATGGTGCCGGAAGAGAGAACCAATTTTTTGGCTGCCCATCGGAGTATACGGGTGGGGGCCAAAGACTATCCTCATACAGAAGGAAATTATCAGGTAAGCATACTTTATGTTTTCCTTCTTAATATGAGGAGAGTCCAAGGCATCATTCCTTAGTGTTGGGAAAACTATACCCAAGCTCTAGAGGACACTGAATGATGATGGGAGGGGTAAAGAAAAGGCAGACCCTAATCTGAGGGCACCACAGCCTGTAAAACCTTTCTCCCAAAAGCTGCTTCAGCTGAAGCAAAACCGTCAAATTTGTGGAATGAGCCGTAACCCTCTGAGGAGGTTTAAGTCCTATAACACTCCTCAACCAAAAAGATAAGGAAGTCAAAAAAGCCTTCAAACCCTTATGATTCCCAGAATAGATAACAAACAAGGAAGAAGTGGGCATAAAATACTTAGTAGCTTGATGATAAAACTTCAAAGATCGAACCACATCCAGATTATGAAGTAAACGTTCCTTCAAAAAAGAAGGATTAGGACATAAGGAAGGAACCACAATCTCCTGATTGATATTACGATCAGACACCACCTTAGGTAGAAAACCAAAACGGGTACGAAGGAAAGCCTTATCAGTGTGAAACACCAGATAAGGAGGCTCACATTGCAAGGCAGCCATTTCAGAAACTCTTCCAAAAAGAACCATCCAGGACAACAATTTGATGTCAACCGAATGCATAGGCTCACACGGATCCTGTTGTAAAAACTTAAGAACAAGATTCAAACTCCAAGGTGGAGCGTTAGATCTGAACACAGGTCTGATCCTAATCAGAGCATTAATGAAAGATTGCATGTCAGGGAGCTCTGCAAGCCTCTTGTGCAGTAAAACAGAAAGGGCTGAAATTTGTCCCCTCAGGGAACTGGCATTAAGGCCCTTCTCCAGATCCTCCTGGAGAAAGGAAAGAATCCTGGCAGTCTTAACCTTATGCCAGGCTAAGCCACGCTCTTCACACCAGAATAAGTAAGCTCTCCACACCTTATGGTAGATGCGATGAGTAACAGGCTTATGAGTCTGAATGAGAGTGTCAATAACCCTCTTAGAGAAACCTCTCTTAGCTAAGACTAAGCATTTAATCTCCACGCAGTTAGCCTCCGAGAATCTAGATTTTGATGAACAAAAGGACCCTGCTCCAGGAAAAAACCCTGCGGCAAGGTAACTTCCATGGAGGAGATGAGGACATCCCCACCAGGTCCGGGAACCACATCCTTCGCGGCCACGATGCAGCAATCAGTATCACTGATGCCTGCTCCTGCTTGATGTGGGCCACTACATGGGGAAGAAGTGGTAACGGTGGAAAAATGTAAATTAGATTGAACCTCCAAGGCACTGCTAAGGCATCTATTAACTCTGCCTAAGGATCCCTGGACCAGGACTCATATCTGGGTAGCTTGGAATTGAGCCGGGACATCATGAGATCTATCTCCAGTGTCCAACACCTGTTGCAAATCTACGCAAACACCTTGGGATGCAGAGACCATTCCTTTGGATGAAAGAATTGTCTGCTGAGGAAATCCGCTTCCCAGTTGCCCACACCCGGAATGTGGATCGCTGACAGGGAGCAGTTGTGGGCCTCTGCCCACTCCAGAATCCAAGATAGTTCCCTCATTGCTAGGGAGCTCCTCATTCCCCCATGATGGTTAATGTAAGCCACCAGGGTTATGTTATATTGGAATCTGATAAACTGAGACAAACCCAGAAGAGGCCAAGCCTTCAGAGCATTAAAGATCACTCAAAGTTCCAAAATGTTGATCGGGAGGAGGGATTCCTCTCAAGTCCACAGGCCCTGTGCCTTCCTGGCACCCCAAACAGCTCCCCATCCTGATAGACTTGCGTCCGTAGTCACCATCTCCCAGGATGGTCTCAAGAAGGATGTCCCTTGGGACAGGTGATCTTGACAGAGCCACCAGGAGAGCGATCCTCTCGGCCGGTTGTCCAGAGAAATCTGTTGAGACAGATTGCCATTCAACTGTCTCAGCATGCACAGCTGAAGAGTTCTGAGATGGAATCTGACAAAGTGAATGATGTCCATTCTAGACACCATGAGACCAATCACCTCCATACACCAAGCCACAGAGGGCCTTAAGAAGGTCTGGAGGGCAAGACAAGATGGAAGTAAGCTTGAAACGTCTCTGGTCTGTAAGGAATATCCTCATAGATATGGAATCTATTATAGTACCCAGGAATTCCACCCTGGTACTGGGAATAAGAGAACTCTTTTCTAAGTTTATCTTCCACCCAAGAGATCAAAGATGAAACAGAAGAGATCTCAAATGGTCTTCTGCCAGATGACAGGCTGGTGCTTGAACTAGAATATCCTCCAAGTATGGCGCTACTGCTATAACTCTGGTTCTGGCCACTGCTAGCAGAGCCCCTAGAACCTTCATAAAAACTCTTGGAGCAGGAGCTAGACCAAACGGAAGTGCAATAAACTGGAAGTGCTGGTCCAGGAATGCAAACCATAGGAACTTGAAGTGATCTTTGTGTATTGGAATGTGAAGGTAAGCATCCTTCAGATCTATAGTGGTCATAAACTGTCCTTCCTGAACTAAGGGAAGGATGGACATTATTGTCTTCATCTTGAACGAGGGGACAGATACAAATTTGTTTAAGCACTTTAGGTCCAGGATCGGGCAGAAAGTTCCCTCCTTCTTTGGGATCACAAAAAGGTTTGAATAGTACCCTAGACCTCTTTCTGCAAGAAGTACCGGAACAATGACTCCTAGGGAGGAGAGATCCCTCATGCACCCCAGAAAGGTGTCTCTCTTTTCTGGCCTTGAAGACAGGTCTGAGAGGAGGAATCTGCCCCTGAGTGGATAAGACTTGAAAACTATCTTGTATCCCTGAGCAATGACCTCCAGGACCCACGGGTCTTGCATGTTCCCAAACCAAGCATCTGAAAAGAGTGACAGTCTGCCCCCTACAAGATCCAGAGCCGGATCGGGGGCCACCCCTTCATGACGACTTTGTCTCAGCGGGCTTCTTGCTCTGCTTGGATTCATTCCAGGACTGAGCTGGCTTCCAAGTCCCCTTGGATTGCTCTGGCTTTGCAGAGGGCTGCTGATGTTGGGATTTATCCGAATAGAAGGAACGAAAATTATGACCTTGTCCCTTAGGCTTGTTCTTCTTATCCTGCGGTATAAAGGCACCTTTGCCTCCAGTAACCATGTAGATAATCGAGTCCAGGCCTGGACCAAATAGAATCTTTCCCATAAATGGGAGGGAAATAAGTCTTGACTTAGAAGTCATGTCCGCAGACCAGGACTTCAGCCAGAGCTGAAGCCTTGGCATTCAGGCAAATAATTTGCATATTTGCTTCACAAATAAAAGAATGTCGAGGGGACCCTCCACCTCGATCAACTCAGATAATGAGTCACACCAGTAGGCATCTGCTCCAGAAACAGCAGCAACAGCCGCTGCTGGTTGAAATGAATATCCCATATGTTGAAACATCTTTCTTAACAGAGTCTCTATCTTCTTATCCATGGCCTCTTTAAACGATGAACTATCCTCAAGCGGGATAGTAGTGCGTTTAGCAAGCGTGGAGATAGCGCCATCCACCTTGGGAATGGAACCCCACAACTCCAATTGAGAGTCCGGGACCGTAAACAAATTTTTTAAAAGAAGAAGGGGAAAATGAAGAACTAATTCTTTCCCAATCATTCTTAATAATGTTCGCCATCTTTACGGGAACCGGGAAAGCTTGTGGTACAATCCTGTCCTCGTAGACCTTATCTAATTTAGGAATCAAAGGTTCCTCAGGCATATTGGGCTCTGGAACCTCTAACATAGCCAAAACTTCCTTCAGCAGAAAGCATAAATGCACAATCCTAAATCTAAAGTCTGGTTCCTCCGCAGCTGGAGGCTTAGAGGCAGCAGATTCCGACCCAGAAAGAGCACCCTCTGAAGTATCAGAGACGCCTTCATCATCGGATAATCTTGTTTCAGATAAATCCAATAAGCTAGTAGATGACCCCTGGGAAAGATAGCAATATTTGACCTTTCACTTGCGCTTAGCACGGTGAGGTAAAGCACTAAAGGCTGCAGACACTGCCATTTGTAACTGCTCAGTAAAGTCTGGCGGTAAAGGGCCCCTCCAGATGGAGGATTAGGAGTGCTACGGGAAGCTGCATGTGTATTAGGAGATGACTGTAAGTTGCGCACCTCAAGGGATGGGGACTCCTCAGAGGTGGACAGCTCAGTGGTATCAAATATATTAACTTTCTTTGACATGATTACTTTATCAAGGCATGTGGAACATAATTGAGCAGGCGGGTATACCGTGCCCTCCTCACAATATAGACAGGTATTAGACTAAGGTAAAGAGGGAGTACTATCTAACGCATCAGAATCCTCCTTAGCTTGTGCTAACAAAACAGACTGTTGATTACTAAGAAAAAATGGCACCTTTATACCCCCAATGGCTGGGGCACTCACCACATCCTATGACCCAGGCCAAACAGAGAAACCACTTCTTCTCCGGTAAACCGCACGGTCAGGAAAGAGGAAATAAGTGTGACTACACCTGGTCATGTGGTGTGCAATGCAGGACCGCCCCTGCTATACTAGAAAAATAGCACGCCAAGCCTTTCAGGCTGCGCAGCTTCCAAAATGAAAGTGAAAACCCTATATGTTCCAACATCTGCCTGAGCCTCATCTCACACTTATCACAGCATAATCAAATAAACCTATGTGATTAATCCCCACTGTTCAATAATCCCCCTCTGGGGATATTAACCCTTGATTCCATACAGATAAAAGGAGCCACACTGTGACCCTGTTTTCTTGCGTTATCATATGTATATAGAAAAATGAAATGATCTTACCAGAATCTATGCCGTGGAACAGAAACACAGCCTCTCAAGTTTAACAGTCTTGTAGCATCGCTCCTGACATGGACTTGAATGATGGATGCAGGCAGTAAAACTCATCAACATTGATTGCTTAGGAGCTGTTAACACGAATCTAGATGCATTCACAGAAAGACTTTCCCTGCATCTCCAGACTCTAACATTTGTCAATGCTCTAACTGAGAGGCTGACAAGACTACTTAAAACTCCAGTCCCATTTCGAAGGGCAGATGCCCTCCATAAGGAACTACTCCAAATCTTTTGACACTTCTCTGCCAACCTCCTGCGATGAAAGGCAAAGAATGACTGGGATATGAGGGAAGTGGGGGGAGTATTTAAGCCTTTGGCTGGGGTGTCTTTGCCTCCTCCTGGTGGCCAGGTTCAGTATTTCCCAACAGTAAGGAATGATGCCGTGGACTCTCCTCATATTAAGAAGGAAAGAGCTGAATGCCCTTTTAAAGGCAATGCCCATACAAATGCCCCTGTAGGGGCAATGGGTAGTTTAGGATTTTTTAGTGTTAAGTTTTTTTTTTTATTTTCGGGGGTTTGGTGGGTAGGGGGGTTTACTGTTAGAGGGTGGACTTAGTATTTTTTTAAGGAAAAGAGCTGTTTAACTTAGGGCAATGCCCTACAAAAGGCCCTTTTAAGGGCTATTGGTAGTTTAGCATTAGATTAAGGGGTGTTTTTATTTTGGGGGGGCTTTTTATTTTCATAGGGATTAGGTTTAATTTTTTAATTTTTGATAATTTGGTTTATTATTTTATGTAATGTTAGACTTTTTTTATTTTTTGTAATCTTAGATTAATTTAAATTTAGTTTTTTTACTTTTAAGTAATGTTAGCTTTTTTATTTTAATTGTAACTTTTTTAAATTTAGGTAACAGGGGTTAATTTAGGGGGGTGTTAGGTTAGGGGGCTTAGTAATTTATTTAGTTATTTGCTTTGTTTGGCAGATTAGGGGTTAATAGATTAACTAGGATTATTGGGTTGTGTGAGTTTAGCGGATTAGGGGTTAATCGTTTTATTAGGTTTGTAGCGATGTGGGTTAATGGCGGATTAGGGGTTAATATACTTTATTAGGTTTATTGTGATGTGGGTTAATGGCGGATTAGGGGTTAATATACTTTATTAGTTATTGCGGTTGACAGGTAGATAGATATTATGGGCGCCATGTACTAAGCTTCAAAGTGACCGTCCGACTGTATTTCCGCATCAAAATTCGCTCGCGATCTGCTTCTCGTATGTAACAATCTGCGATCGGGTCGAAAAACCACTATTTTCATCAGCGATCGCAATTTTACGCAACTGATCGTTCCGAAGCCTTTTTCCACTTACTACATGTTCGATCGCACGTTAATTCGCTGTAATTGGAAATTATGAATGTTACAGCTAATCCGTTTGCTCCAACTTTCACTGTAACTTCGCATGATTTGCTTTGCGACCATTTAGGTAGCGAATACAATAGAAAACTAAAGGGGGTATTAACCGGACGCCAGGTAGAAGTACTTAAGTGAAAGGACTAGACTACTATTGAATTGGTTTTTGGATCACTGAATGAAGAGGGAGACACTTTTACACATGTTTCTTTTCCGATTGATTCAATTACGAGGAAGAAGGGCTATACAGGCACCAGTTGACAACAATGGATTGCAAAGAAGGAGAAGTAGAAGTATCAGAGTCCCTAGAGTTTTCCTTCCACGTATGGGTTTGGAAAGCATTTCTGATCGAGAGATTATCCAGAGATTCCGTTTGGACAGAGAAGCTATTATGGAACTTAACAATAAAATAGCAGAATACCTGGAACCTATTACAGCGCGTTCACAAGCCATACCGGGACTATTAAAACTCTTGGCAGCCTTACACTTTTTTGCCACCGGTTCATTCCAAGCTGTGTCTAGCGTTATAATTGGCATCAGCCAGTCTGCTTTTTCGAGGCACCTAACCAAAGTTATTGATGCATTGATGGTCATCTTTCCAAGGTATGTGTGCCTTCCATCGACTCCAGAAGAGTGGCAATCTGTGAAGTCCAATTTTTATAGAATGGCCGGAATGCCCAATGTACTTGGAGCCATCGATTGCACCCATGTTGCAGTCAAACCATCCCGAGAACATGAGGAAGTTTTCCGGAAAAAACAGTACCATTCCCTCAATGTTCAGATGGTGTGTGACCATAAAATGAAAATAATCAGAGTCCGTTCCAACTTCCCTGGATCCTGCCATGATTCGTATATCTTGCGTCAGTCTGTGTTATATCGGAAGTTTGAGGAGGGAGAGATGCCTGAAGGATGGCTGTTAGGTAATTATATTTTTTGGATGTTATGTTTATGAGTATTATTATAATTGTCAAATGTAGTTTATGTCATGGATTGTGATGATAGATTTAACTAAAAAACATAGTTAATTCTCAGTGAAATTATCGTCTTTATCATCTTAGAAATGTTAATCCTTTTTTTTTTTTCATAGGGGACGCTGGTTATTTCAGTAGAGAATGGTTATTCACACCCTATAACAATCCTCGAAGAAGATGCATGCGTTAGGTGTTAGTTATTTTCAGGAGGTAGATAGATATTGCGTATGCGTTAGGTGTAAGTTAATATTTTCAGGCAGTTACCTGCCTATCTGTGGCGAGGTGAAAATGGAGTAACATTTCTCCATTTTCACTGTGTAAGTATTTGCGCTGAATATGTGATACCGATTTGCAACGCGGTTCTATGTTAGCTTATTGGAGTAAAAATTGCGGCCGACGGGTGAAATATATACGTGTTGCATTTATATGCAGAGCTGTATATGTGATACCAAAACTGCATAAAAACCGCCGTCGCTGGATTTTATGGGCGACGCTGCATATGTAATCTTGCTCCTGGTTTTCATTATAGCTGAACTAATGCTCAGGTGAAATAATCAGCTGATGGGTGAGAGCAGGTTAGTAACCAAAGTGTTACTGATCTCAGCAGATTACTTCACCTGTACACTGGTTCAGCTATAATGAAAACCTGGCATGTTAGGGGTCCTTGAGGACCGCAGTTGAGAAACACTGCTCTATCTGAATCATGAAAGTTTAATTTTGACCTTAATTTCCCTTTAACTAACTAATGTACTGGCATTTAATCTGTAGGCCTACATGTCTAGGAGCAATTGTTATCAGTTTCATGAAAAGCTGTTAAGTGGGTTTGTAATAATTAATGATTGGATGCCATTTTATTGTACAGCATAGATAAACATTATTTCCCTGCAAACTACTATTTGGAATTCAGTTTTAAGTTAAATCTAACAAGGATTTGGTGAATTCAATGAAAGTCCACAATTTGCTAAATATGTTTTTAACAATGGGTAATTGTTTTCACACTATTATTATTATTCGTTTTCTTAATGGCCAAATATTCAATTGTTCACTTTTTCCATTATTGAATCTCTTAAGCCTATCTCATTATGCCCTCAAAGAAATTAAATGTTTCAACAATGGATATGAAAGTATAAAAAGAAAAGGAAGTAAATTAGAAAATAAACCTAGAAGGTTTTGCTATTTTTAATTTATGTTTCTGACTTAATCATGAAAGATTGAAATGAATGTCCCTTTGAGATTTGATAGTAAAATATTAGCAAATGATTTTCAAAAGCTAAACTTCCTTCTATATTAACAGTCATTATCAAGGTGATTATTTGTTTGTTCATCTGAATAATAAAATGCAGAGCGTTATTTATCAGACGATACAAAAATAACAGTTATGACAGCTTTACAATCCTTCTACTATACCATTCTTTGATACAATAAAAGCTTATAAGAGAGGTTAGTGATATTTCTTAGAAAATCTAGTTTTCATGTCTCTAAGGTTGATAAATGTTTCAATATTTTTTTTAAATAAAATAAACGAAAACTAAAAAAACAGTTAAAAAATTAAAAAATCCTAACACTATGAAAAAAAACAAAAAAATAACATTACAAAAAATAATAAACTAAATTTTCCAAAATAATAAAAATTAAACCTAATCTAATACCCCTATAAAAACAAAAAAAGCCTTCCCAAAATAAAAACACCCCCTCAAATCCAAGCAAATAGGATGTGAGCTGCTTAAATCCTATTGGCTGATTTGAACAGCAAATAGAATTTAAGCAGCTCTCATCCTATAGGCTGATTTGAATATTTTAGCCAATAGGAATGTAATGTTCCCCAAATATAAAAGGGGTACCTTGCATTCAATCTCCAGTGTGTGGTGGAGATTGCATGAAGAGAAGGCTCAGCACTGGATGTCATCAGCGCTGCTCGTTCTTCTCAGCTCCACACTGCCACAGCTCCATGCCAACGGGATGAAGATAGAAGATGCCCCTGTGATGGATGAAGAGGTCGCCGCCTGGATGAAAACTTCTTGCCGCCTGGATGAAGATGGATGTCCGGACTTTATGAGCTGTAAGAATATTTTTCAGGGTCCATCTTCAAGACATCCGGCGCAAAGCATCCTTTTCAATCAACGGCTTCTTTGGAATGAATGTACCTTTAAGTGACATCATCTAAGATGGCGTCCCTTAGATTCCGATTGGCTGATAGAATTCGGCCAATCAGAATTAAGGTAGAAAAAATCCTATTGGCTGATGCAATCAGCCAATAGGATTGAACTTGCATTCTATTGGCTGATTGGAACAGCTAATAGAATGCCAGCTCAATCCTATTGGCTGATTGCATCAGCCAATAGGATTTTTTCTACCTTTATTCCGATTGGCTGATAGAATTCTATCAGCCAATCGGAATCTAAGGGATGCCATCTTGGATGATGTCACTTAAAGTTACATTCATTCCAAAGAAGCCGTCGATTGAAGAGGATGCTCCGCGCCGGATGTCTTGAAGATGGAGCTGCTCCGCGTCGGAAGGATGAAGATAGAAGATGCCGTCTGGATGAAGACTTCTGCCCATCTGGAGGACCACTTCTGCCCGTCTGGAGGACCACTTCTGCCGACTTCGTTGAGGACATCTTGCCGCTTGGATGAAGACTTCTCCCGGTAAGTGAATCTTCGGGGGTTAGTGTTCGGATTTTTTAAGGGTGTATTGGGTGGGTTTATTTTTTAGGTTAGGGCTTTGGATAGCAATAGAGCTAAATGTCCTTTTAAGGGCAATGCCCATCCAAATGCCCTTATCAGGGCAATGGGGAGCTTAGGTTTATTTTAGTTAGGCTTTTATTTGGGGGGTTGGTTGTGTGGGTGGTGGGTTTTACTGTTGGGGGGGTTGTTTGTATTTTTTTTTACAGGTAAAAGAGCTGATTTCTTTGGGGCAATGCCCCGCAAAAGGCCCTTTTAAGGGCTATTGGTAGTTTAGTTTAGGCTAGGGTTTGTTTTTGTATTTTGGGTGGACTTTTTTATTTTGATAGGGCTATTAGATTAGGTGTAATTAGTTTAAATATATTGTAATTTGTTTTTTATTTTCTGTAATTTAGTGTTTTTTGGTAATTTAGCTAATTTTATTTAATTTATTTAATTGTATTTAATGTAGGGAATTTATTTAAATGTAGTGTAGTGTTAGGTGTTATTGTAACTTAGGTTACGTTTTATTTTACAGGTAAATTTGTATTTATTTTAGCTAGGTAGTTATTAAATAGTTAATAACTATTAAGTAACTATTCTACTTAGTTAAAATAAATACAAACTTGCCCGTAAAATAAAAATAAACCCTAAGCTAGCTACAATGTAACTATTAGTTATATTGTAGCTAGCTTAGGGTTTATTTTACAGGTAAGTATTTAGTTTTAAATAAGAATAAATTAGGTAATGATAGTAATTTGTATTTAGATTTTTTAAAATTATATTTAAGTTAGGGGGTGTTAGGGTTAGACTTAGGTTTAGGGGTTAATAAATTTAGAATAGTTGTTGGGGCGGCAAATTAGGGGTTAATAAATGTAGGTAGGTTGCAGCGACATTGGGGGAGGGAGATTGGGGTTAATAAATATAATGTAGGTGTCAGCGATGTTGGGGGAAGCAGATTAGGGGTTCATAAGTATAATCTAGGTGGCGGTGATGTCTGGAGCGGCAGATTAGGGGTTAATAAGCATAATGCAGGTGTCGGTGATGTTGGGGATGGAAGATTAGGGGTTAATAAGTGTAAGATTAGGGGTGTTTAGACTCCGGGTTCATGTTAGGGTTTTAGGTGTAAACATAACTTTAGTTTCCCATAGGAATCAATGGGGCTGCGTTACTGAGTTTTACGCTGCTTTTTTGCAGGTGTTAAACTTTTTCTCAGTCGGCTCTCCCCATTGATGTCTATGGGGAAATCGTGCAGGAGCACATATAACCAGCTCACCGTTTACTTAAGCAGCGCTGGTATTGGAGTGTGGTATAGAGCACAATTTTGCTCTACGCTCACTTCTTGCCTTTTAACGTTGGGTTTGTAAAAATCTGTAATACCAGCTCTGTAGGAATGTGAGCGGTGAGAAAAAACTGCACGTTAGCACCGCACAGCTCATAACGCAAGACTCGTAATCTACTTGTATATATTTACTATATATGTATGCTCTCTAATAAGCAAAAGTTGTAATATAAACTGATTATACATTAAAGACTAGATTACAAGTGGCGCGCTAATTTATTGTGCGCCTGCAAATGGGCAAATTTGCCCATTTGGGGGTGCGCAATAAATAACCAGCCATTACAGGTGCAAGCTTGCGGTAGCAATTAGAGCTTATAAAATAAACCAGAGATCAGATATCTGGTTAATTTCATAAATATAAATAAATATATTTATATTTGCTGCCATCGCTGCACTACTTCCCCCATTTACTGCGCTTAGGTTAGAGACATCATCAGAACAAGGCTCCCATTGGAGCCTATGGAAGTGCACTCTCGTGAGCGCAATGCTTCCTAGCAATAAGAACGTGAGCTTGCGTTTGCATTGCGCTTAACTTGTAATTACTCAGCGGAGTGCTAATATTGCTTGTGCAAAAGCAATGTTTAGTGCTCCACTTGTAATCTAGCTTTAACAATTTGATTAATTATTTGTGTATGGAATAATTAAAGTTTCCAATCCCTTATACTCCCCCAAGTGTAACTCCCCCTAAAACCTAAACACTGGATAACAAATAAATAAAAGAAGTCCTAAAGTAATAAAATCAAACCTAAATGACTTGAAGACCTCTTTAATAATCTTCATTCTTCAGCCACTTCCAGTCATCAACAATAGGCACTCTTCTTTATCCTCACCATCTTCTGATTCCTATTAGGGGATTTATTCAATATGTGTTCAGGTCAATCAATCAGGATTGTGGATTAGTGGGTATACTACCAATAAACAGCCGTTTATTTTTATTGGTTATTGTGATTAAAATAGCTGGTAACATTTTAAGTACTTTGTTGTGATTCTATGGGAGTCCTTGAGTAATAAAATCTAAGTGACCTGAAGACCTCTTAAATAATCTACATTCTTCAGCCACTGATGTCCAGCAGCAACAGACACACTTCTAGATATTTACCATCTTCTGAATACTAGGGCTTTATTCTCAGTTTCCCCCCCCCCCCCGAATATAGGGCCAGATTACAAATGACGCGCTAATGATAGTCTGGGATGCAAAACGCAATATTGCTGGACTGCTCTAACATTAGCACGCACGATGATATTACAAGTCCAGGGTAAAACGCATTTACCAGAGAAATAAAGTGTAAAGTGTACAAAAAAAATCACAAAACAAACCAAAAACATATTAAAATAAAGTGTTACATTGTCATTTTAATATTGTTGAGGTTTTGCGCAGTTGATCTAACCCACTTCATAGAAGTTTATAGGGAGAAGGAGTTAGCCTGGTTGCGATATCCAAAGTTCTGTAGTTAAAGCCACTGATTCTTTTGCTCTTTTTACTTTTAACTTGTAATACGCACCCTAACCCAGACACGCCAATTTTTTGCTTTGTGCACAGTTAGTGCTTGTGTGAAAAATAAAAATAGACCACCACTTGTAATCTGGCCTATAGATTGGGTCAACCAATCAGGTTGTTGAATGAGTGGGTATACTGCCAAAATTGAGCCAGCACCCTCTTCTGATTATTGTTAGTGGAATCTGTTGGCGCTCTACAAATACCTGATAATAATAATAAATAATAATAATCGTTGGTTATTGTGATTAAAATAGCAGTTGTGATTAGATGGGAGTTTTACATTTTCCTTTTAGTTACATATTTTATGAGACAGTAAATCAGATGGGTGAAAGCAATATCTTGGTCTAAAGTTAGAGGAGTTTTTGACAGTAACACAACTAACTAAAACAATGTGAAAAGTTAATTCACTTCAAAAGGGGAATTGCATTTGGTAGCTACCCTCACAAGCTAACTTTAACTCACAAGTAAAGGAACAGTAAAGTCAAAAACTTTCATGATTGTATAGAGCATGCCATTTTTTTTTTCCAAATATTTATTTATATCCAACAAGGACCCATAACAATCATAAAGTAATAAAAGAGACATAACCATTAAATAAGAGCAAAAGTAGAACTTTTTCCAAACCATAGCTTGGGTATAACAAGTGTACATATAGTATATAAATTATTCCACATTCAATACTATGTTATAGATACCCATCAACTCTTTGGATGTGATTTATACAAAGAAAGATAATAACCCAGATAATAATATTATGCTTCGTGATATTCTATACCTTGTTGGGTTTTTATTTTTACATAGGAAAACAGCACAATACCCCCGAACAACAAAATAAAGAAAATAAACGCAACAACAAAAAAGAAAAGAGAAGAGAGAAAAAAAAAAAAAAAAAAAGGGAAAGGGGAAGCACCCCTTCACCATCTCCCCAGCAGAACCAGTTCAGAATTACGTAAAGGATGTATCAAATATTCAATTTCCGTGGAAGAAAAAACTTTTATAAATGCTGACCATTTGAGAAAGAATTTAACAACATGGACATCATTATCAGCACTAATATTATATTGTTCAAGAATACATTGTTTTTTTAAACAGTTTTTAATTTCTGATATACTAGGGACCGTAAGCGTTTTCCATTTTTTAAAGATAAGATATCTAACAGCCAATATAGTTATATTAATAAACTTCGCATTGAGTTGTCTATCTTCTGGGTCAGGAAAGAGAAAAATTATGTGTCTGCCTGTCAAATTTAATGATAAGAGCTTTAGTATCTTGCAAAGCCAAAATTGGACTTTGGACCATACGTTTTTAATTTTAGGGCAGGTCCATAACATGTGCAGGAGGTTTGCGGAGGGAAACGAACATTTGGGACATGTAATAAAGTTCGTGCTGCCGCATTTCGTTCCTTTTTCTGGTGTAAAATATGTCATGTGTAACAACTTCAGATGAGATTCTCTCCATGTGGCAGAAAGGGTTGTTTGAGTAACCTTTCGAATTGAGAGAGAAGGTATTTTAGATTCTACTTCCTGAGATATCAATGTGGCCCAATTAATAGCAATTTTATCAAGATTAATTGTGCCCTTGTCGGAGACAATAATCAGATAGCATGGAGAAATTGACATGAGTCTATTTTTTGCCAGAATAAACCAGTTTTCTATGCGCCCCAATGACCAATTCCAGCCATACTCATTCACTAACTTCATAGCATAGTGTCTAGCCTGAAGATAGGCAAAAAAAATTTTCTGGGAGATATTAAATTCCATCCTAATAGCATCAAATGATTTCACACATCTTTTTTTTATATCAAGTATCTGAAGAACATTCACAAGCCCTTGGGTCTTCCACTCTAAAAAGATTGAAGATGGTGTTCCTGACTGAAATTGTGGGTTCCCCAGAAAACCTAGGAAACTCGACACCCGATGTTCTATTCCTAGCAAAGTACATATCTTTCTCCAAGCTAAAATTATATTATAAATAGATCTATAGCGTTTAACTTGGGGTGGGATATGAGTAGTGTCGAGATGAATCAACGCAATGGGTGAAAAAGGGTACAACATACTGGTCTCTAAGTCGTTATTTGTAACATAATTATGAGCAAAAAGCCAATCTGCTAGAATACGGACCAAGAATACATAATTATATACTCGTAAATCAGGTAAAGCCAGGCCACCGGATCCTATTGGAAAGGAGAGTTTTGCAAGTGATATTCTGGGTTTCCTACCTTGCCACAGAAAAAACCGGAGTTGTGAGTTAAATAAACTTAAATCGTTCTTTCTCAAAATCAGAGGAATATTTTGAAGGACATATAGAATTTTTGGTAATAAGATCATCTTATAAGCTGCTATTCGTCCAGACAGGGACAAGGGTAGAGTCTGCCAGTTCTTAAAAACTGATTTGACCTTATTCAACACAGGAAGAATATTCAAAGAATACCAGGAATCAGGGTTACTTGAGACATTTATACCTAAATATCTAAATGAGTCATTCACTATGGAGAAGGGTACATCTATAGGAGAACAGTCAGTGTGCCTTATCCAGAGAAGTTCAGATTTCTTTATATTTACCTTATATCCTGAGAAGGAACCAAACTGTTGTATAGTTGATAGGAGAATAGGTAGATTTCTACGTAAATTAGAAAGATAAATAAGAATATCATCAGCATACAATGCTATTTTCAACTCCCGCCCAGCCACCCCAATCCCCTCTAGTCTTTGTCTTATCATTATAGCAAAAGGTTCTATAGCAATATTAAAAAGAAGCGGGGAAAGGGGACACCCTTGCCTAGTCCCCCTATGCAGAATTAATTCTGGGGATAACTGGCCATTTACTATCATTCTTGTGGAGGCTGTACGATAAAGTTTTTCAATAAACTTAGCAAATTTACCTTTTAGCCCAAATTGTTCTAATGAAAATAGAAGATGATCATGGTAAACTGAGTCAAAGGCTTTTTCGGCGTCGATAGCCAAAATTGCCAAGTCTGAATTACCTCCCTCCTCTAAATGATCAGCATCCGTACCATTCGAAAAGTAATCCAAGGTAAGCAGGAGTTCCCTTAATTTAGCCGCAGAGTTCCTATTCTTCATAAAACCAGCCTGATCTGGGCTAATAATCAAGGGAAGAAGGGACTGGAGTCTCTGGGCGAGAATCGAAGTCAACAATTTATAATCGGTGTTCATCAAAGCTATGGGTCTATATGACTCGACCATTCTTGCATCTTTACCCTTTTTTAAAATTAAAGACGTATATGAGGCTGTAAAATTAGATGAGGGTTCATTTCCCTCTATATATATATGATTGAATAATAAGGTCAAATCAGGTATTACCGTGGAGGGTATCATTTTATAAAACTCATTAGGTATTCCGTCCGGACCGGGTGCTTTGTTATGTGCCAAATTATTAATTGCCTTTGCAACTTCTATTTCCGCAATGGGGGATTCAAGTTCCTTAATTAGACTAGGTGTTAATGTTGGAAAGGAGATTTCTCCCCAGAATTTCCTACGTTCTGTGAAGTCAGAGGTCCTGGGGGAATATATTCCCTTATAGTAGTCATAGAAAATTTGAACAAGATCCTGAGAGGAACTAAACAACCGTCCCTCTTTTTCTAGGGAATCTATTAACTGAGAACCTAAGTCCTGCCTTAACATTCTAGCCAAAAGTTTTCCCGTCTTGTTCCCATATTTGTAGAATTTCGCAGAAAACCGAACTTCCTGCTGGGTAGATTTATATAGTAAGAATGAATCTCTCTCTTCTAATGCAGCAATATATTTAACCCATTTCTGGGGCGTCTTTTCTAATAGATATGAGTTATAAGCATTTGTAACTGCGCGAAGAAGTTCATTTTCGCGTTTTTTAAATTTCTTGGTACGCCTAATAGTGTATGCCAGAATTTCCCCCCTCAGCACTGCTTTAGCAGTTTCCCAGAACAAAGAAGGACGGGCTCTAGCCTCCGCATTGAACAAGGCAAAGTCCTGAAACTTAGTTTCGAGGAAGCCTCTGAATCCAGAATCAGCAGACAAATATTTAGGAAAGAAAAACCGATTATTTATATGTGAAAGGCCAGTCGCATAAATCTCAAAGCAGATTGGAGCATGGTCAGATACCACAATAGGCAAGATTTGAGCTGATACTTTGTGTTTACAAAGTCTTTCGTCAACCAAAAATAAATCAATCCGTGACAGTGATTTATGTGCTTTTGAGAGACATGTAAAATCACGTGTATCCGGATTCAATATCCTCCAAATATCCTTAACTCTCAAATTAGAAAAGATTCTGGAGAACAACTTTGCCTCAAGATTATCTCTTTTGGTTTTTTTAACTAATGGCTGCTGCCTCATTCTATCAATTGGGTATTGGGGAGCCATGTTAAAGTCACCAGCTAAAATTAAAAAACCCTCTGCACATGTCATGAGCCTGGCCTGAAGTGTATCCCAAAATGAGAGACTAAAAACATTTGGAGCATATACATTGCATAAAGTATACAAAACATTAGCAATCTTAATTTTCAGTATGATATATCTCCCCTCCTCATCTGATTCACTTTGTATTATCTCATATTTAAGTTTTTTACCCAGAAGAATAGCAACTCCACCTTTTCGGCTAGAACTAGGTGAAAAAAAGACCTCCTTAACCCAAGAAGATTTTAGTTTAAGAATTTCTTGAGTCTTTAAGTGGGTTTCTTGTAGAAAAGCAATAGCAGTACCTATTTTCTTCAAATAGGGAATTATCGTTTTTCTCTTAATAGGAGAAGTTAGCCCTCCTATATTCCATGAGGTAAACTTAATCCCAGTCATTATAATAGAGATCTATGCTCCAGAAGGGAAGGTGGTGAAGAGAGAGAAGAAAAAAAAAAAAAAAAAAAAGAAGAAAAAAGAAGAAAAAGAGAACCCCAAAACATACGACTAATCCACCTGAGCCGTATGTTGCCCATTTGCTGAAAAGGGCCCATCTTAGAGAATAAATAAGAAATAACAGATCTATTCTAATATTTACCAAGGGGAAAAAAAACTAAATAGTATATCACCTCAACTGCTCAGGTGTGCAGTTTTTGGTGAAAAAAGCTTCTGCCGTATAGGCAGAGTCAAAAAAGTGCAGAGTGTTGTTACACACAAGACGTAACCTGGCAGGATGTAAGATTGTCGCTCGCAGCCCCTGCTGTATAAACTTAGTGCATACCGGAGCCAACTGCCTCCTTTTTGAGGCAGTTTCAGCTGCATAGTCTTGAAATAAAAGGATTTTCGTACCTTCTAGTAATATAGGTTGATTTTTACGAAAGGCTTGTAAAAATGTAATCTTATCCTGGTAATTCAGGAATTTAACTATGATTGGTCTTGGCCTCATATTTTCCTTAGGTAGAGGTGATGGCCCTATCCTATGCACCCTTTCTATGACTGGCTGCGTTTGAGGTATGTTCAACAATGTTGGTAGTGTTTGTGTTATGAATTTATTTAAATCCTCAAACTGCTTCCCCTCAGGTACCCCCACTACTTTCAAGTTATTGCGCCTAGCGCGATTTTCCAAATCTTCTACTTTATTTTGCAATTTAGCAAGGGCTGAGGAAGTAGCTTCTAGTTTGCTATTTTGAGCTAGAGTGAGATCTTCTAAGTCAGAGACTCTCTGTTCAATTTCAGAGAACCTTTCGGAGAATTGTTTGACTTCTGTAGCTAGCTGCGCAATATCTTGTTTGATTTCTATTCTAAGTGAATCAAACTTGGGTGCAAGAGCAGCAGAGATATTTAAAACTAGGGACTGTGTATCAGCAGAATCAGGTAAATTTGAGGATTCTTGGGTTACCATTTGTGGCTCACCCACAGGCTCTATATTAGGCTTATGTTTTTTATCCCTCTGTCTGGCCGACATGACTGAAGGTGATGTGCGAGATTGTGTGTGTAGAAATGTATCCATAAAATAGTGGGAAAGGATTGTGATAGGGAACAGAAAAAAAAAGACAGAGTGATCTACTAAGAAGGGGAGGGAGATGTGAGGGATGTGTGAAAAAAGAAAAGTGCAGACGTTTGTGTATTGTTAATGTTATCTTCTCCTCTAAAAGGAGAGAGAACCAAGAAAAATTAACCGTGAGCTAAGTGAGTCAGGTTCAGTCATGCTGGTGACAAGATAAGATATATCATATCACAGAAAAGGGGTCCTGCTGTAGAGCCCACAAACTTTAGGAAAGCCCTCAATAGAAATTAATATACCGTTTTAAATTTTCCATTGAGAACAAAAGAAACAGTGTTTAACCACTCAAGTCTCCAGTCCTAGGCCATCAGATCAATGTTTTGTAATTTTTAAGAAGAACTCAGCTTTTAAGGTACTTTTGAACTAATTAGTACTCAGATTGTTTCGCCTGTGTGTATCTGGCACACCAGATTACTTGTAGGCTATTAGCACACCTTTAAACTAAGTATAATTTACTGCTATAAGACCAGTTCTCATAATATGTTTTAGCAGAACTTGATGTGACTTTAAGAGTTAAGCAAAACTATATAAAGTAATCCAATATTATACTACGTTTGCTGTGGGTCTGAAAAAAAAAAAACAGAAGAAACCCCCAGTCAATCAGTAACATTCTGAATGGTTCAAAAAATATGATAATACAGTGTTTCACATTTTGCTGCTGCAAATTAACAACATACCATTTCCAGAAGAGATATATTCCAGTTAGAAACTAGGGGGTTCTAGGTTTAAAGTTGTCAAGAATACAAAATTTAAGAAAGAGAAACCTAACAAATTTAGGTATTATAATGCACTTATAGGCCAATAGCCGTTGCTTATGTCAGGGTCAACCACACCCCTGAGCTAAATATAGTTTACTTCTTTAAGGCCAATACTCATAGTATATCTTAACACCGCTGGATGTGACTTCAAAGCTTAAACAGAGCTACATAGAGTGGTCCGGTGTCAAGATACACTTGCTATGGGCCTGAGAGAGAGACAAGCAAACACCCCCAGTCGATTAGTAACAAACTAAGTGGTTCAGGAAATAAGATAATACAATGTTTCACATTTTGCTGCTATAAGTTAACAACATGCACTTTCAAGAGAAAATAAATGCTATTTAGAAACTAAGATGTTCTAAGTTTTAACTTATCATAAGTGGCAGCTAAAGAAAACAGATCTAACAAGTTTAGATGTTATACAGTGCTTGCAAACAAATAGCCGTTATTTCTAACAAGGTCAGGCCTGCTATCACCGCTTATAGACTCTTATGTGCAAACCCCAGCAAAGGAAAAAAGAAATAATTAATAAGGGTCCAATACTGAGCCAAGTCATTCCAGAGTAGAGGCGGCTGAAAAGGAGAGCAAAACTGCAGATTTTATCCCAGGAGTTCTACGTTACCCAGAACCATTAGCCCAAGGTTTGAGCAGGAGATAGCCAGCGGTCATCAACCTCAGCCCCCCCTCACGCAACATCGGTGGGAAGGGGAGCGTCTTCCAGGTTAAGGGGACAACAATTGCCGGGAAACAAGTCAGCAGGCTGTGCTACACAGAGACCAATAACCTCGCCTCCTGCGACTTTTTCAGAAAAGCCGGTCAGCTACTTTCAAGGGTGTGACTCAAATGCTGCCACAATCACTCTTATCGGCCGACATCCACAATACTCCTGAGTCTCAACACCTTGGCAAGTGGCAGAGGAAAGAAGGCAGAGGCGGGGGGGGAAGGCATCCACAATTACCGCTCCAACAGCTCACCGTTATCCTTCCCGGAACCAGCCCTGCACCAGGGATCGACCCGTCTCCTCCAGCAGTGGCCCCCCCTCACGCAGCACCGGTGGGAGGGGGAGTGCCACTTCAGCGCAAAAATGCAGAAAAGAAAAACAGCGGGCTACACCATCCACACCTACTGGACTAGGTACAATGCGGGAACAATGCACGGGTAACTCCAGTTCCAACTCCTAGGTATTCAGTAAAGCTGCACTCAGGAAAGCAGTAAGTTCTCAGAGACCACACAGCTTATGATAAGTGCAGCGGCTCTCAGCTCCGTCCTCCGTTTCAATTTATTCGGCAGTGATCGGGGATTTAGCTTGCCTGTTGGTTTAACTGAGCACTTTTTCTTGGGTTACCCCGGGTTAATAAGGGGGTTGTGAGACAGCAGGCATTTTCTTTTTATTTTTTTTCTTTAACGAATATTAGTTTTACTATGATAAAAGGTCCTTTTTCAGGGCTGCTACCTGCAGCTATTTAGTGCAATGTCAGGGCACTATGGAGTTTCCAGCAGCGGTGATATTCAGCAGTACAAGCCACCCTAAGCTAGAGGGTTTTTAGGCGTGGTTCCACACCAACAGCTTGTAGGTAGGAGAAATCAGGACAGGTGCAGCACCTGAACACACACCTGTGCTCCTCCTCCGGAAGCTTCTCCTAGAGCATGCCATTTTAAACAACTTTCCAATTTATTTCTATCAAATGTGATTTTTTCTCCTGGTAGATTTTATTGAAGAGTTAAAATAGATAGGCTCATAAAAGCTCTGGAGTGTGCACGTGTCTTCAATACCCTATGGCAGCAGTGTTTTGCAACATAACATAACAACAAGCTACAAATAATGTTGCAAAACACTGCTGCCATAGGGTATTGAAGACACGTGCACACTCCAGAGCTCTTACAAGCCTAACTAGTTTTATTATTCAATAAAAGATGCCAAGAGAACAAAGCAAATTTGTAAACATGAAAAAAATTGGAAAGTTGTTTAGAATTGCATGCTCTATCCTAATCATGAAAGTTTAATTTTGACGTTATTGTCCCTTTAAGGGCCACAGTGTGTAAGAGAAAAGAATCGCATTGATTTGATAAGTAAAATACCCCCAAAAAATTGATAGGATTAAACAAGGCAGAATCAAGTCTTCTTTTGAGTTATTTAGGATAAAGCGACATGATATCAGAAAAGGAGCCAAAGGTAGTCATGTATACACTAAAAAACAAACACTAAATTATAAAAAATAAAAAAATATTATAAGAAGTTTAATCTAATTACACCTAATCTAAGCCCCCTAATAAAATAAAAAAGCCCCCAAAATAATAAAATTTCCCTACCCTAAACTAAATTACAAATAGCCCTTAAAAGGGCCTTTTGCGGGGCATTGCCCCAAAGTAATCACCTCTTTTACCTGTAAAAAAAAAAGAAATACAATACCCCCCAACATTACAACCCACCACCCACACACCCCTACTCTAAAACCTACCCGATCCCCCCTTAAATAAACCTAACACTACCCCATTGAAGATCACCCTACCTTGAGCCGTCTTCACCACTCTTCATCCGATCCGGGCACAAGTGGTCCTCCAGCCGGGCAGAAATCTTCATCTGATCGGGGCAGAAGAGGTCCTCCATCCGGCAGAAGTCTTCATCCATGCGGCGATGAGTGGCTCCATCTTGAAGACCTCCGGCGCGGAACATCCTCCTCCGCCGATGACTACCCGACGAATGGCTGGTCCTTTAAATGACATCATCCAAGATGGCATCCCTCAAATTCCGATTGGCTGATAGGCTTCTATCAGCCAATCAGAATTAAGGTAGGAAAAATTTGATTGGTTGATTTAATCAGCCAATCAGATTTAAGTTCAATCCGATTGGCTGATTGGATCAGCGAATAGAATTGACCTCGCATAAAATCCTCGCATAGAATCCTATCACCCAATCGGAATTCGATGGATGCCATCTTGGATGACGTCATTTAAAGGACCAGCCATTCATTGGGTAGTTGTCGGCCGAGAAGGATGTTCTGCGCCCGAGGTCTTCAAGATGGAGCCGCTCATCGCCGCAGGGATGAAGATAGAAGATGCCGCTTGGATGAAGACTTCTGCTGGATGGAGGACCTCTTCTTCCCCGATTGGATGAAGACTTCTGCCCGGCTGGAGGACCACTTGTGCTCGAATCGGATGAAGAGTTCAGCCCGGCTGGGTGAAGACGGCTCATGGTAGGGTGATCTTCAATGGGGTAGTGTTAGGTTTATTTAAGGGGGGATCGGGTGGGTTTTAGAGTAGGGGTGTGTGGGTGGTGGATTGTAATATTGGAGGGGGGTATTGTATTTCTTTTTTTTACAGGTAAAAGAGCTGATTACTTTGGGGCAATGCCCTGCAAAAGACCCTTTAAGGGCTGGTAAAAGAGCTGATTACTACTATTTGTAGTTTAGTTTAGGGTAGGGAATTTTATTTTATTAGGGGGCTTAGATTAGGTGTAATTAGATTAAACATCTTGTAATATTTTTTATTTTTTGTAATTTAGTGTTTGTTTTTTGTAATATAGTTTAGTTTATTTAATTGTATTTTATTATAGATAATTGTAGTTAATTAATTTAATTAATTTATTTATAGTGTAGTGTTAGGTGTATTTGTAACTTAGGTTAGGATTTATTTTACAGGTAATTTTGTAACTATTTTAACTAGGTAGCTATTCAATAGTTATTAACTATTTAATAGCTATTCTACCTAGTTAAAATAAAT
This sequence comes from Bombina bombina, assembly GCF_027579735.1. Classification (NCBI taxonomy): domain Eukaryota; kingdom Metazoa; phylum Chordata; class Amphibia; order Anura; family Bombinatoridae; genus Bombina; species Bombina bombina. Next base: position 1,446,345,550 of record NC_069499.1, on the reverse strand, counting down.
ACAGTTACCTGTAAAATAAATATAAATCCTTAAATAGCTACAATGTAATTATTAATTATATTGTAGCTATCTTAGGGTTTATTTTATAGGTAAGTATTTAGTTTTAAATAGGAATACTTTAGTTAATAATATTAATATTATTTATATTTATTTAAATAATAATTAAGTTAGGGGGTGTTAGGGTTAGACTTAGGCTTAGGGTGTAATACATGTATTATTAGGAGTGAGAGGGGGATTGCGGATATAGGGGTATACGTGTCGGGATGATGTTTGGGAGGCGTGTTAGACAGTTACGGGAGATTTCATATTTTAGTAAGTTTTTGTAGGCGCAGGCAGTTTCTAAAGTGCTGTAAGTCACTGCGACTCCAGAAATTTGTACTTGCTAGTTTGTCCGAATTACAGCACTTTAGCAACTGCCGGCGGGGTATATGTAATACCCCGATGTGCGAGGTGAAACTACGGGCGGCGCGGATTCCCTCGCTTGCGCCGAAAACTACGCTGTATATCGGATCGCGCCACAAATATTAGTTGATATTGTATTTAATAGTCATAAATACAAATAAGTACAAACAATTAATACAATACTTAAAAATTCAGGAAATATACAGTTCTCAACTGATTTCTTATAAAATGTATACTCTTCTAAGACCTAAATGACTTTGTTTCATGCAATAGATGCAAAGGCTAAATCTATACTTTAGTTTCCACATAAGCATGATGTATTTTTAATTCTGTTTTAATTCTACACAGGTTTAGTACTATAGTATGACATAATATGTCTCACTGTTATTTTTATTGGCATGAGTTCTATATATTTATGAATATTAATGTCCTTTAAGAAGGCTTAACTAATTACAGTTTGAATCCTAACTAATAGTATTCTAATATTGAATTTACACATTATAACTCCACATACTTGAAACAAAACAATCAATAAATTCACCAAGGATCAATCACCCCAGCAAACAATGAATTCTACAAATATATTGGCAGGTTAATACAGAGTCAAAGGATATTATTAATCATTTAATTTTAATTAGTCCAGGGGTGGGATAATTCAGTGAGGATTAGGAGGATTGCAGAAATCACCCAAAATATAAAACTTATGAATATTTTTTATTGTGATTATTGCCGAGTAGAAAAGATTACTGACACAGAGGTCAGAAAATACTGATGGAATCAGTATGATTACAGGATCTATTGTCATTTAACCAGGTAAGAAGGTGAATATATTTCATAATACCACCCATTATACTTGCATCAGTGCATTCAGTGGATTCACCAAGGATCAATTACTCAACAATATATAGGCTAGATTTATCAAGCCCCTACGGCAGCAAGTTTTCACAAGAACTTGCTCGCCGTGATTTATCAAGCAGCGGTCACCAGACCGCTGCTTCCCTAAGCTCTTCGCCACCTCTAAGGTGGCGAAATTCAATCTCCTCGGTCGAGTCCGATCATGGAGATTGACAGCTCCTGCCCGCGCGGGATTGGCTGTGCGCGGGCAGGGGGCGGGATTGTACACAAGCGCAAAATTGCGCTCGTGTGCAATGTTAATTACCTGCGGGTAATTTCGCCCCGCCACAGGCAAGCTGAGGCGTACAGGGGTGCGTATACGCGCCCCTGTACGCCTCAGCTGTGATAAATCTAGCCCTCAATGGATTCTACAACTATATAGGTGGTCAATATAGAGTCACAGGTCATTATTATTTATTTCATTTTTATTAGTACAAGGGTGGCATAATTCTAGTGTATGATCATCTACAATTACTTCACCATAGCAACAATTTGGATTAGGAGGATCAGAGGAATCCACAAGAATATAGTAAAGGTTATAGTCAGACTATCAAACATGGCCAGAGTTGTGCTATACTTACTGTGGTTTGGCCTTGCAGTGCATTGTGTCTTGCTGTTTTGAGAAATAAAGTCATCAGGAGAACTGTCAGGAGAAGATCTGTTGCTGTCAGAGCAAGGGGCCACTCTAAGAAGTGTCAGATTAGTGCGGTCAGCAATCTGGATCCTTTTATGCAATGTCTGTGCTATCTTGATTATCCTGTATGCCACTCTTTCTGGATCTTATTTCCTATTTACTCAGAAGTAGTGATGTCGCAAACCTAAAAATTTGGGTTCGCGAACGTCGAACGCGAACTTCCACAACTGTTCGCGAACGGGCGAACCGGGCGAACCGCCATAGACTTCTATAGGCAGGCGAATTTTAAATTTTACATTTTTCTGGCCACAATAGTGATGGAAAAGTTGTTTCAAGGGGACTAACACCTGGACTGTGGCATGCCGGAGGGGGATCCATGGCAAAACTCCCATGGAAAATTACATAGTTGATGCAGAGTCTGGTTTTAAGCCATAAAGGGCATAAATCACCTAACATTCCTAAATTGTTTGGAATAGCGTGCTTTAAAACATCAGGTATGATGTTGTATCAATCAGGTAGTGTAAGAGTTACGCCCGCTTCACAGTGACAGACCAAACTCTTAACGCACCGCAATCAACCGCAAACAGTCCATTTGCACAATCGCAAACTCCCCATTTGCACAAGGTTGGATACCAAGCTAGCCATGCCCCGTTCCTTGTCCTCACTGATGTCATTGAAGGTCTCTTCCTCCACACAGCCACGTACAACACCAAGGGTCCTCGAAAGGTGACAACAAGCCCCCTGGGATGCCTGCTGTGTTTGATCTTTCACATCCTCAAAGCCACCTTCCTCCTCTGACTCCTCTTCTTCAGACTCCTCTCTCTGCATTGCCTCTCTCTGCATTATTATAAGGTGTGTTAAGTAGTACTATTCCTATCAGTTTAATCCCTGTTACGTCCCCTATCAGGGGACGTGTATATGGCATCGATTTTAGGAACCGGGAGATGGAAAAAGATGCTTGGTCGGTCCTCCTACTTCAAATTTGGGGCACTGCGCGTGCAATCTAATGTGCCACTAGATAGGAGTGGTGTGTTAAGTAGTACTATTCTTATCAGTTTAATCCCTGTTACATCCCCTATCAGGGGATGTGTATATGGCATCGATTTTAAGAACCGGAAGATGGAAAAAGATGCTTGGTCGGTCCTCCTATTTCAAATTTGGGGCACTGCGCATGCAATCTAATGTGCCACCAGATAGGAGTGTTGTGTTAAGTAGTACTATTCTTATCAGTTTAATCCCTGTTACGTCACCTATCAGGGGACGTGTATATGGCATCGATTTTAGGAACCGGGAGATGGAAAAAGATGCTTCGTCGGTCCTCCTACTTCAAATTTGGGGCACTGCGCATGCAATCTAATGTGCCACCAGATAGGAGTGGTGTGTTAAGTAGTACTATTTCTATCAGTTTAATCCCTGTTATGTGCCTTTTTTTTGGTTTGGTTTTTGAAGCCACCGTGCAGCACCAGAGGCCAGAATAATTAGGCATGTACACATGCCTGAAAAATTAGGTATTGTTGCAACCGCTGCTGTAGCAGCGGCCAGAAAAATTGATGTTTGCCCTAAAACATTGCGGCTTGAACCGTAGTTGGTGGTGGATAAGTCACGCAAGTCATCCGGCATTCAGAGATAAAATACAGCAGCGTGTGGACCATTTTTAGCCCAAGGCAGCTCATCTCATCAGGCCTTTTTTACTCGAATGTATCGCCCACTGTCCCTCATTCATCTTAATTAAGGTGAGGTAATCTAGAGTTTTTTGACCTAGGCGACTTCTCTTCTCAGTGAAAATACCTCCTGCTGCACTGAAGGTCCTTTCTGACAGGACACTTGAAGCGGGGCAGGCCAGAAGTTCTAACGCAAATTGGGATAGCTCAGGCCACAGGTCAAGCCTGCACACCCAGTAGTCAAGGGGTTCATCGCTCCTCAGAGTGTCGAGATCTGCAGTTAAGGCGAGGTAGTCTGCTACCTGTCGGTCGAGTCGTTCTCTGAGGGTGGACCCCGAAGGGCTGTGGCGATGCATAGGACTTAAAAAGCTCTGCATGTCCTCCATCAACAACACGTCTGTAAAGCGTCCTGTCCTTGCCGGCGTGGTGGTGGGAGGAGGAGCATTACTTTCACCTCTTCCCCTGTTAGATTCCCGTTGTGCTGTGACGTCACCCTTATACGCTGTGTAAAGTATACTTTTTAATTTATTTTGGAACTGCTGCATCCTTTCCGACTTGCGGTAATTGGGTAACATTTCAGGCACTTTATGCTTATACCGAGGGTCTAGTAGCGTGGACACCCAGTACAGGTCGTTCTCCTTCAGCCTTTTTATACGAGGGTCCCTCAACAGGCACGACAGCATGAAAGACCCCATTTGCACAAGGTTGGATGCCGAGCTACTCATGTCCCGTTCCTCGTCCTCAGGGATCTCACTGAAGGTATCTTCTTCCCCCAAGCCACGTACAACATTTCAGGTACCAGATATTTGACAACAAGCACCCTGGGATGCCTGTTGTGGTTGGTCTTCCTCCTCCTCCTCAAAGCCACATTCCTCCTCTGACTCCTCTTCCTCACAATCCTCTTCCAGCGTTGCCGCAGGTCCAGCAAGCGATGCTGATAAGGCTGTTTCTGGTGGTGATGGTGACCACAACTCTTCCTATTCACGCTCATCTACGGCCTGATCCAGCACTCTTCGCAGTGCACGCTCCAGGAAGAAAACAAATGGTATGATGTCACTGATGGTGCCTTCGGTGTGACTGACTAGATTTGTCACCTCCTCAAAAGGTCGCATGAGCCTACAGGCATTGCGCATGAGCGTCCAGTAACATGGCAAAAAAATTCCCAGCTCCGCAGAGGCTGTCCTAGCACCCCGGTCATACAAATAGTCGTTAATGGCTTTTTCTTGTTGGATCATGCGGACGAATATTAGGAGTGTTGAATTCCAACATGTTGGGCTGTCACAAATCAAGCGCCTCACTGGCATGTTGTTTCGCCGCTGGATATCTGAAAAGTGCGCCATGGCTGTGTAGGAACACCTGAAATGGCCACACACCTTCCTGGCCTGCTTCAGGACGTCCTGTAAGCCTGGATACTTATGCACAAAGCGTTGTACGATCAGATTACACACATGTGTAATGCATGGCACATGTGTCAACTTGCCCAAATTCAGTGCCGCCACCAAATTTCTTCCATTGTCACTAACCACTTTGCTGATCTCCAGTTGGTGCGGAGTCAGCCACTGATCCACCTGTGCATGGACAGGAATGCTTGTCTGCTGTGACTCTCTGCTTTCAGGCAAGTCAACCACAAGATGGCGTGACACTGCCGTATCTGGAATGTGGAATAGTATCTGGGGAGCTGGGGGGGGTGCCGTTGATGTGGAGCAAGAAGAGGACTCAGCCGAGGAGGTTATGGAAGAGGATGGAGTAGGAGGAGTAGAGGAGGTGGCAGCAGGCCTGCCTGCAAGTCGTGGCGGTGTCACCAACTCCTCTGCAGAGCCACACATTCCATGCTTGGCAGCCGTCAGCAGGTTTACCCATTGTGCATTGTAGGTGATATACCTGCCCTGACCATGCTTCGCAGACCAGGTATCAGTGGTCAGATGGACCCTTGCCCTAACACTGTGTGCCAGACATGCCATTACTTCCTTTTGCACAATTGAGTACAGGTTGGGGATTGCCTTTTGCGCAAAGAAATTTTGGCCGGGTACCTTCCACTGCGGTGTCCCAATAGCTACAAATTTTTTGAATGCCTCAGACTCCACCAGCTTGTATGGTAAAAGCTGGTGGGTTAAGAGTTCAGTCAAGCCAGCTGTCAGATGCCGGGCAAGAGGGTGACTTTGTGACATTGGCTTCTTACGCTCAAACATGTCCTTGACAGACACCTGACTGTGGGCAGATCAGCAGGAACTGCTCAAGGTGAGACACGGAGTGGCGGATGGTTGAGAGGGGGCAAGGAGGACAGCAGTGGTTAACATGGCTGAAGATGCTGGACCAGGAGGAGGATGGTGGCTTTGAGTTTGTGTGCTGCTTCTACTCATGTGTTGATCCCATAGGCATTTGTGATGTGCGATCATGTGCCTTCGCAAAGCAGTTGTACCTAGGTGGGTGTTGGACTTCCCACAACTCAGTTTCTTTTGGCACAGGTTGCAAATGGCATCGCTGTTGTCAGAGGCAGACACACAAAAAAAATGCCACACTGCTGAGCTCTGCAATGACAGCATTCTAATGGTGGCAACAGCATGCATTGATTGGCGTGCTGTCTGGCTGAACCCGGTTGCCGATGCATGCTGTCTGACTGTGCCACTAGCACCTTGCGACGACCTCCCCCTCCTTCCAACTCGTCTCCTCCTCCTCTCTGTCTCCCCATCTGAACTTTCCCCCCTCTTCTTCTTCTCTTCTAGCGGGCACCCACGTGACATCCACGGACGCATCGTCATCATCAACCGCTTCACTTGTATCTGACAAGTCAACAAAGGAAGCAGCAGCGGGTACAACATCATCATCATCACACTGTATGTCCATGTGTTTAATGCTGCCTGACTGAGACATATCCCTGTTATCTACATCCTCTGGCAATAATGGTTGCGCATCACTATCACTCATTTCTTCCAACTGATGTGTAAATAACTCCTCTGACAGATCAAGTGAAGCGGCTGTGGTGCTAGTGTTGGTGGTGGTGGCAGGCGGGCGAGTGGTAACTTGAGAGGTGCCCGAAGCTAAGCTGGAGGATGATGGTGCGTCAAGGTTCCGAGCGGAAGCTGTAGAAGATTGGGTGTCCTGTTTTAGCCAGTCAACTATGTACTCAGAAATGTTCGAGTTCGGGGTACGTGGCCTCTGAACACTGGGCATTATTCTAGGGCCAAAGGGAATCACAGCACCACGAACACGACGGCCCCTGCGGGGTGGCCTGCCTCTGCCTGTCATTTTTTTTTTTATCAGTGGTACTATGCGTGCAAGCTACTGTGACAACAGATATGAGTGGCACTGTGCACTGGCAGAAGTTGGCAGAGTAGACGCGGTAGGCCTGACACACACGCTTGCAGAAAACTAACTGCTATTCAATCTATTACAGTCAAAATTGTATTTTTTTTTTTTTTAAATGTACACTACTGTTACACCAGATATGAGTTGCACTGGGGTGACACTGTGCCCTGGCAGGCAGGCACTGAAACGCACACGTGTGAAGGAAACTGACTGCTATTATTTAACACAGTCAAAAAAGTGTTTTTTTTTTTTTTAAATGTACACTACTGTTACACAAGATATGAGTTGCACTGATGTGACACTGTGCCCTGGCAGGCACTGAAACGCACACGTGTGAATGAAACTGCTATTATTTCACAGTCAAAAAAGTGTTGTTTTTTTTTAAATCTACACTACTGTTACACCAGATATAAGTTGCACTGGGGTGACACTGTGCCCTGGCAGGCAGGCACTGAAACGCACACGTGTGAAGGAAACTGACTGCTATTATTTAACACAGTCAAAAAAAGTTTTTTTTTTTTTAAATCTACACTACTGTTACACCACATATGAGTTGCACTGGGGTGACACTGTGCCCTGGCAGGCAGGCACTGAAACGCACACGTGTGAAGGAAACTGACTGCTATTATTTAACACAGTCAAAAAAGTGTTTTTTCTTTTAAATCTACACTACTGTTACACCAGATATGAGTTGCACTGGGGTGACACTGTGCCCTGGCAGGCAGGCACTGAAACACACACGTGTGAAGGAAACTGACTGCTATCATTTAACACAGTCAAAAAAGTGTTATTGTTTTTATATCTACACTACTGTTACACCACATCTGAGTTGCACTGGGGTGACACTGTGCCCTGGCAGGCAGGCACTGAAACGCACACGTGTGAGGGAAACTGACTGCTATTATTTAACACAGTCAAAAAAGTGTGTTTTTTTTTTTAAATCTACTCTACTGTTACACCAGATATGAGTTGCACTGGGGTGACACTGTGCCCTGGCAGGCAGGCACTGAAACGCACACGTGTGAAGGAAACTGACTGCTATTATTTAACACAGTCAAAAAAGTGTTGATTTTTTTAAAATCTACACTACTGTTACACCACATATGAGTTGCACTGAGGTGACACTGTGCCCTGGCAGGCAGGCACTTAAACGCACACGTGTGAAGGAAACTGACTGCTATTATTTAACACAGTCAAAAAAGTGTTGATTTTTTTTAAATCTACACTACTGTTACACCACATATGAGTTGCACTGGGGTGACACTGTGCCCTGGCAGGCACTGAAACGCACATGTGTGAAGGAAACTGACTGCTATTATTTAACACAGTCAAAAAAGTGTTGTTTTTTTAAAATCTACACTACTGTTACACCACATATGAGTTGCACTGGGGTGACACTGTGCCCTGGCAGGCACTGAAACGCACATGTGTGAAGGAAACTGACTGCTATTATTTAACACAGTCAAAAAAGAGTTTTTTTTTTTAAATCCACACTACTGTTACACCACATATGAGTTGCACTGGGGTGACACTGTGCCCTGGCAGGCAGGCACTTAAACGCACACGTGTGAAGGAAACTGACTGCTATTATTTAACACAGTCAAAAATTTTTTTTAAATCTACACTACTGTTACACCAGATATGAGTGGTGGCACTGGGCAATTGGGCACAGTATACGCTGTGAGCTTGACATACACGCTGGCAGGCAGGCAACTGCAATTAGATTACACAGGAAAAAAAAAAAAGCAGACTGATGTTCCAGCCCTAAAAAGGGCTTTTTGGGGTGCTGTCCTTACAGCAGAGATCAGATGAGTCCTTCAGGTCTGTAGTGGACACTAAATACACTAGCCTAGCTATCGATTTCCCTATTAAATCAGCAGCAGCTACACTGTCCCTCCTCTCTCTAAGAATGCAGCTTCCAAATGAATCTAAAATGGATGCTGTCCAGGAGGTAGGAGGGTCTGGGAGGGAGGGTCTGCTGTTGATTGGCTGGAATGTGTCTGCTGACTGTGAGATACAGGGTCAAAGTATTACTCAATGATGACGAATAGGGAGCGGATCGAACATCGCATATGTTCGGCCGCCGCGGCAAACGCAAACAAGCTATGTTTGCCGGGAACTATTCGCCGGCCAACTATTTGCAACATCACTACTCAGAAGTAACCTTGGCCTTGTTCCTGGGGTCATGCTTGAATAGGAGGTGTTAAAAGGTTATCTAAGCCTCCCATTCAGTTTATAGTTATTCATATAGTGATTGAAACATTCTTGTTCCTAGCTTGTGTCCCTGTTGCTGACCTTGGACAACTTTTTGGATTTCACAACCTGTCTGTCCCTTCCACTGATATACACTTTCCGGGGATTGATTTGATGGACTTGTCTTATCCTCCTGCTCTGATGCCTGGTTTTGGACAGTTCTTTTGGTTGTGGACTCTGTCCTGTTCAAAATATTACTGTTTTCCCTATTGTCTGGTTCTTACTGACCATTCTCTGCATTATTGGTTGCAAATTAGAAGCCAGGTAATCTCTCAATTACCATAATGTTATGACTGGCTTCACATATTGATATGAGATAAAATATCATATTAAAAGCATGGTTAACCTAAGGATACCTCCTGACTGGAACTAGATTCATCTTGGCTGAGAAGATGTGAAAGTGCTTTTTATCTGTCCCATAAAAATCACAATCTTGTTGGTAATTTTTTTTATGTGGTTATTGCTAAGCATGAAAGATTGCTGAGACAGTAGTTAGAATTTACTGACAAAGGGCTAGTGGAGCACTATTTAAAACTTTTTCTCCCATGCAATCACAGCTGGAACTAAACTATTAACGCAGGCAGGTAAGCTTGGGTATTAAAAGTTAAAAGCAAATTGTTTGAGTGTGAGTGAAACCTGATGAGTGCTAACTTCAGGACTTTGGTGTTAACTTGTTTTCCCCATAGACTTCAATGGAGTACCCTTTAAAAAAAAAAAAAAAATACTTTAGACCGACAGAGCTAAAATCAATAATATATGTATACAAGTTATTACCTAATATTTTTCCTTAAAACTCTTATGGCTAGATTTAGAGTTTGGCGTTAGCCGTCAAAACCAGCGTTAGAGGCTCCTAAGGCTGGTTTTGGGCTACCGCTGGTATTTAGAGTCAGTCAGGAAAGGGTCTAACACTCACTTTGCAGCCGCGACTTTTCCATACCTTAATTAAACACCTTAGTTGTTTCCTTATTTTGCGATTTCTAACAGATCGTTCCTAAACGGCATTGCCCCATTGAGATCTCTAATTGAGAAATGATATAATTTGTGTTTATAGTTCTCAATCATTTTTCAGGCATTAATATTAGGGCCAACGATTATCTAACATCTAAATTACAGATGCAATAACTTACCATTTTAAAATGAGGACTATTCTTTCTAGGGAGTGGATCAATATAAACCAAGCTTGTAAGTTGATTTAAAAGCTAGATCGCTTGCTTTATTCAGAACGCCATTTGACCTTCTAAATGGCGTGCGTGTGAAGTTTGTGCGCATATCCGTAGCGTTACCATAGGTACCAAGAGACCTATTTGGCTCCACGCTAAGCGCAAGTGATTGTTGTTACGTGATAGGATAATGTAATCTTATGAGTGAGAGTAGCTATTGGCTGTATTCCGTCTAGGGGCGTTAGTTATCCCAATCACTCTGAAGGTTGTCAGCACTAGCCTATCATCTTGTTATAGAACAAAGGTGTGTCAGAAAGATAACATAACCTAAAATGAGTTTTTAAATTGTTTCAAATATATCGATATTAGGGATGATATACACAATTTGAACAGTCCCAGATTGCATGACTCAAGATAGTGTATGGATATACGATATTTATTAGTAACCATCAAACCCACAATAACAGTAATTGTGAATAAGGATTCTTAACGTCAGAATACACTATCCACTTTAGTATAGAATGTTAAGTAGATATAATTTAGCTGTCAAATGAACATTAATGGTACATGTAAAAATCGTGTGATATAAACAGAGGAAATGAATAAAGATATCTAGTGTTATATGATGAATGTTGGTGACATGTATGAATGATGATAATATTCTAAGTGCCATAACTGTGTGGGTGCACATTATATGGAGGCTAACTAACTAACTAACAAAATAGAGAGTTAAATTTAGTAGGCGACCTCCTTATGAATTTAATAATACAAGGATATTATATAGCTAACATGTATAATCTAAATTATTCATAATAAAGTGTGAGGACATATATGATTTAAGATGATAGAGGCGTATATGAACTATAGTAGTATTCTAAATGTCATAACCGTGTGTCGGACAACCCTGACCTAGTGTATATAATTACATATATGTGAGTGTTTATATATAAGGAAAGTGTAACCATAAAAAAATAGAATATATGTTATGTGATATAAACTCTATTTGCTATGAGATAATAAATATAAAAATAAAAATAAAAATAAATAGATATAAAAAATAAAAAACTGACAGCTGAATTATTGGGCCAATATTAAACGGGAGGAAATCGGTCCTTTTCCAATATTAAAGGGGAGGAAATCGGTCCTTTTCCAATATTAAAGGGGAGGAAATCGGTCCTTTTCCACAATATATTGGCTCTTGGAAAACTTATTAAAGAGTTGTCATGAGTCTGATTGGACTATTAGATTCATAATCAGATATTAAAAGCAGCTAAATCCATACATTCATTAAGACCATCTGGTACTAACGTGTGTAATTTGTGTATCCAGTAGGTCTCTCTGCGACGCAAACTAAGAAGAGGATTGTGGCTATTTCGAGAAATTTGCTCAATGGGTATTATTGATAGTGTTTTTGCACTTCCTTTGTGTGCAAAAGCACAGTGTCTTGAGAGGCTGTGTTTCAGGTATTTTCTCTTAATGTTGTAAGTGTGTTCACTCCACCGTTTCTTGATGGCGCTGCTCGTGCGCCCTACATATTGAGCCCCACATAGGCAGCTCACCAGATAAATTACATAAGTCGATTCACACGATAACCTCTTACTAATTTTGAATTGTTCTCCTGTTTGATGAGAGGAGAATGTATTGGTACCACTTTTGACGACTCTACACATATTGCATTTACGCTTCATACATTTATATATTCCATTTTGAGGAATAAAATTACCCAAAAAGGTCTTTTTTTGGCCCAACTGATGGTTAGAGCAGATAGCCTTATCCCTTACAATCTTGCTAGGGGCTAGTTTGTTTTTAAGGGTAGGTGCCCTTCTATAGACTATCCTAGGTTTAGAGGGAATGAGTTTTTTAAGATGTGGATCATCACAGATAATGGGCCAATGTCTTATTATGATTTGCTGAATCTCGCGATAATTGCTATTGAAACCGGTGATGAATAACGGTGTCTTATTATACTTCTCTATTGTTCTTTCTTTCACCATCCTTGTTTGATTCTTGTCTGATGTTAAATACATATTTCTATCATCTTGTAATGCTCTAAGGTATCCTTTTTGGATCAAATCCAAAGGATAACCTTTCTCCAAAAATCTATCCTTCAATATTAGGGATTGTTTTTTATAACTTTCAACGGTGCTACAATTGCGTCTTATTCGTCTGAACTGGCCGTAGGGCACGTTTTTCTTCCAACTCATATAATGGTTACTGGTGAAATTTAGGAAACTGTTACAATCAACTTTTTAAAAAAAAGTTTCAGACATAATAGTGCCGTCGATAGAAAAAAATAATGATAGATCCAAAAATTCAATCATGTTAGATTGGGTGTTTGAAGTAAATTCCAGATCAAATTCATTGGCATTAAGCGAGGAGGTAAAGATTTTAGCTTCCTCAAAACTTCCCCTAAACAGAATAAGAAGGTCATCTATATAACGGCCATAGAACACCAGACCCGCACCCATTGGAGACCCATAAATGTGGGTCTCTTCAAATTTGCCCATATAGAGATTGGCAAAACTGGGTGCGAATCTGGTGCCCATGGCCGTACCCTTTACCTGAAGATAGTGTTGTCCCTGATAAAGAAAATAATTATGATGTAATATAAAATAAATTATTTCGCTGATAAATTGTTGTTGTCTTAGCGGCATATATATATCAGTGGCCAAATATGATTGGATGACCGACAGCCCTTTATCATGTGGGATGTTAGAGTAAAGCGAGCTTACGTTGCTGGTGATCCACCATAACTCATTATCAGTTTTTTTAATACCTAAATTGTTTAGTTTATTTAAAAGATCTGTAGAATCCCTAATAAATGAGGGTAGATTGATAACATGTTTTTGTAAGAAGGAATCTATATAAGCAGAAAGATGGTCAGTCAAGCTGTCAATACCTGCCACAATTGGGCGACCAGGGGGGTGAGATGTATTTTTGTGGATCTTAGGCAAGTGGTAGTAAAATGCTACACTGGGATTTTTTGGATATAGATATTCCTTCTCCTTTTTAGATATGATACCCTCATCAAATCCTTCTTTAAGAAGTGAATAAAGTTGTTTTTGGTACACAGGGGTAGGATCTTTCGCCAAAAGTTTGTAATAACCAGCGTTAGCTACGCGGGTCGTTACCGACAAAACTCTAAATCTAGGCAATAATTTGAATATAAAAATTAATGTAAAGATAATATATTACAAAGCTAGAGTAGAACAATGTGATATTTTTTTTTCTTCTATCTCTCACTCTCCTCCACCCCCTCTCCCCCATCTATAAAAGCCTTTTCTGACAGTCCCCTGATCACATGACTTTTTATTTATTATCTATTGACTTGCATTTTATCCAATTTGTGCAGTGTCTGCCACAAGCCTCGGGCATGAGCACAATGTTATCTATATAGCTCACATGATCTAGCACTCTCCTGTTGTGAAAAGCTTATAAAAAAACATGTGATAAGAGGCTGTCTTTAGTGGCTTAGGGACAGGCAGAAATTAGAGGTTTAAAGCTTATAAAATATATTTATATAACAATGTTGGTTGTGCAAAGCTGGGTAATGGGTAGCAAAGGTGTTATCTATCTTTTTAAACAATAACAATTTTGGTGTTGACTGTCCCTTTAAGAGCTAAACCTAATTTCATATTTTACTTTAGTGCTTATATATCTTTTAGCTCTTTAACATCATTTCCATCTAAAACATCTAAAAAAGAAAACCAAGAAAGAGAGAGACTTCGCATTCGCATTGCATGGAAGCTTTGCGCTCACAAGAGTGCGCTTCCATAGGCTCCAATGGGAGCCTTGTTCTTATGCTGATAATCACAGCAGAGAACCTAGCGCAGTGAAGGAGGTAAGTCACTCAGCGATGGACAGAAAAGTTTAAACATATATGTATATGAATATATACCTATATATTAATGTGTTTATATGTTATATACACATATTAAAACACATACAAATGTATGTATATAAGCATATACATTTTTATTTATAGTAATAACACAGTCCCATAGACCACAATGTAAAGGCACTTTTCAGTGCCATTTTTTTTCACCCCACAATGCACATATATTTTATAATTAAAAAAGAACAATATTCTTTATTTGAGGGCAATTGGATACATTTTTTTAATTAACCAGAGCCACTTGTAATCTAACCTATAATATTTAAGTGTATTTTATGATAATTATTAATAATTAAAAATGATGGACCATATTACAAGTGAAGCACTAACATTAGCACACAAGCGGTAAGGGGTTTATTACAGGGGTTTATGCTCTTTGGGCTTACAGCTCGTATTATGAGTTGAAAGTCAACACAATTGTTTAAGTGCAATCGTGATTTACACTAGAATGATTACAGCAACTTTAGAGCTCAGGTTAACTGTTTTGCAAAACTAAAAAGTTGCACAAAACACATCAAAAATACATTACAAAGTATAGTTACTCTCATAATAACACAATCTAATAAAAACTATTTTAAAAAATATTGCACACAAAAGTTATAAGGACTCAGAGATATGAGATCTCAGTTGTTACATATAAATGTCTAAATATGTGTACGTGTGTATTTATATATTTATATGTGTTTAACAGACATATATACACATATAATCACATCAATACATAATTATACATATATAGACATATACAGGGAGTGCAGAATTATTAGGCAAATTAGTATTTTGACCACATCATCCTCTTTATGCATGTTGTCTTACTCCAAGCTGTATAGGCTCGAAAGCCTACTACCAATTACACATATTAGGTGATGTGCATCTCTGTAATGAGAAGGGGTGTGGTCTAATAACATCAACACCCTATATCAGGTGTGCATAATTATTAGGCAACTTCCTTTCCTTTGGCAAAAAGGGTCAAAAGAAGGACTTGACAGGCTCAGAAAAGTCAAAAATAGTGAGATATCTTGCAGAGGGATGCAGCACTCTTAAAATTGCAAAGCTTCTGAAGCGTGATCATCGAACAATCAAGCGTTTCATTCAAAATAGTCAACAGGGTCGCAAGAAGCGTGTGGAAAAACCAAGGCGCAAAATAACTGCCCATGAACTGAGAAAAGTCAAGCGTGCAGCTGCCAAGATGCCACTTGCCACCAGTTTGGCCATATTTCAGAGCTGCAACATCACTGGAGTGCCCAAAAGCACAAGGTGTGCAATACTCAGAGACATGGCCAAGGTAAGAAAGGCTGAAAGACGACCACCACTGAACAAGACACACAAGCTGAAACGTCAAGACTGGGCCAAGAAATATCTCAAGACTGATTTTTCTAAGGTTTTATGGACTGATGAAATGAGAGTGAGACTTGATGGGCCAGATGGATGGGCCCGTGGCTGGATTGGTAAAGGGCAGAGAGCTCCAGTCCGACTCAGACGCCAGCAAGGTGGAGGTAGAGTACTGGTTTGGGCTGGTATCATCAAAGATGAGCTTGTGGGGCCTTTTCGGGTTGAGGATGGAGTCAAGCTCAACTCCCAGTCCTACTGCCAGTTTCTGGAAGACACCTTCTTCAAGCAGTGGTACAGGAAGAAGTCTGCATCCTTCAAGAAAAACATGATTTTCATGCAGGACAATGCTCCATCACACGCGTCCAAGTACTCCACAGCGTGGCTGGCAAGAAAGGGTATAAAAGAAGAAAATCTAATGACATGGCCTCCTTGTTCACCTGATCTGAACCCCATTGAGAACCTGTGGTCCATCATCAAATGTGAGATTTACAAGGAGGGAAAACAGTACACCTCTCTGAACAGTGTCTGGGAGGCTGTGGTTGCTGCTGCACGCAATGTTGATGGTGAACAGATCAAAACACTGACAAAATCCATGGATGGCAGGCTTTTGAGTGTCCTTGCAAAGAAAGGTGGCTATATTGGTCACTGATTTGTTTTTTTGTTTTATTTTTGAATGTCAGAAATGTATATTTGTGAATGTTGAGATGTTATATTGGTTTCACTGGTAAAAATAAATAATTGAAATGGGTATACATTTGTTTTTTGTTAAGTTGCCTAATAATTATGCACAGTAATAGTCACCTGCACACACAGATATCCCCCTAAAATAGCTATAACTAAAAACAAACTAAAAACTACTTCCAAAACTATTCAGCTTTGATATTAATGAGTTTTTTGGGTTCATTGAGAACATGGTTGTTGTTCAATAATAAAATTAATCCTCAAAAATACAACTTGCCTAATAATTCTGCACTCCCTGTATGTATATATATTGAAAGCAAGAGTCTTAATCAAAAGAAATTCAGCGCCACCAATACAAATGTTGAGAGGAATACCAAAAAAAGGAGAATAATACCCAATCTAAACTTGGAAATAAGCAGAAGTATACATATAAATACTCAAATCTTTTTCAAAAGTTCATATGGCAAGTCCTTATTGTCGACAAGAATAACAATAATGGTGAAATAGAAGAATGGGTGTCTCCTTACCGGAGTTTACCTCAATCATGTGAGGTAATGTACTGTATGATCGTCAACCAAATATCTGTTCTCTCCTTTCTGGTCAGTGATATATTCCCATCAGGGTTGGATTTTTGGTGTTGAAGATATCCGTTGTTCAGTGCGATCTTGTGTATGGTACTTGTCTATTCTGAAACTTCCAGGATTTTAGTGTCGATGCCTTGGTGTCTCCCCCGGAGTATGGTACTTCTATCATATCCTTAGGACTCCAGAAACTCAGAGAAGTAGAATGAAGGAAAAGAAAGAGTACATAGCGTAATATTGTTTAAACATTAATTTATTTAAAAAAACAATAATAGGAAATGCACTCACATGTAATAACCTCAATCGGTTATGAGGTAAGAAAATGGCATATACATATATTTATACACCTTGGGTGGGTGTGTAGTTGATGAATTCAGTAGAGATGTGAGTTGAATAGGAATTGCTAGTAATCCCCAATAGTATGAAACACTTCCAGAGTGTATTTAAGTCTGGATACAAGTTTGGATACAAGTTTCAATGTGATATACACAATGTATTCCCAAGACACAAAGATGATAAAAGTACAAGCACACTTCTCATGTGTCAGATGCTGTATGCATATATGAGCAATGTCTTTAGTAGGAACGATAAAAACTTTTAAAATACCTCAATGTTTAAAAACAAGTGGAACAATCCTAATAGGATTCTATACAGCGTGAGTCATAAGCAGGGTAGTGGCAGACTGTATGTAATTAGTCGGCACTAATTGCTGTATGTAATCTAATTGCAGTTGCCTGCCTGCGTGTGTGTCAGGCTCACAGCAAATACTGTAATCTAATTGCAGTTGCCTGCCTGACAGCGTGTGTGTCAGGCTCACAGCGTATACTGTGCCCACTTGCCCAGTGCCACCACTCATATCTGGTGTAACAGTAGTGTAGATTTAAAAAAAAAAAAAAACTTTTTTGACTGTGTTAAATAATAGCAGTCAGTTTCCTTCACACGTGTGCGTTTAAGTGCCTGCCTGCCAGGGCACAGTGTCACCCCAGTGCAACTCATATGTGGTGTAACAGTAGTGTAGATTTAAAAAAAACAACACTTTTTTGACTGTTAAATAATGGCAGTCAGTTTCCTTCACACGTGTGTGTTTCAGTGCCTGCCTGCCAGGGCACAGTGTCACCCCAGTGCAACTCATATCTGGTGTAACAGTAGTGTAGATTTAAAAAAAACAACACTTTTTTGACTGTGTTAAATAATAGCAGTCAGTTTCCTTCACACGTGTGCGTTTCAGTGCCTGCCTGCCAGGGCACAGTGTCACCCCAGTGCAACTCATGTCTGGTGTAACAGTAGTGTACATTTAAAAAAAACAACACTCTTTTGACTGTGAAATAATAGCATTCAGTTTCCTTCACACGTGTGCGTTTCAGTGCCTGCCAGGGCACAGTGTCACACCAGTGCAACTCATATCTGGTGTAACAGTAGTGTAGATTTAAAAAAAAATCAACACTTTTTTGACTGTGTTAAATAATAGCAGTCAGTTTCCTTCACACGTGTGCATTTCAGTGCCTGCCTGCCAGGGCACAGTGTCACCCCGGCGCAACTCATATCTGGTGTAACAGTAGTGTACATTTAAAAAAAAATACAATTTTTAATGTAATAGATTGAATAGCAGTTAGTTGTCTGCAAGCGTGTGTGTTAGGCCTACAGCGTCTACTCTGCCAACTTCTGCCAGTGCCACTCATATTTGTTGTCACAGTAGCTTGCACGCATAGTACCACTAATCGAAAAAAAAAATGACTGGCAGAGGCAGGCCACCAAGCAGGGGCCTTCGTGTTCGTGGTGCTATGATTCCCTTTGGCCCTAGAATAATGCACAGTGTTCAGAGGCCACGTACCCCGAACTCGAGCATTTCTGAGGACATAGTTGACTGGCTAACACAGGACACCCAATCTTCTACAGCTTCCGCTCGGAACCTTGACGCACCATCCTCCTCCAGCTTAGCTTCGGGCACCTCTCAAGTTACCACTCGCCCGCCTGCCACCACCACCAACACTAGCACCACAGCAGCTTCACTTGATCTGTCAGAGGACTTATTTACACATCAGTTGGAAGAAATGAGTGATAGTGATGTGCAACCATTATTGCCAGAGGATGTAGATAACAGGGATATGTCTCAGTCAGGCAGCATTACACACATGGACGTATGGTGTGATGATCATGATGTTGTACCTGCTGCTGCTTCCTTTATTGACTTGTCAGATACAAGTGAAGCGGTTGATTATGACGATGCGTCCGTGTATGTCACGTGGGTGCCCGCTAGAAGAGAAGAAGAAGAGGGGGAAAGTTCAGATGGGGAGACAGAGAGGAGGAGGAGACGAGTTGGAAGGAGGGGGAGAGAGAAAGAAAAGGGAAATCCCAGGCGCCTACCCTAAGGAGGCTAGGTTTGAGTAAAATTGGATGGAGAAATAAATTGGTCAAAAATGTATTTTAATAATAGATTAGATTATTAAAAACAACGAATTAAAACAGATTTAAACACATTAAATACAAGAACTTCATGGATCCATGATAAATTACATAAATTGCATATAAAAAACTATATAAAAAAGGTTAAAAATCAAGAATAAGTAATCGATAAAATTTTAGGTAAATCTTAGGTAGTTATGTGCGGTATTGCATCAAGATGTTCCACATATAAAACCAAAAAACAACAATTGCAGGCAATCCTAATGAAACATTTCAAGCTGAAGCGGTGTCAAAATCAAGATAAAACAGTAATAAACTTATAGTGGAAAATCCAAAAAAATGTGAATAATAAGTTTCCAATGAGGGGGATGAAAGAAGTCCCTAGTCCTATATAAATATATTCAAGTGTCTGAGAAAAAAAAGGTTGGTGATAAAATGACGAATCTTGTGCAAATGCTGCAAATATGAGTGTGGGAAATTTCACAAAAAAGACAGGCAATAGTGTTGCAGCGGTACAAAACAAATCCAGCAAAAAGTGTTAAAAGAGAAAAATATCCAGCAAAAAGTGTTAAAAGAAAAAAAGTTCGTTAAAAAAAATAGGTGAAACAAGTATAAATGGAAAAAATTCTGGTGATAGTACTCCTAATACTCTTCAAACGTGTGTAACTTCAAAAACGGTCTTCAGATCAGATGTAAAAAATATAAAAGATATAAAAATACTTGAAAATAAAACAAAAACCCACGAACAGTAACCTGTGGAAAAAACAAAAAACACAATATAGTGTAGATGGTCCTAGAATTGTAGCAAATAATAGAATAAGGCTTACCAGTGCTGGTCAACGCGTTTCGGCCTGTGTCAGGCCTTTATCAAGACTGGTTTAAGATGGCAAATGGTAGCCTTATATAGGATGTTTGACCGGATGTGGTTTAGTACCTACTTCCGGTTTGGCGAAATTAGTTACTTTAGCCAAAATAGTTTTAATCTTAGTCTCATTATGTATAGTTGGGTGGGGTGTTTCCCCAAACTAATACTTAGACTTAAATATTTTTCTGTTTTCAATTTTGGCCTATATTTCTCCTTCCTAGTATCTCCGTAAGTTCCGTGACGTCACTTCCGGTCTAGGTAATTTATGCGATCGGAGGGTCACGATCTGAGGATCAAATTTTATAATCTAAAATCAGGTGGTGGTTTAAAAGTTAGGGCGGATATTTGTCCCACATATTGCTGCTTGGTGCATTTCTATATCTATTATCTCAATTTTTTCTATTATCTCAATATTTTCTGCTAGGTCCGTAAACAGACCGACCTGATTGGTCGTGACGTCACGGCCTCGAGTTTAGCGCCTTGGATTGGGTGTAGAAAGTTGTGTGTCAGTTAACATACTCTCTGATAGGTGTATAATAAGGCTATGTTGATTGGGTCTTAAAGGTGTGTGTCAGTTATCCTGCTTTCTAATAGGTATATAATCGGGCTGTGTTAATAGTCCTGTTTATAAGTGTGTGGGTACCTGATCGTTCTAATTTGGTATAAGGGGTTGTACCTTATAGTTGTAAATATTTGTTATGTTATATAATATAATATATTATTTGTCAAAAAAATCTTTATGTTTAAAGTATCATTTGCGGCTGTGTGGATGCCGTATTGGATTAATCGCTATAAAGTTTGTGAGGTCAATAGTGGTGTGTTTCTTGATTTTGGGGAATCTTGTCTTTCAATGTCTAGTTTATAATCGAACACCTTGGTGGAAATGTTTGGGAGTGGACAATGAATATATAGGAGGTGGAACTTTGTTTTCATGACTGTGTGAATAACCCGCTATCAGTGAATTGGATACCAGAATACTGGGAGTCGAGTTTGGATGAATTAGAGACTGAAATGATATAAGTTGAACTTTTTGCTTAGAATAGCCCTCTGTAGTGTAGATCTCCTTTGGTTATGGTGAATGTTTTTTTACTTTTGACTTTAGTTACTTTTTAAGGGAGTACAAAGAGCTAAAAAGTTTGAGATATTCTTCATAAAGAGTTCTTTATTACAGAATGTCTTTTCTTCTCGTCAGTACCATTTCTTCTTATAACCTAATTAGATATGGGTAATCTTACTTGTTTTATTTCATAGCAGAAAATACAAGTGCTAGTTAACTTATAAAACTTTTTTAAAAATTTTAGTTTGTATATATGTCTTTTTTAATTGCAGATGATAAGTCACTTAAAGGAAAACTTGAGGGTGGAGTTGATATATATTCTTATCTAACTCCTATTTTTGGGCTATTAGAATTTGGGGGGTACGCAAGTGTGGAGTTGATATATTATTATCTAACTCATATTTGTGGGCTGTTGAAATTAAAAAATTTGTAAAAATTTTTAAATTTTTTTAAAAAGTTAGGAGTGGGACTGAGATTCTTGTTTGTGTACCTAACTCAGAACAGGCTGGAGGGGGAGGTCATCGCAAGGAGCTAGTGGCACAGTCAGACAGCATGCATCGGCACCCGGGGTCAGCCAGACAGCACGCCAATCAATGCATGCTGTTGCCACCACCAGAATGCCGTCATTGCAGAGCTCAGCAGTGTGGCATTTTTTTTGTGTGTCTGCCTCTGACAACAGCGATGCCATTTGCAACCTGTGCCAAAAGAAACTGAGTCGTGGGAAGTCCAACACCCACCTAGGTACAACTGCTTAGCTAAGGCACATGATCGCACATCACAAACGCCTATGGGATCATACATGAGTACAAGCAGCACACAAACTCAAAGCCGTCATCCTCCTCCTGGTCCAGCATCTTCAGCCACGTCAACCACTGCTGTCATCCTTGCCCCCTCTCAGCCATCCGCCACTCCGTCTCTCTTCCGTAGCAGTTCCTGCTCATCTGCCCACAGTCAGGTGTCTGTCAAGGACATGTTTGAGCGTAAGAAGCCAATGTCACAAAGTCACCACCTTGCCCGGCATCTGACAGCTGGCTTGACTGAACTCTTAGCCCGCCAGCTTTTACCATACAAGCTGGTGGAATCTGAAGCATTCAAAAAATTTGTAGCTATTTGGACACCGCAGTGGAAGGTACCCGGACAAAATTTCTTTGCACAAAAGGCAATCCCCAACCTGTACTCGATTATGCAAAAGGAAGTAATGGCATGTCTGGCACACAGTGTTGGAGCAAGGGTCCATCTGACCACTGATACCTGGTCTGCAAAGCATGGTCAGGGCAGGTATATCACCTACACTGCGCATTGGGTAAACCTGCTGACGGCTGCCAAGCATGGAATGCATGGCTCTGCAGAGGAGTTGGTGACACCGCCACGACTTGCAGGCAGGCCTGCTGCCACCTCCTCTACTCCTCCTACTCCATCCTCTTCCATAACCTCCTCGGCTGAATCCTCTTCTGTTGCTGTGTCTTGCTCCACATCAACGACACCCCCCAGCTCCCCAGGTACTATTCCACATCGCGGATATGGCAGTGTCACGCCGTCTTGGGGTTGACTTGCCTGAAAGCAGAGAGTCACACCGGACCAGCACTCCTGTCCGCCCTGAATGCACAGGTGGATCAGTGGCTGACTCCGCACCAACTGGAGATCGGCAAAGTGGTTAGTGACAATGGAAGAAATTTGGTGGCGGCATTGAATTTGGGCAAGTTGATACATGTGCCGCACAACTGTTCGACAGGGACTCTTTCTGGCCATAATAGTGATGGAAAAGTTGTGTCAAGGGAACTAACACCTGGACTGTGGAATGCTGGAGGGGGATCCATGGCAAAACTGACACGGAAAATTACATAGTTGATGCAGAGTCTGGTTTTAATCCATAAAGGGCATAAATCACATAACATTCCTAAATTGTTTGGAATAACGTGCTTTAAAACATCAAGTATGATGTTGTATCGATTAGGTAGTGTAAGGGTTACGCCCGCTTCACAGTGACAGACCAAACTCCCCGTTTAACGCACCTCAAACAACCGCAAACAGTCCATTTGCATAACCACGAGATAGATAGATTTGATAGATACATAGATACATAGATTAGATAGATCAACAGATGCAATATACATTTGATAGATACAATAGATCGATAGATAGATTTGATAGATAAATAGATAGATTTGATAGATATATAATTTCCCAGACAGAGAATTACAAGACGTGCGGTCTGAGACCCATGGTAAGGTTCCAAGAGGCAGTTGCGGTGCCAGGGTACGTGTATATGGCATGGATTTTAGGAACCCGGAGATGGAAAAAGATGCTTGGTCGGTCCTCCTACTTCAAATTTGGGGCACTGCGCGTGTAATCTACTGTGCCACCAGATAGGAGTGGTGTGTTAAGCAGAACTATTCTGATCAGTTTAATACCTGTTACTCCCCCTATCGGGGGAGGTGTATATGCATGAATTTTAGGAACCGGGAGATGGAAAAAGATGCTTGGTCGGTCCTCCTACTTCAAATTTGGGGCACTGCGCGTGCAATCGTGGCCAGACTTTTAGCCGACGGTCATTTGTCTGACGGACGTTTGTCCGATGTACATTTGGCCAAAACACAAGTGGCTGTCACAAAACAGTCCGGCCATGAGATAGATAGATTTGATAGATAGATACATAGATTAGATAGATAGATCAATAGATGCAATATACATTTGATAGATACGATAGATAGATAGATAGATTTGATGGATATATAATTTCCCAGACAGAGAATTACAAGATGTGCGGTCTGGGACCCATGGTAAGGTTCCAAGAGGCAGTTGCGGCGCCAGGGTACGTGTATATGGCATGGATTTTAGGAACCCGGAGATGGAAAAAGATGCTTGGTCGGTCCTCCTACTTCAAATTTGGGGCACTGCGCGTGTAATCTACTGTGCCACCAGATAGGAGTGGTGTGTTAAG
The DNA here is from genome assembly GCF_027579735.1 of Bombina bombina. Lineage (NCBI taxonomy): Eukaryota > Metazoa > Chordata > Amphibia > Anura > Bombinatoridae > Bombina > Bombina bombina. The sequence goes on along the minus strand of NC_069499.1, from coordinate 1,446,321,485 downwards.
CAGAACTATTCTGATCAGCTTAATACCTGTTACTCCCCCTATCGGGGGAGGTGTATATGCATGAATTTTAGGAACCGGGAGATGGAAAAAGATGCTTGGTCGGTCCTCCTACTTCAAATTTGGGGCACTGCGCGTGCAATCGTGGCCAGACTTTTAGCCGATGGTCATTTGTCCGACGGACGTTTGTCCGATGTACATTTGGCCAAAACACAAGTGGTTGTCACAAAACAGTCCGGCCACGAGATAGATAGATTTGATAGATAGATAGATACATAGATTAGATAGATAGATCAATAGATGCAATATACATTTGATAGATACGATAGATAGATAGATCTGATGGATATATAATTTCCCAGACAGAGAATTACAAGATGTGCGGTCTGGGACCCATGGTAAGGTTCCCAGAGGCAGTTGCGGCGCCAGGGGACGTGTATATGGCATGGATTTTAGGAACCGGGAGATGGAAAAAAGTGCTTAGTCGGTCCTCCTACTTCAAATTTGGGGCACTGCACGTGCAATCTACTGTGCCACCAGATAGGAGTGGTGTGTTAAGTAGTACTATTCTGATCAGTTTAATACCTGTTACTCCCCCTATTGGGGGAGGTGTATATGGCATGGATTTTAGGAACAGGAAGATGGAAAAAGATGCTTGGTCGGTCCTCCTACTTCAAATTTAGGGCACTGCACGTGCAATCGTGGCTGGAATTTTAGCCAATGTCCATTTGTCTGACGGACATTTGGCCGAAACACAAGTGGCTGTCACAAAACAGTCTGGCCACGAGATAGATAGATTTGATAGATAGATACATAGATTAGATAGATAGATCAATAGATGCAATATACATTTGATAGATACGATAGATGATAGATAGATAGATTTGATAGATAAATAGATAGATTTGATAGATATATAATTTCCCAGACAGAGAATTACAAGATGTGCCGTCTGTGACCCATGGTAAGGTTCCCAGAGGCAGTTGCGGCGCCAGGGGACGTGTATATGGCATGGATTTTAGGAACCGGGAGATGGAAAAAGATGCTTGGTCGGTCCTCCTACTTCAAATTTGGGGCACTGCGCATGCAATCATGGCCGGACTTTTAGCTGACAGCCATTTGGCAGACGGACATTTGTCCGACGGACATTTGGCCGAAACACAAGTGGCTATCACAAAACAGTCCGGCCACGAGATAGATTTGATAGATAGATACATAGATTAGATAGATAGATCAATAGATGCAATATACATTTGATAGATACGATAGATAGATAGATAGTTTTGATAGATAAATAGATAGATTTGATAGATAGATAGATAATTTCCCAGACAGAGAATTACAAGACCTGTGGTTGGGACCCATGGTAAGGTTACTTCCTTTTGCACAATCGAGTACAAGTTGGGGATTGCCTTTTGTGCAAAGAAATTTCGGCCGGGTACCTTCCACTGCGGTGTCCCCTGTCAGGGGATTTGTATATGGCATGGATTTTAGGAACCGGGAGATGGAAAAAGATGCTTGGTTGGTCCTCCTACTTCAAATTTGGGGCACTGCGCGTGCAATCTAATGTGCCACCAGATAGGAGTGGTGTGTTAAATAGTACTATTCCTATCAGTTTAATCCCTGTTAAGTGTCTTTTTTTTTGGTTTTCGTTTTGAAGCCGCATGCTAACATGCCTGAAAAATCAGGTATTGTTGCAGCTGCTGCTGTAGCAGCGGCCAGAAAAATTGATGTCTGTTTCCCAGGCAGAAAGTGCCCTAAAACATTGCGGCTTAAACCCTAGTTGGTGGCGGATAAGTCACGCAAGTCATCTGGCATTTGAAGATAAAATACAGCAGCGTGTGGACCATTTTTAGCCCAAGGCAGCTCATCTCATCAGGCCTTTTTTACTCGAATGTATCGCCTAATGTCAGTCCCTTCGTGATCCATCTTAATAAAGGTGAGGTAATTTAGACTTTTTTTACCTAGGCGACTTCTCTTCTCAGTGACAATACCTCCTGCTGCACTGAAGGTCCTTTCTGACAGGACACTTGAAGCGGGGCAGGCCAGAAGTTCTTTTGCAAATTGGGATAGCTCAGGCCACAGGTCAAGCCTGCACACCCAGTAGTCAAGGGGTTCATCACTCCTCAGAGTGTCGAGATCTGCAGTTAAGGCAAGGTAGTCTGCTACCTGTCGGTCGAGTCGTTCTCTGAGGGTGGACCCTGAAGGGCTGTGGCGATGGATAGGAGTTAAAAAGCTCTGCATGTCCTCCATCAACAACACGTCTGTAAATCGTCCTGTCCTTGCCGGCGTAGTCGTGGGAGTCGGAGGATTACTTTCAGCTCTTCCCCTGTTAGATTCACATTGTGCTGTGACATCACCCTTATACGCTGTGTAAAGCATAATTTTTAATTTATTTTGGAAATGCTGCATCATTTCCGACTTGATGTAATTCGGTAACATTTCTGGCACTTTATGCTTATACCGGGGGTATAGTAGCGTGGACACCCAGTACAGGTCGTTCTCCTTCAGCCTTTTTATACGAGGGTCCCTCAACAGGCACGACAGCATGAAAGACCCCATTTGCACAAGGTTGGAGGCCGAGCTACTCATGTCCCGTTCCTTGTCCTCAGTGATGTCACTGAAGGTATGTTCTTCCCCCCAGCCACGTACAACACCACGGGTTCCAGACAGGTGACAACGAGCACCCTGGGATGCCTGTTACTACTGTTACACCAGATATGAGTGGTGGCACTGGGCAATGGGCCTGGCACACACACTGGCAGGCAGGCAACTGCAATTAGATTACACTAGCAGACTGATTTTTCACAGTCAAAAAAGTTTTTTTTAAAAAATTATTTACACTACTGTTACACCAGATATGAGTGGTGGCACTGGGCAAGTGGGCCTGGCACACACGCTAGCAGGCAGGCAACTGCAAATAGATTACACTAGCAGACTGATGTTTCACAGTCAAAAAAGTTTTTTTTTTAAATTATTTACACTACTGTTACACCAGATATGAGTGGTAGCACTGGGCAAGTGGGCCTGGCACACACACTGGCAGGCAGGCAACTGCAATTAGATTACACTAGCAGACTGATGTTTCACAGTCAAAAAAGTTTTTTTTTTTTTTAATTATTTACACTACTGTTACACCAGATATGAGTGGTGGCACTGTGCAAGTGGGCCTGGCACACATGCTAGCAGGCAGGCAACTGCAATTAGATTACACTAGCAGACTGATGTTTCACAGTCAATTTTTTTTTTTTTTAAATTATTTACACTACTGTTACACCAGATATGAGTGGTGGCACTGGGCAAGTGGGCCTGGCACACACGCTGGCAGGCAGGCAACTGCAATTAGATTACACTAGCAGACTGATGTTTCACAGTCAAAAAAGTTTTGTTTTTTTAATTATTTACACTACTGTTACACCAGATATGAGTGGTGGCACTGGGCAAGTGGGCCTAGTACAAACGCTAGCAGGCAGGCAACTGCAATTAGATTACACGAGCAGACTGATGTTTCACAGTCAAAAAAGTTTTTTTTTTTAAATTTATTTACACTACTGTTACACCAGATATGAGTGGTGGCACTGGGCAAGTGGGCCTGGCACACACTCTGGCAGGCAGGCAACTGCAATTAGATTACACTAGCAGACTGATGTTTCACAGTCAAAAAAGTTTTTTTTTTTTTAGTTATTTACACTACTGTTACACCAGATATGAGTGGTGGCACTGGGCAAGTGGGCCTGGCACGCATGCTGGCAGACAAGCAACTGCAATTAGATTACACTAGCAGACTGATGTTTCACAGTCAAAAAAGTTTTTTTATTTATTTATTTACACTACTTTTACACCAGATATGAGTGGTGGCACTGGGCAAGTGGGCCTGGCACACATGCTGGCAGGCAGGCAACTGCAATAAGATTACACTAGCAGACTGATGTTTCACAGTTAAAAAAGTTTTTTTTTTTAGTTATTTACACTACTGTTACACTAGATATGAGTGGTGGCACTGGGCAAGTGGGCCTGGCACACACGCTGGCAGGCAGGCAACTGCAATTAGATTACACTAGCAGACTGATGTTTCACAGTCAAAAAAGTATTTTTTTAAATTATTTACACTACTGTTACACCAGATATGAGAGGTGGCACTGGGCAAGTGGGCCTGGCACAAACGCTAGCAGGCAGGCGGCTGCAATAAGATTACACTAGCAGACTGATGTTTCACAGTCAAAAAAGTTATTTTTTTTAATTATTTACACTACTGTTACACCAGATATTAGTGGTGGCACTGGGCAAGTGGGCCTGGCACACACGCTGGCAGGCAGGCAGCTGCAATTAGATTACACTAGCAGACTGATGTTTCACAGTCAAAAAAGTTTTTTTTTTATTATTTACACTACTGTTACACCAGATATGAGTGGTGGCAATGGGCAAGTGGGCCTTGCACACATGCTGGCAGGCAGGCAACTGCAAATAGATTACACTAGCAGACTGATGTTTCACAGTCAAAAAAAGTTTTTTTTTTTTAATTATTTACACTACTGTTACACCAGATATGAGTGGTGGCACTGGGCAAGTGGGCCTGGCACACACGCAGGCAGGCAGGCAACTGCAATTAGATTACACTAGCAGACTAATGTTTCACAGTCAAAAAAGTTTTTTTTTTAATTATTTACACTACTGTTACACCAGATATGAGTGGTGGCACTGGGCAGGTGGGCCTGGCACAAATGCTAGCAGGCAAGCAACTGCAATTAGATTACACTAGCAGACTGATGTTTCACAGTCAAAAAAGTTTTTTTTTTTTTATTTATTTACACTACTGTTACACCAGATATGAGTGGTGGCACTGGGCAAGTGGGCCTGGCACATACGCTGGCAGGCAGGCAACTGCAATTAGATTACACTAGCAGACTGATGTTTCACAGTCAAAAAAGTTTTTTGTTTTTTTTTTAGTTATTTACACTACTGTTACACCAGATATGAGTGGTGGCACTGGGCAAGTGGGCCTGGCACGCATGCTGGCAGAAAAGCAACTGCAATTAGATTACACTAGCAGACTGATGTTTCACAGTCAAAAAAGTTTTTTTTTTATTTATTTACACTACTGTTACACCAGATATGAGTGGTGGCACTGGGCAAGTGGGCCTGGCACACACGCTGGCAGGCAGGCAGGCAACTGCAATAAGATTACACTAGCAGACTGATGTTTCACAGTTAAAAAAGTTTTTTTTTTAGTTATTTACACTACTGTTACACCAGATATGAGTGGTGGCACTGGGCAAGTGGGCCTGGCACACACGCTGGCAGGCAGGCAACTGCAATTAGATTGCACTAGCAGACTGATGTTTCACAGTCAAAAAAGTTTTTTTTAAATTATTTATACTACTGTTACACCAGATATGAGAGGTGGTACTGGGCAAGTGGGCCTGGCACAAACGCTAGCAGGCAGGCGGCTGCAATAAGATTACACTAGCAGACTGATGTTTCACAGTCAAAAAAGTTATTTTTTTTAATTATTTACACTACTGTTACACCAGATATGAGTGGTGGCACTGGGCAAGTGGGCCTGGCACACACGCTGGCAGGCAGGCAACTGCAATTAGATTACACTATCAGACTGATGTTTCACAGTCAAAAAAGTTATTTTTTTAAATTGTTTACACTACTGTTACACCAGATATGAGTGGTGACACTGGGCAAGTGGGCCTGGCACACACGCTGGCAGGCAGGCAACTGCAATTAGATTAAACTAGCAGACTGATGCTTCACAGTCAAAAAAGTTTTTTTTTTATTATTTACACTACTGTTACACCAGATATGAGTGGTGGCACTGGGCAAGTGGGCCTTGCACACATGCTGGCAGGCAGGCAACTGCAAATAGATTACACTAGCAGACTGATGTTTCACAGTCAAAAAAAGTTTTTTTTTTTAAATTATTTACACTACTGTTACACCAGATATGAGTGGTGGCACTGGGCAAGTGGGCCTGGCACACACGCAGGCAGGCAGGCAACTGCAATTAGATTACACTAGCAGACTGATGTTTCACAGTCAAAAAAGTTTTTTTTTTTAATTATTTACACTACTGTTACACCAGATATGAGTGGTGGCACTGGGCAGGTGGGCCTGGCACAAATGCTAGCAGGCAAGCAACTGCAATTAGATTACACTAGCAGACTGATGTTTCACAGTCAAAAAAGTTTTTTTTTTTTTATTTATTTACACTACTGTTACACCAGATATGAGTGGTGGCACTGGGCAAGTGGGCCTGGCACATACGCTGGCAGGCAGGCAACTGCAATTAGATTACACTAGCAGACTGATGTTTCACAGTCAAAAAAGTTTTTTGTTTTTTTTTTAGTTATTTACACTACTGTTACACCAGATATGAGTGGTGGCACTGGGCAAGTGGGCCTGGCACGCATGCTGGCAGAAAAACAACTGCAATTAGATTACACTAGCAGACTGATGTTTCACATTCAAAAAAGTTTTTTTTTTATTTATTTACACTACTGTTACACCAGATATGAGTGGTGGCACTGGGCAAGTGGGCCTGGCACACACGCTGGCAGGCAGGCAGGCAACTGCAATAAGATTACACTAGCAGACTGATGTTTCACAGTTAAAAAAGTTTTTTTTTTAGTTATTTACACTACTGTTACACCAGATATGAGTGGTGGCACTGGGCAAGTGGGCCTGGCACACACGCTGGCAGGCAGGCAACTGCAATTAGATTGCACTAGCAGACTGATGTTTCACAGTCAAAAAAGTTTTTTTTAAATTATTTATACTACTGTTACACCAGATATGAGAGGTGGTACTGGGCAAGTGGGCCTGGCACACACGCTAGCAGGCAGGCGACTGCAATAAGATTACACTAGCAGACTGATGTTTCACAGTCAAAAAAGTTATTTTTTTTAATTATTTACACTACTGTTACACCAGATATTAGTGGTGGCACTGGGCAAGTGGGCCTGGCACACACGCTGGCAGGCAGGCAGCTGCAATTAGATTACACTAGCAGACTGATGTTTCACAGTCAAAAAAGTTTTTTTTTTTTAATTATTTACACTACTGTTACACCAGATATGAGTGGTGGCACTGGGCAAGTGGGCCTGGCACACACGCTGGCAGGCAGGCAACTGCAATTAGATTGCACTATCAGACTGATGTTTCACAGTCAAAAAAGTTATTTTTTTAAATTGTTTACACTACTGTTACACCAGATATTAGTGGTGACACTGGGCAAGTGGGCCTTGCACACACGCTGGCAGGCAGGCAACTGCAATTAGATTATACTAGCAGACTGATGTTTCACAGTCAAAAAAGTTTTTTTTTTTATTATTTACACTACTGTTACACCAGATATGAGTGGTGGCACTGGGCAAGTGAGCCTTGCACACATGCTGGCAGGCAGGCAACTGCAAATAGATTACACTAGCAGACTGATGTTTCACAGTCAAAAAAAGTTTTTTTTTAAAATTATTTACACTACTGTTACACCAGATATGAGTGATGGCACTGGGCAAGTGGGCCTGGCACACACGCAGGCAGGCAGGCAGGCAACTGCAATTAGATTACACTAGCAGACTGGTGTTTCACAGTCAAAAAAGTTTTTTTTTTAATTATTTACACTACTGTTATACCAGATATGAGTGGTGGCACTGGGCAGGTGGGCCTGGCACAAATGCTAGCAGGCAAGCAACTGCAATTAGATTACACTAGCAGACTGATGTTTCACAGTCAAAAAAGTTTTTTTTTTTAGTTATTTACACTACTGTTACACCAGATATGAGTGGTGGCACTGGGCAAGTGGGCCTGGCACGCATGCTGGCAGACAAGCAACTGCAATTAGATTACACTAGCAGACTGATGTTTCACAGTCAAAAAGTTTTTTTTTTTATTTATTTACACTACTGTTACACCAGATATGAGTGGTGGCACTGGGCAAGTGGGCCTGGCACACACGCTGGCAGGCAGGCAACTGCAATAAGATTACACTAGCAGACTGATGTTTCACAGTTAAAAAAGTTTTTTTTTTTTGTTATTTACACTACTGTTACACCAGATATGAGTGGTGGCACTGGGCAAGTGGGCCTGGCACACACCCTGGCAGGCAGGCAACTGCAATTAGATTGCACTAGCAGACTGATGTTTCACAGTCAAAAAAGTTTTTTTTTAAATTATTTACACTACTGTTACACCAGATATGAGAGGTGGCACTGGGCAAGTGGGCCTGGCACACACGCTAGCAGGCAGGCGACTGCAATAAGATTACACTAGCAGACTGATGTTTCACAGTCAAAAAAGTTATTTTTTTTTAATATTTTACACTACTGTTACACCAGATATTAGTGGTGGCACTGGGCAAGTGGGCCTGGCACACACGCTGGCAGGCAGGCAAATGCAATTAGATTACACTAGCAGACTGATGTTTCACAGTCAAAAAAGTTTTTTTTTTTTAATTATTTACACTACTGTTACACCAGATATGAGTGGTGGCACTGGGCAAGTGGGCCTGGCACACACGCTGGCAGGCAGGCAACTGCAATTAGATTACACTATCAGACTGATGTTTCACAGTCAAAAAATTTATTTTTTTAAATTGTTTACACTACTGTTACACCAGATATGAGTGGTGTCACTGGGCAAGTGGGCCTGGCACACACGCTGGCAGGCAGGCAACTGCAATTAGATTATACTAGCAGACTGATGTTTCACAGTCATAAAAGTTTTTTTTTTTATTATTTACACTACTGTTACACCAGATATGAGTGGTGGCACTGGGCAAGTGGGCCTTGCACACATGCTGGCAGGCATGCAACTGCAAATAGATTACACTAGCAGACTGATGTTTCACAGTCAAAAAAGTTTTTTTTTTTTAATTATTTACACTACTGTTACACCAGATATGAGTGGTGGCACTGGGCAAGTGGGCCTGGCACACACGCAGGCAACTGCAATTAGATTACACTAGCAGACTAGTGTTTCACAGTCAAAAAAGTTTTTTTTTTAATTATTTACACTACTGTTACACCAGATATGAGTGGTGGCACTTGGCAGGTGGGCCTGGCACAAATGCTAGCAGGCAAGCAAATGCAATTAGATTACACTAGCAGACTGATGTTTCACAGTCAAAAAAGTTTTTTTTTTTAGTTATTTACACTACTGTTACACCAGATATGAGTGGTGGCACTGGGCAAGTGGGCCTGGCACGCATGCTGGCAGACAAGCAACTGCAATTAGATTACACTAGCAGACTGATGTTTCACAGTCAAATTTTTTTTTTTTTTTTAATTATTTACACTACTGTTACACCAGATATGAGTGGTGGCACTGGGCAAGTGGGCCAGGCACACACCCTGGCAGGCAGGCAACTGCAATTAGATTACACTAGCAGACTGATGTTTCACAGTAAAAAAAGTTTTTTTTTTAATTATTTACACTAGCGTTACACCAGATATGAGTGGTGGCACTGGTCAAGTGGGCCTGGCACACACGCTGACAGGCAGGCAACTGCAATTAGATTGCACTAGCAGACTGATGTTTCACAGTCAAAAAAGTTTTTTTTTTAATTATTTACACTACTGTTACACCAGATATGAGTGGTGGCACTGGGCAAGAGGGCCTGGCACACACGCAGGCAGGCAGGCAGGCAACTGCAATTAGATTACACTAGCAGACTGGTGTTTCACAGTCAAAAAAGTTTTTTTTTTAATTATTTACACTACTGTTATACCAGATATGAGTGGTGGCACTGGGCAGGTGGGCCTGGCACAAATGCTAGCAGGCAAGCAACTGCAATTAGATTACACTAGCAGACTGATGTTTCACAGTCAAAAAAGTTTTTTTTTTTAGTTATTTACACTACTGTTACACCAGATATGAGTGGTGGCACTGGGCAAGTGGGCCTGGCACGCATGCTGGCAGACAAGCAACTGCAATTAGATTACACTAGCAGACTGATGTTTCACAGTCAAAAAGTTTTTTTTTTTTATTTATTTACACTACTGTTACACCAGATATGAGTGGTGGCACTGGGCAAGTGGGCCTGGCACACACGCTGGCAGGCAGGCAACTGCAATAAGATTACACTAGCAGACTGATGTTTCACAGTTAAAAAAGTTTTTTTTTTTTGTTATTTACACTACTGTTACACCAGATATGAGTGGTGGCACTGGGCAAGTGGGCCTGGCACACACCCTGGCAGGCAGGCAACTGCAATTAGATTGCACTAGCAGACTGATGTTTCACAGTCAAAAAAGTTTTTTTTTAAATTATTTACACTACTGTTACACCAGATATGAGAGGTGGCACTGGGCAAGTGGGCCTGGCACACACGCTAGCAGGCAGGCGACTGCAATAAGATTACACTAGCAGACTGATGTTTCACAGTCAAAAAAGTTATTTTTTTTTAATATTTTACACTACTGTTACACCAGATATTAGTGGTGGCACTGGGCAAGTGGGCCTGGCACACACGCTGGCAGGCAGGCAGTTGCAATTAGATTACACTAGCAGACTGATGTTTCACAGTCAAAAAAGTTTTTTTTTTTTAATTATTTACACTACTGTTACACCAGATATGAGTGGTGGCACTGGGCAAGTGGGCCTGGCACACACGCTGGCAGGCAGGCAACTGCAATTAGATTACACTATCAGACTGATGTTTCACAGTCAAAAAAGTTATTTTTTTAAATTGTTTACACTACTGTTACACCAGATATGAGTGGTGACACTGGGCAAGTGGGCCTGGCACACACGCTGGCAGGCAGGCAACTGCAATTAGATTACACTAGCAGACTGATGTTTCACAGTCATAAAAGTTTTTTTTTTTATTATTTACACTACTGTTACACCAGATATGAGTGGTGGCACTGGGCAAGTGGGCCTTGCACACATGCTGGCAGGCATGCAACTGCAAATAGATTACACTAGCAGACTGATGTTTCACAGTCAAAAAAGTTTTTTTTTTTTAATTATTTACACTACTGTTACACCAGATATGAGTGGTGGCACTGGGCAAGTGGGCCTGGCACACACGCAGGCAACTGCAATTAGATTACACTAGCAGACTAGTGTTTCACAGTCAAAAAAGTTTTTTTTTTAATTATTTACACTACTGTTACACCAGATATGAGTGGTGGCACTTGGCAGGTGGGCCTGGCACAAATGCTAGCAGGCAAGCAAATGCAATTAGATTACACTAGCAGACTGATGTTTCACAGTCAAAAAAGTTTTTTTTTTTAGTTATTTACACTACTGTTACACCAGATATGAGTGGTGGCACTGGGCAAGTGGGCCTGGCACGCATGCTGGCAGACAAGCAACTGCAATTAGATTACACTAGCAGACTGATGTTTCACAGTCAAATTTTTTTTTTTTTTTAATTATTTACACTACTGTTACACCAGATATGAGTGGTGGCACTGGGCAAGTGGGCCAGGCACACACCCTGGCAGGCAGGCAACTGCAATTAGATTACACTAGCAGACTGATGTTTCACAGTAAAAAAAGTTTTTTTTTTAATTATTTACACTAGCGTTACACCAGATATGAGTGGTGGCACTGGTCAAGTGGGCCTGGCACACACGCTGACAGGCAGGCAACTGCAATTAGATTGCACTAGCAGACTGATGTTTCACAGTCAAAAAAGTTTTTTTTTTAATTATTTACACTACTGTTACACCAGATATGAGTGGTGGCACTGGGCAAGAGGGCCTGGCACACACGTTAGCAGGCAGGCGACTGCAATAAGATTACACTAGCAGACTGATGTTTCACAGTCAAAAAAGTTATTTTTTTTAATTATTTACACTACTGTTACACCAGATATTAGTGGTGGCACTGGGCAAGTGGGCCTGGCACACACGCTGGCAGGCAGCTGCAATTAGATTACACTAGCAGACTGATGTTTCACAGTCAAAAAAGTTTTTTTTTTTAAATTATTTACACTACTGTTACACCAGATATGAGTGGTGGCACTGGGCAAGTGGGCCTGGCACACACGCTGGCAGGCAGGCAACTGCAATTAGATTACACTATCAGACTGATGTTTCACAGTCAAAAAAGTTTTTTTTTTAAAATTGTTTACACTACTGTTACACCAGATATGAGTGGTGACACTGGGCAAGTGGGCCTGGCACACACGCTGGCAGGCAGGCAACTGCAATTAGATTATACTAGCAGACTGATGTTTCACAGTCAAAAAAGTTTTTTTTTTAATTATTTACACTACTGTTACACCAGATATGAGTGGTGGCACTGGGCAAGTGGGCCTTGCACACTTGCTGGCATGCAGGCAACTGCAAATAGATTACACTAGCAGACTGATGTTTCACAGTCAAAAAAAGTTTTTTTTTTAAATTATTTACACTACTGTTACACCAGATATGAGTGGTGGCACTGGGCAAGTGGGCCTGGCACACATGCTAGCAGGCAGGCAACTGCACTTAGATTACACTAGCAGACTGATGTTTCACAGTCAAAAAAGTTTTTTTTTTTAATTATTTAAACTACTGTTACACCAGATATGAGTGGTGGCACTGGGCAAGTGGGCCTGGCACACACGCTGGCAGGCAGGCACCTGCAATTAGATTACACTAGCAGACTGATGTTTCAAAGTCAAAAAAGTTTTTTTTTTTTAAATTATTTACACTACTGTTACACCAGATATGAGTGGTGGCACTGGGCAAGTGGGCCTGGCACACACGCTAGCAGACAGGCAACTGCAATTAGATTACACTACCAGACTGATGTTTCACAGTCAAAAAGTTTTTTTTTTTTAATTATTTACACTACTGTTACACCAGATATGAGTGGTGGCACTGGGCAAGTGGGCCAGGCACACACGCTGGCAGGCAGGCAACTGCAATTAGATTACACTAGCAGACTGATGTTTCACAGTAAAAAAAGTTTTTTTTTAAATTATTTACACTAGCGTTACATCAGATATGAGTGGTGGCACTGGGCAAGTGGGACTGGCACACACGCTAGCAGACAAGCAACTGCAATTAGATTACACTAGCAGACTGATATTCCACAGTCAAAAAAGTTTTTTTTTTTTCATTTACACTACCGTTACACCAGATATGAGTGGTGGCACTGGGCAAGTGGGCCTGGCACACACGCTGGCAGGCAGGCAACTGCAATTAGATTACACTAGCAGACTGATGTTTCACATTCAATTTTTTTTTTTTTAAATTATTTACACTACTGTTACACCAGATATGAGTGGTGACACTGGGCAAGTGGGCGTGGCACACACACTGGCAGGCAGGCAACTGCAATTAGATTATACTAGCAGACTGATGTTTCACACTCAAAAAAGTTTTTTTTTAAATTATTTACACTACTGTTACACCAGATATGAGTGGTGGCACTGGGCAAGTGGGCCTGGCACACACGCTAGCAGGCAGGCAACTGCAATTAGATTACACTAGCAGACTGATGTTTCACAGTCAAAAAAAGTTTTTTTTTTAAATTATTTACACTACTGTTACACCAGATATGAGTGGTGGCACTGGGCAAGTGGGCCTGGCACACACGCAGGCAGGCAGGCAGGCAACTGCAATTAGATTACACTAGCAGACTGGTGTTTCACAGTCAAAAAAGTTTTTTTTTTAATTATTTACACTACTGTTACACCAGATATGAGTGGTGGCACTGGGCAGGTGGGCCTGGCACAAATGCTAGCAGGCAAGCAAATGCAATTAGATTACACTAGCAGACTGATGTTTCACGGTCAAAAAAGTTTTTTTTTTTTTAGTTATTTACACTACTGTTACACCAGATATGAGTGGTGGCACTGGGCAAGTGGGCCAGGCACGCATGCTGGCAGACAAGCAACTGCAATTAGATTACACTAGCAGACTGATGTTTCACAGTCAAAAAGTTTTTTTTTTTTTTATTTATTTACACTACTGTTACACCAGATATGAGTGGTGGCACTGGGCAAATGGGCCTGGCACACACGCTGGCAGGCAGGCAACTGCAATAAGATTACACTAGCAGACTGATGTTTCACAGTTAAAAAAGTTTTTTTTTTAGTTATTTACACTACTGTTACACCAGAAATGAGTGGTGGCACTGGTCAAGTGGGCCTGGCACACACGCTGACAGGCAGGCAACTGCAATTAGATTGCACTAGCAGACTGATGTTTCACAGTCAAAAAAGTTTTTTTTTTTAATTATTTACACTACTGTTACACCAGATATGAGTGGTGGCACTGGGCAAGTGGGCCTGGCACACACGCTGGCAGGCAGGCAACTGCAATTAGATTACACTATCAGACTGATGTTTCACAGTCAAAAAAGTTTTTTTTTTTAATTATTTACACTACTGTTACACCAGATATGAGTGGTGGCACTGGGCAAGTGGGCCTGGCACACACGCTGGCAGGCAGGCAACTGCAATTAGATTACACTATCAGACTGATGTTTCACAGTCAAAAAAGTTATTTTTTTAAATTGTTTACACTACTGTTACACCAGATATGAGTGGTGACACTGGGCAAGTGGGCCTGGCACACACGCTGGCAGGCAGGCAACTGCAATTAGATTATACTAGCAGACTGATGTTTCACAGTCATAAAAGTTTTTTTTTTTATTATTTACACTACTGTTACACCAGATATGAGTGGTGGCACTGGGCAAGTGGGCCTTGCACACATGCTGGCAGGCATGCAACTGCAAATAGATTACACTAGCAGACTGATGTTTCACAGTCAAAAAAGTTTTTTTTTTTTAATTATTTACACTACTGTTACACCAGATATGAGTGGTGGCACTGGGCAAGTGGGCCTGGCACACACGCAGGCAACTGCAATTAGATTACACTAGCAGACTGGTGTTTCACAGTCAAAAAAGTTTTTTTTTTAATTATTTACACTACTGTTACACCAGATATGAGTGGTGGCACTTGGCAAGTGGGCCTGGCACAAATGCTAGCAGGCAAGCAAATGCAATTAGATTACACTAGCAGACTGATGTTTCACAGTCAAAAAAGTTTTTTTTTTTAGTTATTTACACTACTGTTACACCAGATATAAGTGGTGGCACTGGGCAAGTGGGCCTGGCACGCATGCTGGCAGACAAGCAACTGCAATTAGATTACACTAGCAGACTGATGTTTCACAGTCAAATTTTTTTTTTTTTTTTATTTATTTACACTACTGTTACACCAGATATGAGTGGTGGCACTGGGCAAGTGGGCCTGGCACACACGCTGGCAGGCAGGCAACTGCAATAAGATTACACTAGCAGACTAATGTTTCACAGTTAAAAAAGTTTTTTTTTTTAGTTATTTACACTAATGTTACACCAGATATGAGTGGTGGCACTGGTCAAGTGGGCCTGGCACACACGCTGACAGGCAGGCAACTGCAATTAGATTGCACTAGCAGACTGATGTTTCACAGTCAAAAAAGTTTTTTTTTTTAATTATTTACACTACTGTTACACCAGATATGAGTGGTGGCACTGGGCAAGAGGGCCTGGCACACACGTTAGCAGGCAGGCGACTGCAATAAGATTACACTAGCAGACTGATGTTTCACAGTCAAAAAAGTTATTTTTTTTTAATTATTTACACTACTGTTACACCAGATATTAGTGGTGGCACTGGGCAAGTGGGCCTGGCACACACGCTGGCAGGCAGCTGCAATTAGATTACACTAGCAGACTGATGTTTCACAGTCAAAAAAGTTTTTTTTTTTAAATTATTTACACTACTGTTACACCAGATATGAGTGGTGGCACTGGGCAAGTGGGCCTGGCACACACGCTGGCAGGCAGGCAGGCAACTGCAATTAGATTACACTATCAGACTGATGTTTCACAGTCAAAAAAGTTTTTTTTTAAAATTGTTTACACTACTGTTACACCAGATATGAGTGGTGACACTGGGCAAGTGGGCCTGGCACACACGCTGGCAGGCAGGCAACTGCAATTAGATTATACTAGCAGACTGATGTTTCACAGTCAAAAAAGTTTTTTTTTTAATTATTTACACTACTGTTACACCAGATATGAGTGGTGGCACTGGGCAAGTGGGCCTTGCACAGTTGCTGGCATGCAGGCAACTGCAAATAGATTACACTAGCAGACTGATGTTTCACAGTCAAAAAAAGTTTTTTTTTAAGTTATTTACACTACTGTTACACCAGATATGAGTGGTGGCACTGGGCAAGTGGGCCTGGCACACATGCTAGCAGGCAGGCAACTGCACTTAGATTACACTAGCAGACTGATGTTTCACAGTCAAAAAAGTTTTTTTTTTTAATTATTTAAACTACTGTTACACCAGATATGAGTGGTGGCACTGGGCAAGTGGGCCTGGCACACACGCTGGCAGGCAGGCACCTGCAATTAGATTACACTAGCAGACTGATGTTTCACAGTCAAAAAAGTTTTTTTTTTTTAAATTATTTACACTACTGTTACACCAGATATGAGTGGTGGCACTGGGCAAGTGGGCCTGGCACACACGCTAGCAGACAGGCAACTGCAATTAGATTACACTACCAGACTGATGTTTCACAGTCAAAAAGTTTTTTTTTTTTAATTATTTACACTACTGTTACACCAGATATGAGTGGTGGCACTGGGCAAGTGGGCCAGGCACACACCCTGGCAGGCAGGCAACTGCAATTAGATTACACTAGCAGACTGATGTTTCACAGTAAAAAAAGTTTTTTTTTAAATTATTTACACTAGCGTTACACCAGATATGAGTGGTGGCACTGGTCAAGTGGGCCTGGCACACACGCTGACAGGCAGGCAACTGCAATTAGATTGCACTAGCAGACTGATGTTTCACAGTCAAAAAAGTTTTTTTTTTAAATTATTTACACTACTGTTACACCAGATATGAGTGGTGGCACTGGGCAAGAGGGCCTGGCACACACGTTAGCAGGCAGGCGACTGCAATAAGATTACACTAGCAGACTGATGTTTCACAGTCAAAAAAGTTATTTTTTTTTAATTATTTACACTACTGTTACACCAGATATTAGTGGTGGCACTGGGCAAGTGGGCCTGGCACACAAGCTGGCAGGCAGCTGCAATTAGATTACACTAGCAGACTGATGTTTCACAGTCAAAAAAGTTTTTTTTTTTAAATTATTTACACTACTGTTACACCAGATATGAGTGGTGGCACTGGGCAAGTGGGCCTGGCACACACGCTGGCAGGCAGGCAACTGCAATTAGATTACACTATCAGACTGATGTTTCACAGTCAAAAAAGTTTTTTTTTTAAATTGTTTACACTACTGTTACACCAGATATGAGTGGTGACACTGGGCAAGTGGGCCTGGCACACACGCTGGCAGGCAGGCAACTGCAATTAGATTATACTAGCAGACTGATGTTTCACAGTCAAAAAAGTTTTTTTTTTAATTATTTACACTACTGTTACACCAGATATGAGTGGTGGCACTGGGCAAGTGGGCCTTGCACACTTGCTGGCATGCAGGCAACTGCAAATAGATTACACTAGCAGACTGATGTTTCACAGTCAAAAAAAGTTTTTTTTTTTAATTATTTACACTACTGTTACACCAGATATGAGTGGTGGCACTGGGCAAGTGGGCCTGGCACACATGCTAGCAGGCAGGCAGGCAACTGCACTTAGATTACACTAGCAGACTGATGTTTCACAGTCAAAAAAGTTTTTTTTTAAATTATTTAAACTACTGTTACACCAGATATGAGTGGTGGCACTGGGCAAGTGGGCCTGGCACACACGCTGGCAGGCAGGCACCTGCAATTAGATTACACTAGCAGACTGATGTTTCAAAGTCAAAAAAGTTTTTTTTTTTAAATTATTTACACTACTGTTACACCAGATATGAGTGGTGGCACTGGGCAAGTGGGCCTGGCACACACGCTAGCAGACAGGCAACTGCAATTAGATTACACTACCAGACTGATGTTTCACAGTCAAAAAGTTTTTTTTTTTTAATTATTTACACTACTGTTACACCAGATATGAGTGGTGGCACTGGGCAAGTGGGCCAGGCACACACGCTGGCAGGCAGGCAACTGCAATTAGATTACACTAGCAGACTGATGTTTCACAGTAAAAAAAGTTTTTTTTTTAAATTATTTACACTAGCGTTACATCAGATATGAGTGGTGGCACTGGGCAAGTGGGACTGGCACACACGCTAGCAGACAAGCAACTGCAATTAGATTACACTAGCAGACTGATATTCCACAGTCAAAAAAGTTTTTTTTTTTTCATTTACACTACCGTTACACCAGATATGAGTGGTGGCACTGGGCAAGTGGGCCTGGCACACACGCTGGCAGGCAGGCAACTGCAATTAGATTACACTAGCAGACTGATGTTTCACATTCAATTTTTTTTTTTTTAAATTATTTACACTACTGTTACACCAGATATGAGTGGTGGCACTGGGCAAGTGGGCCTGACACACACGCTGGCAGGCAGGCAACTGCAATTAGATTACACTATCAGACTGATGTTTCACAGTCAAAAAAGTTATTTTTTTAAATTGTTTACACTACTGTTACACCAGATATGAGTGGTGACACTGGGCAAGTGGGCGTGGCACACACACTGGCAGGCAGGCAACTGCAATTAGATTATACTAGCAGACTGATGTTTCACACTCAAAAAAGTTTTTTTTTTTAATTATTTACACTACTGTTACACCAGATATGAGTGGTGGCACTGGGCAAGTGGGCCTGGCACACACGCTAGCAGGCAGGCAACTGCAATTAGATTACACTAGCAGACTGATGTTTCACAGTCAAAAAAATTTTTTTTTTTAAATTATTTACACTACTGTTACACCAGATATGAGTGGTGGCACTGGGCAAGTGGGCCTGGCACACACGCAGGCAGGCAGGCAGGCAACTGCAATTAGATTACACTAGCAGACTGGTGTTTCACAGTCAAAAAAGTTTTTTTTTTTTATTATTTACACTACTGTTACACCAGATATGAGTGGTGGCACTGGGCAGGTGGGCCTGGCACAAATGCTAGCAGGCAAGCAAATGCAATTAGATTACACTAGCAGACTGATGTTTCACGGTCAAAAAAGTTTTTTTTTTTTAGTTATTTACACTACTGTTACACCAGATATGAGTGGTGGCACTGGGCAAGTGGGCCTGGCACGCATGCTGGCAGACAAGCAACTGCAATTAGATTACACTAGCAGACTGATGTTTCACAGTCAAAAAGTTTTTTTTTTTTATTTATTTACACTACTGTTACACCAGATATGAGTGGTGGCACTGGGCAAATGGGCCTGGCACACACGCTGGCAGGCAGGCAACTGCAATAAGATTACACTAGCAGACTGATGTTTCACAGTTAAAAAAGTTTTTTTTTAGTTATTTACACTACTGTTACACCAGATATGAGTGGTGGCACTGGTCAAGTGGGCCTGGCACACACGCTGACAGGCAGGCAACTGCAATTAGATTGCACTAGCAGACTGATGTTTCACAGTCAAAAAAGTTTTTTTTTTTTAATTATTTACACTACTGTTACACCAGATATGAGTGGTGGCACTGGGCAAGTGGGCCTGGCACACACGTTAGCAGGCAGGCGACTGCAATAAGATTACACTAGCAGACTGATGTTTCACAGTCAAAAAAGTTATTTTTTTAATTATTTACACTACTGTTACACCAGATATGAGTGGTGGCACTGGGCAAGTGGGCCTGGCGCACACGCTGGCAGGCAGGCAGCTGCAATTAGATTACACTAGCAGACTGATGTTTCACAGTCAAAAAAGTTTTTTTTTTTTTAATTATTTACACTACTGTTACACCAGATATGAGTGGTGGCACTGGGCAAGTGGGCCTGGCACACACGCTGGCAGGCAGGCAACTGCAATTAGATTACACTATCAGACTGATGTTTCACAGTCAAAAAAGTTATTTTTTTAAATTGTTTACACTACTGTTACACCAGATATGAGTGGTGAAACTGGGCAAGTGGGCCTGGCACACATGCTGGCAGGCAGGCAACTGCAATTAGATTATACTAGCAGACTGATGTTTCACAGTCAAAAAAGTTTTTTTTTTAATTATTTACACTACTGTTACACCAGATATGAGTGGTGGCACTGGGCAAGTGGGCCTTGCACACATGCTGGCATGCAGGCAACTGCAAATAGATTACACTAGCAGACTGATGTTTCACAGTCAAAAAAAGTTTTTTTTTTAATTATTTACACTACTGTTACACCAGATATGAGTGGTGGCACTGGGCAAGTGGGCCTGGCACACATGCTAGCAGGCAGGCAACTGCACTTAGATTACACTAGCAGACTGATGTTTCACAGTCAAAAAAGTTTTTTTTTTTAATTATTTAAACTACTGTTACACCAGATATGAGTGGTGGCACTGGGCAAGTGGGCCTGGCACACATGCTGGCAGGCAGGCACCTGCAATTAGATTACACTAGCAGACTGATGTTTCACAGTCAAAAAAGTTTTTTTTTTTAAATTATTTACACTACTGTTACACCAGATATGAGTGGTGGCACTGGGCAAGTGGGCCTGGCACACACGCTAGCAGACAGGCAACTGCAATTAGATTACACTACCAGACTGATGTTTCACAGTCAAAAAGTTTTTTTTTTTAATTATTTACACTACTGTTACACCAGATATGAGTGGTGGCACTGGGCAAGTGGGCCAGGCACACACCCTGGCAGGCAGGCAACTGCAATTAGATTACACTAGCAGACTGATGTTTCACAGTAAAAAAAGTTTTTTTTTAAATTATTTACACTAGCGTTACACCAGATATGAGTGGTGGCACTGGTCAAGTGGGCCTGGCACACACGCTGACAGGCAGGCAACTGCAATTAGATTGCACTAGCAGACTGATGATTCACAGTCAAAAAAGTTTTTTTTTAAATTATTTACACTACTGTTACACCAGATATGAGTGGTGGCACTGGGCAAGAGGGCCTGGCACACACGTTAGCAGGCAGGCGACTGCAATAAGATTACACTAGCAGACTGATGTTTCACAGTCAAAAAAGTTATTTTTTTTTAATTATTTACACTACTGTTACACCAGATATTAGTGGTGGCACTGGGCAAGTGGGCCTGGCACACACGCTGGCAGGCAGCTGCAATTAGATTACACTAGCAGACTGATGTTTCACAGTCAAAAAAGTTTTTTTTTTTAAATTATTTACACTACTGTTACACCAGATATGAGTGGTGGCACTGGGCAAGTGGGCCTGGCACACACGCTGGCAGGCAGGCAACTGCAATTAGATTACACTATCAGACTGATGTTTCACAGTCAAAAAAGTTTTTTTTTTAAATTGTTTACACTACTGTTACACCAGATATGAGTGGTGACACTGGGCAAGTGGGCCTGGCACACACGCTGGCAGGCAGGCAACTGCAATTAGATTATACTAGCAGACTGATGTTTCACAGTCAAAAAAGTTTTTTTTTTAATTATTTACACTACTGTTACACCAGATATGAGTGGTGGCACTGGGCAAGTGGGCCTTGCACACTTGCTGGCATGCAGGCAACTGCAAATAGATTACACTAGCAGACTGATGTTTCACAGTCAAAAAAAGTTTTTTTTTTTAATTATTTACACTACTGTTACACCAGATATGAGTGGTTGGCACTGGGCAAGTGGGCCTGGCACACATGCTAGCAGGCAGGCAGGCAACTGCACTTAGATTACACTAGCAGACTGATGTTTCACAGTCAAAAAAGTTTTTTTTTTTAATTATTTAAACTACTGTTACACCAGATATGAGTGGTGGCACTGGGCAAGTGGGCCTGGCACACACGCTGGCAGGCAGGCACCTGCAATTAGATTACACTAGCAGACTGATGTTTCAAAGTCAAAAAAGTTTTTTTTTTTAAAATTATTTACACTACTGTTACACCAGATATGAGTGGTGGCACTGGGCAAGTGGGCCTGGCACACACGCTAGCAGACAGGCAACTGCAATTAGATTACACTACCAGACTGATGTTTCACAGTCAAAAAATTTTTTTTTTTTAATTATTTAAACTACTGTTACACCAGATATGAGTGGTGGCACTGGGCAAGTGGGCCAGGCACACACGCTGGCAGGCAGGCAACTGCAATTAGATTACACTAGCAGACTGATGTTTCACAGTAAAAAAAGTTTTTTTTTTAAATTATTTACACTAGCGTTACATCAGATATGAGTGGTGGCACTGGGCAAGTGGGACTGGCACACACGCTAGCAGACAAGCAACTGCAATTAGATTACACTAGCAGACTGATGTTTCACGGTCAAAAAAGTTTTTTTTTTTTAGTTATTTACACTACTGTTACACCAGATATGAGTGGTGGCACTGGGCAAGTGGGCCTGGCACGCATGCTGGCAGACAAGCAACTGCAATTAGATTACACTAGCAGACTGATGTTTCACAGTCAAAAAGTTTTTTTTTTTTTATTTATTTACACTACTGTTACACCAGATATGAGTGGTGGCACTGGGCAAATGGGCCTGGCACACACGCTGGCAGGCAGGCAACTGCAATAAGATTACACTAGCAGACTGATGTTTCACAGTTAAAAAAGTTTTTTTTTTAGTTATTTACACTACTGTTACACCAGATATGAGTGGTGGCACTGGTCAAGTGGGCCTGGCACACACGCTGACAGGCAGGCAACTGCAATTAGATTGCACTAGCAGACTGATGTTTCACAGTCAAAAAAGTTTTTTTTTTTAATTATTTACAATACTGTTACACCAGATATGAGTGGTGGCACTGGGCAAGTGGGCCTGGCACACACGTTAGCAGGCAGGCGACTGCAATAAGATTACACTAGCAGACTGATGTTTCACAGTCAAAAAAGTTATTTTTTTTAATTATTTACACTACTGTTACACCAGATATTAGTGGTGGCACTGGGCAAGTGGGCCTGGCACACACGCTGGCAGGCAGGCAGCTGCAATTAGATTACACTAGCAGACTGATGTTTCACAGTCAAAAAAGTTTTTTTTTTTAATTATTTACACTACTGTTACACCAGATATGAGTGGTGGCACTGGGCAAGTGGGCCTGGCACACACGCTGGCAGGCAGGCAACTGCAATTAGATTACACTATCAGACTGATGTTTCACAGTCAAAAAAGTTATTTTTTTAAATTGTTTACACTACTGTTACACCAGATATGAGTGGTGAAACAGGGCAAGTGGGCCTGGCACACACGCTGGCAGGCAGGCAACTGCAATTAGATTATACTAGCAGACTGATGTTTCACAGTCAAAAAAGTTTTTTTTTTAATTATTTACACTACTGTTACACCAGATATGAGTGGTGGCACTGGGCAAGTGGGCCTTGCACACATGCTGGCATGCAGGCAACTGCAAATAGATTACACTAGCAGACTGATGTTTCACAGTCAAAAAAAGTTTTTTTTTTTAATTATTTACACTACTGTTACACCAGATATGAGTGGTGGCACTGGGCAAGTGGGCCTGGCACACATGCTAGCAGGCAGGCAACTGCACTTAGATTACACTAGCAGACTGATGTTTCACAGTCAAAAAAGTTTTTTTTTTTAATTATTTAAACTACTGTTACACCAGATATGAGTGGTGGCACTGGGCAAGTGGGCCTGGCACACACGCTGGCAGGCAGGCACCTGCAATTAGATTACACTAGCAGACTGATGTTTCACAGTCAAAAAAGTTTTTTTTTTAAATTATTTACACTACTGTTACACCAGATATGAGTGGTGGCACTGGGCAAGTGGGCCTGGCACACACGCTAGCAGACAGGCAACTGCAATTAGATTACACTACCAGACTGATGTTTCACAGTCAAAAAGTTTTTTTTTTTTAATTATTTACACTACTGTTACACCAGATATGAGTGGTGGCACTGGGCAAGTGGGCCAGGCACACACCCTGGCAGGCAGGCAACTGCAATTAGATTACACTAGCAGACTGATGTTTCACAGTAAAAAAAGTTTTTTTTTAAATTATTTACACTAGCGTTACACCAGATATGAGTGGTGGCACTGGTCAAGTGGGCCTGGCACACATGCTGACAGGCAGGCAACTGCAATTAGATTGCACTAGCAGACTGATGTTTCACAGTCAAAAAAGTTTTTTTTTAAATTATTTACTCTACTGTTACACCAGATATGAGTGGTGGCACTGGGCAAGAGGGCCTGGCACACACGTTAGCAGGCAGGCGACTGCAATAAGATTACACTAGCAGACTGATGTTTCACAGTCAAAAAGTTATTTTTTTTTTAATTATTTACACTACTGTTACAACCAGATATTAGTGGTGGCACTGGGCAAGTGGGCCTGGCACACACGCTGGCAGGCAGCTGCAATTAGATTACACTAGCAGACTGATGTTTCACAGTCAAAAAAGTTTTTTTTTTTGAAATTATTTGCGCTGCAGCAGGGAACTGCAATTAGATTACACTATCAGACTGATGTTTCACAGTCAAAAAAGTTTTTTTTTTAAATTGTTTACACTACTGTTACACACCAGATATGAATGGTGACACTGGGCAAGTGGGCCCTGGCACACACGCTGGCAGGCAGGCAACTGCAATTATATTATACTAGCAGACTGATGTTTCACAGTCAAAAAAGTTTTTTTTTAATTATTTACACTACTGTTACACCAGATATGTGTGGTGGCACTGGGCAAGTGGGCCTTGCACACTTGCTGGCATGCAGGCAACTGCAAAATAGATTACACTAGCAGACTGATGTTTCACAGTCAAAAAAAAGTTTTTTTTTTTAATTATTTACACTACTGTTACACCAGATATGAGTGGTGGCACTGGGCAAGTGGGCCTGGCACACATGCTAGCAGGCAGGCAGGCAACTGCACTTAGATTACACTAGCAGACTGATGTTTCACAGTCAAAAAAGTTTTTTTTTTTAATTATTTAAACTACTGTTACACCAGATATGAGTGGTGGCACTGGGCAAGTGGGCCTGGCACACACGCTGGCAGGCAGGCACCTGCAATTAGATTACACTAGCAGACTGATGTTTCAAAGTCAAAAAAGTTTTTTTTTTTTAAATTATTTACACTACTGTTACACCAGATATGAGTGGTGGCACTGGGCAAGTGGGCCTGGCACACACGCTAGCAGACAGGCAACTGCAATTAGATTACACTACCAGACTGATGTTTCACAGTCAAAAAGTTTTTTTTTTTTAATTATTTACACTACTGTTACACCAGATATGAGTGGTGGCACTGGGCAAGTGGGCCAGGCACACACGCTGGCAGGCAGGCAACTGCAATTAGATTACACTAGCAGACTGATGTTTCACAGTAAAAAAAGTTTTTTTTTTAAATTATTTACACTAGCGTTACATCAGATATGAGTGGTGGCACTGGGCAAGTGGGACTGGCACACACGCTAGCAGACAAGCAACTGCAATTAGATTACACTAGCAGACTGATATTCCACAGTCAAAAAAGTTTTTTTTTTTTCATTTACACTACCGTTACACCAGATATGAGTGGTGGCACTGGGCAAGTGGGCCTGGCACACACGCTGGCAGGCAGGCAACTGCAATTAGATTACACTAGCAGACTGATGTTTCACATTCAATTTTTTTTTTTTTTAATTATTTACACTACTGTTACACCAGATATGAGTGGTGGCACTGGGCAAGTGGGCCTGACACACACGCTGGCAGGCAGGCAACTGCAATTAGATTACACTATCAGACTGATGTTTCACAGTCAAAAAAGTTATTTTTTTAAATTGTTTACACCACTGTTACACCAGATATGAGTGGTGACACTGGGCAAGTGGGCGTGGCACACACACTGGCAGGCAGGCAACTGCAATTAGATTATACTAGCAGACTGATGTTTCACACTCAAAAAAGTTTTTTTTTTTAATTATTTACACTACTGTTACACCAGATATGAGTGGTGGCACTGGGCAAGTGGGCCTGGCACACACGCTAGCAGGCAGGCAACTGCAATTAGATTACACTAGCAGACTGATGTTTCACAGTCAAAATTTTTTTTTTTTTTAAATTATTTACACTACTGTTACACCAGATATGAGTGGTGGCACTGGGCAAGTGGGCCTGGCACACACGCAGGCAGGCAGGCAGGCAACTGCAATTAGATTACACTAGCAGACTGGTGTTTCACAGTCAAAAAAGTTTTTTTTTTTAATTATTTACACTACTGTTACACCAGATATGAGTGGTGGCACTGGGCAGGTGGGCCTGGCACAAATGCTAGCAGGCAAGCAAATGCAATTAGATTACACTAGCAGACTGATGTTTCACGGTCAAAAAAGTTGTTTTTTTTTAGTTATTTACACTACTGTTACACCAGATATGAGTGGTGGCACTGGGCAAGTGGGCCTGGCACGCATGCTGGCAGACAAGCAACTGCAATTAGATTACACTAGCAGACTGATGTTTCACAGTCAAAAAGTTTTTTTTTTTTTATTTATTTACACTACTGTTGCACCAGATATGAGTGGTGGCACTGGGCAAATGGGCCTGGCACACACGCTGGCAGGCAGGCAACTGCAATAAGATTACACTAGCAGACTGATGTTTCACAGTTAAAAAAGGTTTTTTTTTAGTTATTTACACTACTGTTACACCAGATATGAGTGGTGGCACTGGTCAAGTGGGCCTGGCACACACGCTGACAGGCAGGCAACTGCAATTAGATTGCACTAGCAGACTGATGTTTCACAGTCAAAAAAGTTTTTTTTTTAAATTATTTACACTACTGTTACACCAGATATGAGTGGTGGCACTGGGCAAGTGGGCCTGGCACACACGTTAGCAGGCAGGCGACTGCAATAAGATTACACTAGCAGACTGATGTTTCACAGTCAAAAAAGTTATTTTTTTTAATTATTTACACTACTGTTACACCAGATATTAGTGGTGGCACTGGGCAAGTGGGCCTGGCACACACGCTGGCAGGCAGGCAGCTGCAATTAGATTACCCTAGCAGACTGATGTTTCACAGTCAAAAAAGTTTTTTTTTTTTTAATTATTTACACTACTGTTACACCAGATATGAGTGGTGGCACTGGGCAAGTGGGCCTGGCACACACGCTGGCAGGCACGCAACTGCAATTAGATTACACTATCAGACTGATGTTTCACAGTCAAAAAAGTTATTTTTTTAAATTGTTTACACTACTGTTACACCAGATATGAGTGGTGAAACTGGGCAAGTGGGCCTGGCACACACGCTGGCAGGCAGGCAACTGCAATTAGATTATACTAGCAGACTGATGTTTCACAGTCAAAAAGTTTTTTTTTTAATTATTTACACTACTGTTACACCAGATATGAGTGGTGGCACTGGGCAAGTGGGCCTTGCACACATGCTGGCATGCAGGCAACTGCAAATAGATTACACTAGCAGACTGATGTTTCACAGTCAAAAAAAGTTTTTTTTTTAAATTATTTACACTACTGTTACACCAGATATGAGTGGTGGCACTGGGCAAGTGGGCCTGGCACACATGCTAGCAGGCAGGCAACTGCACTTAGATTACACTAGCAGACTGATGTTTCACAGTCAAAAAAGTTTTTTTTTTTAATTATTTAAACTACTGTTACACCAGATATGAGTGGTGGCACTGGGCAAGTGGGCCTGGCACACACGCTGGCAGGCAGGCACCTGCAATTAGATTACACTAGCAGACTGATGTTTCACAGTCAAAAAAGTTTTTTTTTTTAAATTATTTACACTACTGTTACACCAGATATGAGTGGTGGCACTGGGCAAGTGGGCCTGGCACACACGCTAGCAGACAGGCAACTGCAATTAGATTACACTACCAGACTGATGTTTCACAGTCAAAAAAGTTTGTTTTTTTTCATTTACACTACCGTTACACCAGATATGAGTGGTGGCACTGGGCAAGTGGGCCTGGCACACACGCTGGCAGGCAGGCAACTGCAATTAGATTGCACTAGCAGACTGATGTTTCACAGTCAAAAAAGTTATTTTTTTTTAATTATTTACACTACTGTTACACCAGATATTAGTGGTGGCACTGGGCAAGTGGGCCTGGCACACACGCTGGCAGGCAGCTGCAATTAGATTACACTAGCAGACTGATGTTTCACAGTCAAAAAAGTTTTTTTTTTTAAATTATTTACACTACTGTTACACCAGATATGAGTGGTGGCACTGGGCAAGTGGGCCTGGCACACACGCTGGCAGGCAGGGAACTGCAATTAGATTACACTATCAGACTGATGTTTCACAGTCAAAAAAGTTTTTTTTTTAAATTGTTTACACTACTGTTACACCAGATATGAGTGGTGACACTGGGCAAGTGGGCCTGGCACACACGCTGGCAGGCAGGCAACTGCAATTATATTATACTAGCAGACTGATGTTTCACAGTCAAAAAAGTTTTTTTTTTAATTATTTACACTACTGTTACACCAGATATGAGTGGTGGCACTGGGCAAGTGGGCCTTGCACACTTGCTGGCATGCAGGCAACTGCAAATAGATTACACTAGCAGACTGATGTTTCACAGTCAAAAAAAGTTTTTTTTTTTAATTATTTACACTACTGTTACACCAGATATGAGTGGTGGCACTGGGCAAGTGGGCCTGGCACACATGCTAGCAGGCAGGCAGGCAACTGCACTTAGATTACACTAGCAGACTGATGTTTCACAGTCAAAAAAGTTTTTTTTTTTAATTATTTAAACTACTGTTACACCAGATATGAGTGGTGGCACTGGGCAAGTGGGCCTGGCACACACGCTGGCAGGCAGGCACCTGCAATTAGATTACACTAGCAGACTGATGTTTCAAAGTCAAAAAAGTTTTTTTTTTTTAAATTATTTACACTACTGTTACACCAGATATGAGTGGTGGCACTGGGCAAGTGGGCCTGGCACACACGCTAGCAGACAGGCAACTGCAATTAGATTACACTACCAGACTGATGTTTCACAGTCAAAAAGTTTTTTTTTTTTAATTATTTACACTACTGTTACACCAGATATGAGTGGTGGCACTGGGCAAGTGGGCCAGGCACACACGCTGGCAGGCAGGCAACTGCAATTAGATTACACTAGCAGACTGATGTTTCACAGTAAAAAAAGTTTTTTTTTTTAAATTATTTACACTAGCGTTACATCAGATATGAGTGGTGGCACTGGGCAAGTGGGACTGGCACACACGCTAGCAGACAAGCAACTGCAATTAGATTACACTAGCAGACTGATATTCCACAGTCAAAAAAGTTTTTTTTTTTTCATTTACACTACCGTTACACCAGATATGAGTGGTGGCACTGGGCAAGTGGGCCTGGCACACACGCTGGCAGGCAGGCAACTGCAATTAGATTACACTAGCAGACTGATGTTTCACATTCAATTTTTTTTTTTTTAATTATTTACACTACTGTTACACCAGATATGAGTGGTGGCACTGGGCAAGTGGGCCTGACACACACGCTGGCAGGCAGGCAACTGCAATTAGATTACACTATCAGACTGATGTTTCACAGTCAAAAAAGTTATTTTTTTAAATTGTTTACACTACTGTTACACCAGATATGAGTGGTGACACTGGGCAAGTGGGCGTGGCACACACACTGGCAGGCAGGCAACTGCAATTAGATTATACTAGCAGACTGATGTTTCACACTCAAAAAAGTTTTTTTTTTAATTATTTACACTACTGTTACACCAGATATGAGTGGTGGCACTGGGCAAGTGGGCCTGGCACACACGCTAGCAGGCAGGCAACTGCAATTAGATTACACTAGCAGACTGATGTTTCACAGTCAAAATTTTTTTTTTTTTTTAAATTATTTACACTACTGTTACACCAGATATGAGTGGTGGCACTGGGCAAGTGGGCCTGGCACACACGCAGGCAGGCAGGCAGGCAACTGCAATTAGATTACACTAGCAGACTGGTGTTTCACAGTCAAAAAAGTTTTTTTTTTTAATTATTTACACTACTGTTACACCAGATATGAGTGGTGGCACTGGGCAGGTGGGCCTGGCACAAATGCTAGCAGGCAAGCAAATGCAATTAGATTACACTAGCAGACTGATGTTTCACGGTCAAAAAAGTTGTTTTTTTTTAGTTATTTACACTACTGTTACACCAGATATGAGTGGTGGCACTGGGCAAGTGGGCCTGGCACGCATGCTGGCAGACAAGCAACTGCAATTAGATTACACTAGCAGACTGATGTTTCACAGTCAAAAAGTTTTTTTTTTTTTATTTATTTACACTACTGTTGCACCAGATATGAGTGGTGGCACTGGGCAAATGGGCCTGGCACACACGCTGGCAGGCAGGCAACTGCAATAAGATTACACTAGCAGACTGATGTTTCACAGTTAAAAAAGGTTTTTTTTTAGTTATTTACACTACTGTTACACCAGATATGAGTGGTGGCACTGGTCAAGTGGGCCTGGCACACACGCTGACAGGCAGGCAACTGCAATTAGATTGCACTAGCAGACTGATGTTTCACAGTCAAAAAAGTTTTTTTTTTAAATTATTTACACTACTGTTACACCAGATATGAGTGGTGGCACTGGGCAAGTGGGCCTGGCACACACGTTAGCAGGCAGGCGACTGCAATTAGATTACACTAGCAGACTGATGTTTCACAGTCAAAAAAGTTTTTTTTTTTAATTATTTACACTACTGTTACACCAGATATTAGTGGTGGCACTGGGCAAGTGGGCCTGGCACACACGCTGAGCAGGCAGGCGACTGCAATTAGATTACCCTAGCAGACTGATGTTTCACAGTCAAAAAAGTTTTTTTTTTTTAATTATTTACACTACTGTTACACCAGATATGAGTGGTGGCACTGGGCAAGTGGGCCTGGCACACACGCTGGCAGGCACGCAACTGCAATTAGATTACACTATCAGACTGATGTTTCACAGTCAAAAAAGTTATTTTTTTTAAATTGTTTACACTACTGTTACACCAGATATGAGTGGTGGAACTGGGCAAGTGGGCCTGGCACACACGCTGGCAGGCACGCAACTGCAATTAGATTACACTAGCAGACTGATGTTTCACAGTCAAAAAAGTTATTTTTTTAAATTGTTTACACTACTGTTACACCAGATATGAGTGGTGGAAACTGGGCAAGTGGGCCTTGCACACACGCTGGCAGGCAGGCAACTGCAATTAGATTATACTAGCAGACTGATGTTTCACAGTCAAAAAAGTTTTTTTTTTAAATTATTTACACTACTGTTACACCAGATATGAGTGGTGGCACTGGGCAAGTGGGCCTTGCACACATGCTGGCATGCAGGCAACTGCAAATAGATTACACTAGCAGACTGATGTTTCACAGTCAAAAAAAGTTTTTTTTTTTAATTATTTACACTACTGTTACACCAGATATGAGTGGTGGCACTGGGCAAGTGGGCCTGGCACACATGCTAGCAGGCAGGCAACTGCACTTAGATTACACTAGCAGACTGATGTTTCACAGTCAAAAAAGTTTTTTTTTTTAATTATTTAAACTACTGTTACACCAGATATGAGTGGTGGCACTGGGCAAGTGGGCCTGGCACACACGCTGGCAGGCAGGCACCTGCAATTAGATTACACTAGCAGACTGATGTTTCACAGTCAAAAAAGTTTTTTTTTTTAAATTATTTACACTACTGTTACACCAGATATGAGTGGTGGCACTGGGCAAGTGGGCCTGGCACACACGCTAGCAGACAGGCAACTGCAATTAGATTACACTACCAGACTGATGTTTCACAGTCAAAAAAGTTTTTTTTTTTTCATTTACACTACCTGTTACACCAGATATGAGTGGTGGCACTGGGCAAGTGGGCCTGGCACACACGCTGGCAGGCAGGCAACTGCAATTAGATTACACTAGCAGACTGATGTTTCACATTCAATTTTTTTTTTTTTAATTATTTACACTACTGTTACACCAGATATGAGTGGTGGCACTGGGCAAGTGGGCCTGGCACACACGCTGGCAGGCAGGCAACTGCAATTAGATTATACTAGCAGACTGATGTTTCACACTCAAAAAACTTTTTTTTTAATTACTTACACTACTGTTACACCAGATATGAGTGGTGGCACTGGGCAAGTGGGCCTGGCACACACGCTAGCAGGCAGGCAACTGCAATTAGATTACACTAGCAGACTGATGTTTCACAGTCAAAAAAGTTTTTTTTTTAATTATTTACACTACTGTTACACCAGATATGAGTGGTGGCACTGGGCAAGTGGGCCTGGCACACACGCAGGCAGGCAGGCAACTGCAATTAGATTACACTAGCAGACTGGTGTTTCACAGTCAAAAAAGTTTTTTTTTTAATTATTTACACTACTGTTACACCAGATATGAGTGGTGGCACTGGGCAGGTGGGCCTGGCACAAATGCTAGCAGGCAAGCAAATGCAATTAGATTACACTAGCAGACTGATGTTTCACGGTCAAAAAAGTTTTTTTTTTTTAGTTATTTACACTACTGTTACACCAGATATGAGTGGTGGCACTGGGCAAGTGGGCCTGGCACGCATGCTGGCAGACAAGCAACTGCAATTAGATTACACTAGCAGACTGATGTTTCACAGTCAAAAAGTTTTTTTTTTTTTATTTATTTACACTACTGTTACACCAGATATGAGTGGTGGCACTGGGCAAATGGGCCTGGCACACACGCTGGCAGGCAGGCAACTGCAATAAGATTACACTAGCAGACTGATGTTTCACAGTTAAAAAAGTTTTTTTTTTTAGTTATTTACACTACTGTTACACCAGATATGAGTGGTGGCACTGGTCAAGTGGGCCTGGCACACACGCTGACAGGCAGGCAACTGCAATTAGATTGCACTAGCAGACTGATGTTTCACAGTCAAAAAAGTTTTTTTTTTAATTATTTACACTACTGTTACACCAGATATGAGTGGTGGCACTGGGCAAGTGGGCCTGGCACACACGCTAGCAGACAGGCAACTGCAATTAGATTACACTACCAGACTGATGTTTCACAGTCAAAAAAGTTTTTTTTTTTTCATTTACACTACCGTTACACCAGATATGAGTGGTGGCACTGGGCAAGTGGGCCTGGCACACACGCTGGCAGGCAGGCAACTGCAATTAGATTACACTAGCAGACTGATGTTTCACATTCAATTTTTTTTTTTTTTAATTATTTACACTACTGTTACACCAGATATGAGTGGTGGCACTGGGCAAGTGGGCCTGACACACACGCTGGCAGGCAGGCAACTGCAATTAGATTACACTATCAGACTGATGTTTCACAGTCAAAAAAGTTATTTTTTTAAATTGTTTACACTACTGTTACACCAGATATGAGTGGTGACACTGGGCAAGTGGGCGTGGCACACACACTGGCAGGCAGGCAACTGCAATTAGATTATACTAGCAGACTGATGTTTCACACTCAAAAAAGTTTTTTTTTTAATTATTTACACTACTGTTACACCAGATATGAGTGGTGGCACTGGGCAAGTGGGCCTGGCACACACGCTAGCAGGCAGGCAACTGCAATTAGATTACACTAGCAGACTGATGTTTCACAGTCAAAAAAAGTTTTTTTTTAAAATTATTTACACTACTGTTACACCAGATATGAGTGGTGGCACTGGGCAAGTGGGCCTGGCACACACGTAGGCAGGCAGGCAACTGCAATTAGATTACACTAGCAGACTGGTGTTTCACAGTCAAAAAAGTTTTTTTTTTAATTATTTACACTACTGTTACACCAGATATGAGTGGTGGCACTGGGCAGGTGGGCCTGGCACAAATGCTAGCAG
The DNA here is from genome assembly GCF_027579735.1 of Bombina bombina. Classification (NCBI taxonomy): domain Eukaryota; kingdom Metazoa; phylum Chordata; class Amphibia; order Anura; family Bombinatoridae; genus Bombina; species Bombina bombina. The sequence goes on along the minus strand of NC_069499.1, from coordinate 1,446,287,680 downwards.
GCAAGCAAATGCAATTAGATTACACTAGCAGACTGATGTTTCACGGTCAAAAAAGTTTTTTTTTTTTAGTTATTTACACTACTGTTACACCAGATATGAGTGGTGGCACTGGGCAAGTGGGCCTGGCACGCATGCTGGCAGACAAGCAACTGCAATTAGATTACACTAGCAGACTGATGTTTCACAGTCAAAAAGTTTTTTTTTTTTATTTATTTACACTACTGTTACACCAGATATGAGTGGTGGCACTGGGCAAATGGGCCTGGCACACACGCTGGCAGGCAGGCAACTGCAATAAGATTACACTAGCAGACTGATGTTTCACAGTTAAAAAAGTTTTTTTTTTTAGTTATTTACACTACTGTTACACCAGATATGAGTGGTGGCACTGGTCAAGTGGGCCTGGCACACACACTGACAGGCAGGCAACTGCAATTAGATTGCACTAGCAGACTGATGTTTCACAGTCAAAAAAGTTTTTTTTTTTAATTATTTACACTACTGTTACACCAGTAATGAGTGGTGGCACTGGGCAAGTGGGCCTGGCACACACGTTAGCAGGCAGGCGACTGCAATAAGATTACACTAGCAGACTGATGTTTCACAGTCAAAAAAGTTATTTTTTTTAATTATTTACACTACTGTTACACCAGATATTAGTGGTGGCACTGGGCAAGTGGGCCTGGCACACACGCTGGCAGGCAGGCAGCTGCAATTAGATTACACTAGCAGACTGATGTTTCACAGTCAAAAAAGTTTTTTTTTTTTAATTATTTACACTACTGTTACACCAGATATGAGTGGTGGCACTGGGCAAGTGGGCCTGGCACACACGCTGGCAGGCAGGCAACTGCAATTAGATTACACTATCAGACTGATGTTTCACAGTCAAAAAAGTTATTTTTTTAAATTGTTTACACTACTGTTACACCAGATATGAGTGGTGAAACTGGGCAAGTGGGCCTGGCACACACGCTGGCAGGCAGGCAACTGCAATTAGATTATACTAGCAGACTGATGTTTCACAGTCAAAAAAGTTTTTTTTTTAATTATTTACACTACTGTTACACCAGATATGAGTGGTGGCACTGGGCAAGTGGGCCTTGCACACATGCTGGCATGCAGGCAACTGCAAATAGATTACACTAGCAGACTGATGTTTCACAGTCAAAAAAAGTTTTTTTTTTAAATTATTTACACTACTGTTACACCAGATATGAGTGGTAGCACTGGGCAAGTGGGCCTGGCACACATGCTAGCAGGCAGGCAACTGCACTTAGATTACACTAGCAGACTGATGTTTCACAGTCAAAAAAGTTTTTTTTTTTTAATTATTTAAACTACTGTTACACCAGATATGAGTGGTGGCACTGGGCAAGTGGGCCTGGCACACACGCTGGCAGGCAGGCACCTGCAATTAGATTACACTAGCAGACTGATGTTTCACAGTCAAAAAAGTTTTTTTTTTTTAAATTATTTACACTACTGTTACACCAGATATGAGTGGTGGCACTGGGCAAGTGGGCCTGGCACACACGCTAGCAGACAGGCAACTGCAATTAGATTACACTACCAGACTGATGTTTCACAGTCAAAAAAGTTTGTTTTTTTTCATTTACACTACCGTTACACCAGATATGAGTGGTGGCACTGGGCAAGTGGGCCTGGCACACACGCTGGCAGGCAGGCAACTGCAAATAGATTACACTAGCAGACTGATGTTTCACAGTCAAAAAAAGTTTTTTTTTTAAATTATTTACACTACTGTTACACCAGATATGAGTGGTGGTACTGGGCAAGTGGGCCTGACACACACGCTGGCAGGCAGGCAACTGCAATTAGATTACACTATCAGACTGATGTTTCACAGTCAAAAAAGTTATTTTTTTAAATTGTTTACACTACTGTTACACCAGATATGAGTGGTGGCACTGGGCAAGTGGGCCTGGCACACACACTGGCAGGCAGGCAACTGCAATTAAATTATACTAGCAGACTGATGTTTCACACTCAAAAAAGTTTTTTTTTTAATTATTTACACTACTGTTACACCAGATATGAGTGGTGGCACTGGGCAAGTGGGCCTGGCACACACGCTAGCAGGCAGGCAACTGCAATTAGATTACACTAGCAGACTGATGTTTCAAAGTCAAAAAGTTTTTTTTTTAAATTATTTAAACTACTGTTACACCAGATATGAGTGGTGACACTGGGCAAGTGGGCCTGGCACACACGCTAGCAGGCAGGCAACTGCAATTAGATTACACTAGCAGACTGATGTTTCACAGTCAAAAAGTTTTTTTTTAATTATTTACACTACTGTTACACCAGATATGAGTGGTGGCACTGGGCAAGTGGGCCAGGCACACACGCTGGCAGGCAGGCAACTGCAATTAGATTACACTAGCAGACTGATGTTTCACAGTCAAAAAAGTTTTTTTTTAAATTATTTACACTAGCGTTACATCAGATATGAGTGGTGGCACTGGGCAAGTGGGACTGGCACACACGCTAGCAGGCAAGCAACTGCAATTAGATTACACTAGCAGACTGATATTTCACAGTCAAAAAAGTTTTTTTTTTTCATTTACACTACCGTTACACCAGATATGAGTGGTGGCACTGGGCAAGTGGGCCTGGCACACACGCTGGCAGGCAGGCAACTGCAATTAGATTACACTAGCAGACTGATGTTTCACATTAAAAAAGTTTTTTTTTTTAAATTATTTACACTACTGTTACACCAGATATGAGTGGTGGCACTGGGCAAGTGGGCCTGGCATACACGCTAGCAGGCAGGCAACTGCAATTAGAATTACACTAGCAGACTGATGTTTCACAGTCAATTTTTTTTTTAATTATTTACACTACTGTTAAAACAGCTATGAATGGTGGCACTGGGCAAGTGGGCCTGGCACACACACTAGCAGTCAGGCAACTGCAATTAGATGACACTAGCAGACTGATGTTTCACAGTCAAAAAACTTTTTTTTTAAAATTATTTACACTACTGTTACACCAGATATGAGTGGTGGCACTGGGCAAGTGGTCCTGGCACACACGCTGGCAGGCAGGCAACTGCAATTAGATTACACTAGCAGACTGATGTTTCACAGTCAAAAAAGTTTTTTTTTAATTATTTACACTACTGTTAAACCAGATATGAGTGGTGGCACTGGGCAAGTGGGCCTGGCACACACGCTAGCAGGCAGGCAACTGCAATTAGATTACACTAGCAGACTGATGTTTCACAGTCAAAAAAGTTTTTTTTTTAATTATTTACACTACTGTTACACCAGATATGAGTGGTGGCACTGGGCAAGTGGGCCTGGCACACACGCTAGCAGGCAGGCAACTGCAATTAGATTACACTAGCAGACTGATGTTTCACAGTCAAAAAAGTTTTTTTTTTTTAAATTATTTACACTACTGTGACAACAGATATGAGTGGTGGCACTGGGCAAGTGGGCCTGGCACACACGCAGGCAGGCAGGCAACTGCAATTAGATTACACTAGCAGACTGATGTTTCACAGTCAAAAAAGTTTTTTTTTTTTTTAAATTTACACTACTGTTACAACAGATATGAGTGGTGGCACTGGGCAAGTGGGCACAGTATATGCTGTGAGCCTGACACACATGCTGGCAGGCAGGCAACTGCCCCCTTGTCTGCTTCTCCTAGGATTATGTCATCCGTATCCATAATGGATTGGAGAGCCTCTTTTTCCCTTTTGCACAAGTTATCATTTTTAATTTTAAAGTTTGTACATAGGTTATCCAATTCTTTGGACACCAAATCATTGAAGGTTGGAATGAAATTACCCTTCGATTGAGTGGGGTAAAAGATAGACGAAGGTTTCAAATTGGAATTGTCCCTAGCTCTTGGATTAATTTCCTCTATAAGATTTTCATTTTCTAGGTTGAGTTCTTCTAGAATGTTTAATGTTTCCTTATCTGTTTCTGAAAGATTTTCAGTTGTATTCGTGATTTGTTTTTGTCTTATTTTTTCGTAGTGTCTACATAAAGTCAATTTTCTAATTAATTTATTGAAATCAATAAATAAATTGAACGGATTTGGGCCCCGTGTTGGTGCAAAGCTAAGTCCTTTAAAAAGGACTTCCATTTGTGTATTAGTGAAGGATGATGAGGAGAGGTTAAGGGCTCCATGTACTAAGCCGTCAATTCATCCGTCATTGTAGACGCGGATAAACTCGCCGTTACTCGCCGCGGGCGAAATGGTGTCCGCTGTCGCTATGTACTAATATTCCCCCAATAAATAGACAAGTCTAGCCCGCCGCGAGCAGTTGCGGATTGTTGATAAATTTGACGCCTCGCTCGCCGCGACTAAGCTGATGTACTTAACTTTCAGTTGAATTGTCTGGCCAATTATTAACACGTGACATGCAAGGTGTCACGAACATCATAGTAGTCGCGGGAATAGAATTTTGCTCCTATAAAAGTTCAACTTATCTAAACAACTTTATTATTGCTCAAAATTTTTTGAAGAGTGATAACAGAGCGTTATTTTTGTAATATTTATTTACAATTTGGATATGGCTTCATCTGGATCTGATAATATATAAATATTAATATAAAAATAATTATAAAGATTGACAACTATACAATACAAATTTAAAATATAGATTACTCTTTAATTACAGTCGACAAATTGGGCGCAATTTATGTACATGGAAATGAGAGACAAATTAGACGCCAGTTATGCTGTAAGTACAATGCTGATATTACTGCCTTTTATATATGTCTAGACTGGCGTCTAGATTGACTTTCCTATTGTTTTGTACCTTGCCCGCCACCTAAAAGGTGGCGAGGCAAAAATAACGAGGTGGGAGCGGAAATTGTAGCGAGCGGACAAATAGATTTTTTAGTACATTCGTTTTTGGCGAGTTGGTGGTCAAATGTGTCTAATTACAGTGAAAAATGGAGCGGTAGCGAGGTTTGGCGGATAAGTACGCTCGCAATTTTAAAGATGCGAGTTTTAACATAATTGACGGCTTTGTACATATCAGTTTGCGAGTTTTGACGCGAGATTTGTTGCGGGTAGCTCGCTGACTGCTTAGTACATGGAGCCCTAAATATTTTTAATAATTTCTCTCCTTTTTCACCCTTTTTGGGGTTCTCGGTATTTCGTGTTCTGTTTCTGGTTCCCACCAGACCTCTTCCTCTTCTTCCTCTTCAGGTCCTTTTCTTTTTCTGGTTGAGTCTTTTGACCATTGTGGTCTTAGGTTTACTTCGTAGTTTATTGATTCTGATGGTGTTTCTACTGGTATCTCTATAGTATTTTGTGTGCCTTTGGGGTAATGGTTTCCTGTCCATTCCCTCTCTAAAAAATTCTGTGTACGGTCTCTGTGTTGTTGTGATTGGTATATTTTCTCTTTGTGTCTATATGGTGTGTGATAACTAGGTCCTGGATTTGAGTTTCTCCATTCTGGTTTAGTGTATTTATGGTATGTCTGTTTTTTGTTGTGATGTTGTTGATGTGTTATGTCATTTCTATTGTAATTTTTGTAATGATTTCTATTTTGAAAATGGTCTCTGTTGTGAATATTTTTATTGTTCCAAGAAACTCGTTTGGAAATATATAGACTTTTATTTTTATTCTCCTTATTCCCATTTGGGTTGTGATATTGTCGACCTCCATTATGGTTATATTTGTCCAAATTTGTACTACTTATTTGTGGTTTGTAATTTGGTATATTCCTAGTATCAAAAATACTGCATTTTCTAGTGGTATTCGGGGCATGGTGTTTGTAATGTGTGTGACTTTGGCCCGTATTAGTTTTATTAGTAAGTGGTCTATTATGGAAGCTAGTGGAAGGGTTTTCCTTTTGTGAAGGTTTTACTGTTGTGATATCTTCCCACATTTTCATCCTCCCCCTCTGGACTTTTTGACTCCTCTCCCTCCTGCATGTCTAAATAATCTCTTAGGAATTTTTTTCTCTTTTTCGCTTCTAGAGTTAATTCAAACTGGAGATTTTTTTCTTTGTTTTTTTTTCATCTAGTTCTTTAAAAACTGGATCCCCTTTGTATTTTTCTAGGTTATTTTTAAGCTCTTTAATTTCTGAGGTGATTTTTTCTACTTTAAAGTTTTGATATCTAGAGGCTATTTACATTAAGATAATAGAACACTCCTCTAAAGCTGTGTCCCATTCGGTGAGGTATTCTATGTCTTCTGGGTCAAATATGGAAGATTTATATAATTTAAGACCTCTAGGGATAATTTTATATTTGAGGTAACTTTCTAAATTCAGATTATCATACCAGTGGGTCAATTGTTTTTTGCTCAAATTCTCAAATACTTCTTTAGGGTCTATATTTTGTTCAATTATTAATTTACTTTCATCTTCTAAGTTGAAGGGGAGTTTTTTTTTATTCTTGTGCAGGGATCAAAATAATTCCCAAACTCAAAGGTGTTAGAGTCCTTATCTGACTCTCTTTCTTATACTCCAACGAGCAGCTTATTAGGGTACGTCACTAAAAAGTGGCGAGTTAAAAAGTGTGAATAAAGAAGTATTACCAGCGCTCAATTAGAACAAAGTATGAATGAGAAACTTGGAGTTAGAGGATATATATGTATGTATATAACCCAGTATGTTGTTGGATCAATATATGTGAAATCCTATTCTTGGGTGTGAGTATTGTGCAGCATGAACAAATGATTCAGTGTACCCCTAACACTGATGGAAATGTTGAAAGCAAGAGTCTTGATCAAATGAAATTCAGCGCCACCAATACAAATGTTGAGAGGAATACCAAAAAAAAGAAGAATAATACCCAATCTAAACTTGAAAATAAGCAGAAGTATACATATAAATACTCAAATCTTTTTCAAAATTTCATATTGCAAGTCCTTATTGTAGACAAGAATAACAATAATGGTGAAATAGAAGAATGGGTGTCTCCTTACCGGAGTTTACCTCAATCATATGAGGTAATGTATGATCGTGAACTAAATATCTGTTCTCTCCTTTCTGGTCAGTGATATATTCCCATCAGGGTTGGATTTTTGGTGTTGAAGATATCCGTTGTTCTGTGCGATCTTGTGTATGGTACTTGTCTATTCCGAAACTTCCAGGATTTTAGTGTCGATGCCTTGGTGTCTCCCCCGGAGTATGGTACTTCTATCGTATCCTCAGGACTCCAGAAACTCAGAGAAGTATAATGAAGGAAAAGAAAGAGTACATAGTGTAATATTGTTTAAACATTAATTTATTTCAAAAAACAATAATAGGAAATGCACTCACATGTAATAACCTCAATCGGTTATGAGGTAAGAAAATGGCATATACATATATTTATACACCTTGGGTGGGTGTGTAGTTGATGAATTCAGTAGAGATGCAAGTTGAATAGGAATTGCTAGTAAACCCAATAATATGAAACACTTCCAGAGTGAATTTTTGGATACAAGTTTCAATGTGATATACACAATGTATTCCCAAGACACTAAGATGATAAAAGTACAAGCAAACTTCTCATGTGTCAGATGCTGTATGCATATATGAGCAATGTCTTTAGTAGGAACAATAAAAACTTTTAAAATACCTCAATGTTTAAAAACAAGTGGAACAATCCTAATAGGATTCTATACAGCGTGAGTCATAAGCAGGGCAGTGGCAGACTGTATGTAATTAGTCAGCACTAAGTCGAGGTCTGCTTCAGGCACTAACACATTCCCCAAAAAAGCCGGTCACACTCGTAAATGGGTGAAAAACTGCACTGCCACACATTGTAGATAACCTTACGCGTTTCGAAGTTTTGGTAGTACATCTTCATCAGAGGCTGATATGGCGTGCAGTTCAATCGGCTGTGGTTTTAAAGGCAAAAAGTGAAATGTTTTTTTTTTCCCTTTACAGAGTGTGACGTCATTATGTTACGGCTAATGGGCGACGTATGAGGTCTTTTGTGTCTGAGTGTAATGCGCTACGAACTTTAGAGGATTTGCTTAATAGCCATACATTGTGCTCTTGTTATATGCTATATACATTCCGGTTTTCTGCAGAACTTGCAGGATATGTTCTATGTATTTCTAAATATATATATATATATATATATATATATATATATATATATATATGTATAACATATATATTGTACCAAAATACCATCAGATATATGTAGAAATATTTATATATGAATAAATAGAACATATTCTGTTATATGCAGAACATTGGAATGTGAATTATTCATGTCTTCATGTAGGATTAGTGAACATGAGAATATGTGATCGGAGTGTTAGGTTTTTTTCCCCAACTTTTTTTCTCCATTGACTACTATGGGGGAATATGTGAATGTGCATTCAATATTGTAAGTTAGGCTTTTTGTGCTCATGGCTTATCGTGCAAGCACAAGCAGTTTACTTTCAACTCGTAATACGAGCGCAACACGACAAGTGCAAAAAGCTTACTTCTAGTACAATTAATGCTTGAGCAGGAGCGTTAATTAGCGCTCCACTTGTTATCTGGACCAATATTTTTTTAAAATATTATATGAAATATATACATGTTGCACCCTAATGCAATTCCTGGAGGGTATATCGCACATGTGGGCTAAACCCAATTCCAATGTTTTTCACCTAGCAGACAATGTTCTTTTTATTTTAAATATATTGTAAAATATATATCTATACCTAAATATCTATATAAATATATACAGGTACATATACATAAAAAAAAATACAAAGAGCATTTTTTACTATGTGAAGAACATTGGAATGTAAAACATTTACATTGAATATTGTAAACCACATAATACAATATTAAAATTGATTAAAAAGGCCTTTTCATGTTTAAGGTATTTGAGTATACTGTATATATGTATATATATATATATATATAATATTTATTTGTGTGTGTGTCTGTGTATACACACACACACACATATATATATATATATATATATATATATATATATAGAGAGAGAGAGAGAGAGAGAGAGAGAGAGACAGAGAGAGAGAGAGAGAGAGAGAGAGAGAGAGATTTACATATATAAATACATAAATACACGTTTAAAAATACATAAATCATAAAACGAGGACCACACTCACTAGATTTCAAATATAAATATCTATTTCTTTCATGTAATTAGCAAGAGTCCATGAGCTAGTGACGTATGGGATATACATTCCTACCAGGAGGGGCAAAGTTTCCCAAACCTCAAAATGCCTATAAATACACCCCTCACCACACCCACAAATCAGTTTTACAAACTTTGCCTCCTATGGAGGTGGTGAAGTAAGTTTGTGCTAGATTCTACGTTGATATGCGCTCAGCAGCAGGTTGGAGCCCGGTTTTCCTCTCAGCGTGCAGTGAATGTCAGAGGGATGTGAGGAGAGTATTGCCTATTTGAATTCAATGATCTCCTTCTACGGGGTCTATTTCATAGGTTCTCTGTTATCGGTCGTAGAGATTCATCTCTTACCTCCCTTTTCAGATCGACGATATACTCTTATTTATATACCATTACCTCTGCTGATTTTCGTTTCAGTACTGGTTTGGCTTTATACAACATGTAGATGAGTGTCTTGGGGTAAGTAAGTCTTATTTTCTGTGACACTCTAAGCTATGGTTGGGCACTTTTTTTATAAAGTTCTAAATATATGTATTCAAACATTTATTTGCCTTGACTCAGGATGTTCAACATTCCTTATTTCAGACAGTCAGTTTCATATTTGGGATAATGCATATGAATAAATCAATTTTTTTCTTACCTTAAAATTTGACTTTTTCCCTGTGGGCTGTTAGGCTCGCGGGGGCTGAAAATGCTTCATTTTATTGCGTCATTCTTGGCGCAGACTTTTTTGGCGCAAAATTTTTTTTCTGTTTCCGGCGTCATACGTGTCGCCGGAAGTTGCGTCATTTTTGACGTTCTTTTGCGCCAAAAGTGTCGGCGTTCCGGATGTGGCGTCATTTTTGGCGCCAAAAGCATTTAGGCGCCAAATAATGTGGGCGTCATTTTTGGCGCTAAAAAAAAAAAAATATGGGCGTCACTATTGTCTCCACATTATTTAAGTCTCATTATTTATTGCTTCTGGTTGCTAGAAGCTTGTTCACTGGCATTTTTTTCCCATTCCTGAAACTGTCATTTAAGGAATTTGATCAATTTTGCTTTATATGTTGTTTTTTCTATTACATATTGCAAGATGTCCCACGTTGAAACTGAGTCAGAAGATACTTCTGGAAAATCGCTGCCTGGGGCTGGAGCTACCAAAGCTAAGTGTATCTGCTGTAAACTTATGGTATCTGTTCCTCCAGCTGTTGTTTGTACTGTTTGTCATGACAAACTTGTTAATGCAGATAATATTTCCTTTAGTACTGTTACATTACCTGTTGCTGTTCCGTCAACATCTAATACTCAGAGTGTTCCTGATAACATAAGAGATTTTGTTTCTAAATCCATTAAGAAGGCTATGTCTGTTATTCCTCCTTCTAGTAAACGTAAAAAGTCTTTTAAAACCTCATTTTTTAGATGAATTTTTAAATGAACATCATCATTCTGATTCTGATAATGGTTCTTTTGGTTCAGAGGATTCTGTCTCAGAGGTTGATGCTGATAAATCTTCATATTTATTTAAAATGGAATTTATTCGTTCTTTACTTAAAGAAGTCCTAATTGCATTAGAAATTGAGGATTCTGGTCCTCTTGATACTAATTCTAAACGTTTAGATAAGGTTTTTAAATCTCCTGTAGTTATTCCAGAAGTTTTTCCTGTCCCTAGTGCTATTTCTGAAGTAATTTCCAGGGAATGGAATAATTTGGGTAATTCATTTACTCCTTCTAAACGTTTTAAGCAATTATATCCTGTGCCATCTGACAGATTAGAGTTTTGGGACAAAATCCCTAAGGTTGATGGGGCTGTCTCTACTCTTGCTAAGCGTACTACTATTCCTACGGCAGATGGTACTTCCTTTAAGGATCCTTTAGATAGGAAAATTGAATCCTTTCTAAGAAAAGCTTACTTGTGTTCAGGTAATCTTCTTAGACCTGCTATATCTTTAGCGGATGCTGCTGCAGCTTCAACTTTTTGGTTAGAAGCTTTAGCGCAACAAGTAACAGATCATAATTCTCATAGCATAATTATTCTTCTTCAAGATGCTAATAATTTTATTTGTGATGCCATCTTTGATATCATTAGAGTTGATGTCAGGTATATGTCTCTAGCTATTTTAGCTAGAAGAGCTTTATGTCTTAAAACTTGGAATGCTGATATGTCTTCTAAGTCTACTCTGCTTTCCCTTTCTTTCCAGGGTAATAAATTGTTTGGTTCTCAGTTGGATTCTATTATCTCAACTGTTACTGGAGGGAAAGGAACTTTTTTACCACAGGATAAAAAATCTAAAGGTAAATTTAGGTCTAATAATCGTTTTTCGTTCCTTTCGTCACAACAAGGAACAAAAACCTGATCCTTCATCCTCAGGAGCGGTATCAGTTTGGAAACCATCTCCAGTCTGGAATAAATCCAAGCCTTTTAGAAAATCAAAGCCAGCTCCTAAGTCCACATGAAGGTACGGCCCTCATTCCAGCTCAGCTGGTAGGGGGCAGATTACGTTTTTTCAAAGAAATTTGGATCAATTCCGTTCACAATCTTTGGATTCAGAACATTGTTTCAGAAGGGTACAGAATTGGCTTCAAGATAAGGCCTCCTGCAAAGAGATTTTTTCTTTCCCGTGTCCCAGTAAACCCAGTGAAGGCTCAAGCATTTCTGAAATGTGTTTCAGATCTAGAGTTGGCTGGAGTAATTATGCCAGTTCCAGTTCTGGAACAGGGACTGGGGTTTTATTCAAATCTCTTCATTTTACCAAAGAAGGAGAATTCCTTCAGACCAGTTCTGGATCTAAAAATATTGAATCGTTATGTAAGGATACCAACATTCAAAATGGTAACTGTAAGGACTATCCTGCCTTATATGTCTACAATAGATTTACAGGATGCATATCTGCATATTCCGATTCATCCAGATCACTATCAGTTTCTGAGATTCTCTTTCCTAGACAAGCATTACCAGTTTGTGGCTCTGCAGTTTGGCCTAGCTACAGCTCCAAGAATTTTTTACGAAGGTTCTCGGTGCCCTTCTGTCTGTAATCAGAGAACAGGGTATTGTGGTATTTCCTTATTTGGACGATATCCTGGTACTTGCTCAGTCTTCACATTTAGCAGAATCTCATACGAATCGACTTGTATTTTTTCTTCAACATCATGGTTGGAGGATCAATTTACCAAAAAGTTCATTGATTCCTCAGACACAGGTAACCTTTTTAGGTTTCCAGATAGATTCAGTGTTACACAAAGATATCCTAGAGGGATATGGCTGCACCCCACTGACGAGGCCCACAATAGGCCGAAACGTACATCTGGGGTTTTGCTGTTTCTCTCGTTCAGAGAGGGATTGCCTGGTATTTCGGGGCTGGACTGTACTGTGAAGTCAGGATCAGACTGATATGCTTCAGGAAAGTTCTTCTCTGTGAAAGGCACATTTTGAGCAAAAAGAGGCTGCTTCTTGGGTGGTAACTAGCCATAGAGCAAGCTATTATGCTATTGTTCGTTCCCAGGTTGAGCGCTTCTCTCTTTTTATTTATGCAAATTATGACATTTTGGGAAGTCTCCCTAAGTGTGATGCGGGAATCCAGACGTGGACCCGTTGCTCAGTGTGCCTAGAGGGATATGGCTGCACCCCACTGACGAGGCCCACAATAGGCCGAAACGTACGTCTGGGGTTTTGCTGTTTCTCTCGTTCAGAGAGGGATTGCCTGGTATTTCGGGGCTGGACTGTACTGTGAAGTCAGGATCAGACTGATATGCTTCAGGAAAGTTCTTCTCTGCGAAAGGCACATTTTGAGCAAAAAGAGGCTGCTTCTTGGGTGGTAATTAGCTATAGAGCAAGCTATTATGCTATTGTTCGTTCCCAGGTTGAGCGCTTCTCTCTTTTTATTTATGCAAATTATGACATTTTGGGAAGTCTCCCTAAGTGTGATGCGGGAATCCAGACGTGGACCCGTTGCTCAGTGTGCCTAGAGGGATATGGCTGCACCCCACTGACGAGGCCCACAATAGGCCGAAACGTACGTCTGGGGTTTTGCTGTTTCTCTCGTTCAGAGAGGGATTGCCTGGTATTTCGGGGCTGGACTGTACTGTGAAGTCAGGATCAGACTGATATGCTTCAGGAAAGTTCTTCTCTGTGAAAGGCACATTTTGAGCAAAAAGAGGCTGCTTCTTGGGTGGTAACTAGCCATAGAGCAAGCTATTATGCTATTGTTCGTTCTCAGGTTGAGCGCTTCTCTCTTTTTATTTATGCAAATTATGACATTTTGGGAAGTCTCCCTAAGTGTGATGCGGGAATCCAGACGTGGACCCGTTGCTCAGTGTGCCTAGAGGGATATGGCTGCACCCCACTGACGAGGCCCACAATAGGCCGAAACATACGTCTGGGGTTTTGCTGTTTCTCTCGTTCAGAGAGGGATTGCCTGGTATTTCGGGGCTGGACTGTACTGTGAAGTCAGGATCAGACTGATATGCTTCAGGAAAGTTCTTCTCTGTGAAAGGCACATTTTGAGCAAAAAGAGGCTGCTTCTTGGGTGGTAACTAGCCATAGAGCAAGCTATTATGCTATTGTTCGTTCCCAGGTTGAGCGCTTCTCTCTTTTTATTTATGCAAATTATGACATTTTGGGAAGTCTCCCTAAGTGTGATGCGGGAATCCAGACGTGGACCCGTTGCTCAGTGTGCCTAGAGGGATATGGCTGCACCCCACTGACGAGGCCCACAATAGGCCGAAACGTACGTCTGGGGTTTTGCTGTTTCTCTCGTTCAGAGAGGGATTGCCTGGTATTTCGGGGCTGGACTGTACTGTGAAGTCAGGATCAGACTGATATGCTTCAGGATAGTTCTTCTCTGTGAAAGGCACATTTTGAGCAAAAAGAGGCTGCTTCTTGGGTGGTAACTAGCCATAGAGCAAGCTATTATGCTATTGTTCGTTCCCAGGTTGAGCGCTTCTCTCTTTTTATTTATATCTCAATTAATATCTTTAAAACTGATTGTACGACACTCTCTGACATGGTGGACAGATCACCATCGTTTAGTTCAGGGGGCTTCTTTTGTTCTTCCGACCTGGACTGTAATTTCAACAGATGCAAGTCTTACAGGTTGGGGAGCTGTGTGGGGGTCTCTGACAGCACAAGGGGTTTGGGAATCTCAGGAGGTGAGATTACCAATCAATTTTTTGGAACTCTGTGCAATTTTCAGAGCTCTTCAGTCTTGGCCTCTTCTAAAGAGGGAATCGTTCATTTGTTTTCAGACAGACAATGTCACAACTGTGGCATACATCAATCATCAAGGAGGGACTCACAGTCCTCTGGCTATGAAAGAAGTATCTCAAATTCTGGTATGGGCGGAATCCAGCTCCTGTCTAGTTTCTGCGGTTCATATCCCAGGTATAGACAATTGGGAAGCGGATTATCTCAGTCGCCAAACGTTACATCCGGGCGAATGGTCTCTTCACCCAGAGGTATTTCTTCAGATTGTTCAAATGTGGGGACTTCCAGAAATAGATTTGATGGCCTCTCATCTAAACAAGAAACTTCCCAGGTATCTGTCCAGATCCAGGGATCCTCAAGCGGTAGCAGTGGATGCATTGTCACTTCCTTGGAAGTATCATCCTGCCTATATCTTTCCGCCTCTAGTTCTTCTTCCAAGAGTAATCTCCAAAATTCTGAAGGAATGCTCGTTTGTTCTGCTGGTAGCTCCAGCATGGCCTCACAGGTTTTGGTATGCGGATCTTGTCCGGATGGCCTCTTGCCAACCGTGGACTCTTCCGTTAAGGCCAGACCTTCTGTCGCAAGGTCCTTTTTTCCATCAGGATCTCAAATCCTTAAATTTAAAGGTATGGAGTTTGAACGCTTGATTCTTAGTCAAAGAGGTTTCTCTGACTCTGTGGTTAATACTATGTTACAGGCTCGTAAATCTGTATCTAGGGAGATATATTATAGAGTCTGGAAGACTTATATTTCTTGGTGTCTTTCTCATCATTTTTCCTGGCATTCTTTTAGAATTCCGAGAATTTTACAGTTTCTTCAGGATGGTTTGGATAAGGTTTGTCTGCAAGTTCCTTGAAAGGACAAATCTCTGCTCTTTCTGTTCTTTTTCACAGAAAGATTGCTAATCTTTCTGATATTCATTGTTTTGTACAAGCTTTGGTTCATATAAAACCTGTCATTAAGTCAATTTCTCCTCCTTGGAGTTTGAATTTGGTTCTGAGGGCTCTTCAAGCTCCTCCGTTTGAACCTATGCATTCATTGGACATTAAATTACTTTCTTGGAAAGTTTTGTTCCTTTTGGCCATCTCTTCTGCCAGAAGAGTTTCTGAATTATCTGCTCTTTCTTGTGAGTCTCCTTTTCTGATTTTTCACCAGGATAAGGCGGTGTTGCGAACTTCTTTTAAATTTTTACCTAAGGTTGTAAATTCCAACAACATTAGTAGAGAAATTGTGGTTCCTTCATTATGTCCTAATCCTAAGAATTCTAAGGAGAAATCATTGCATTCTTTGGATGTAGTTAGAGCTTTGAAATTTTATGTTGAAGCTACTAAGAATTTGCGAAAGACTTCTAGTCTATTTGTTATCTTTTCCGGTTCTAGGAAAGGTCAGAAGGCCTCTGCCATTTCTTTGGCATCTTGGTTAAAATCTTTAATTCATCATGCTTATGTCGAGTCGGGTAAAACTCCGCCTCAAAGGATTACAGCTCATTCTACTAGGTCAGTTTCTACTTCCTGGGCGTTTAGGAATGAAGCTTCGGTTGATCAGATTTGCAAAGCAGCAACTTGGTCTTCTTTGCATACTTTTACTAAATTCTACCATTTTGATGTGTTTTCTTCTTCTGAAGCTGTCTTTGGTAGAAAAGTACTTCAGGCAGCTGTTTCAGTTTGAATCTTCTGCTTATATTTTCAGTTTTTTTCTTTATAAGATTTAAACTTTATTTTTGGGTGTGGATTTTTTTCAGCGGAATTGGCTGTCTTTATTTTATCCCTCCCTCTCTAGTGACTCTTGCGTGGAAGATCCACATCTTGGGTAGTCATTATCCCATACGTCACTAGCTCATGGACTCTTGCTAATTACATGAAAGAAAACATAATTTATGTAAGAACTTACCTGATAAATTCATTTCTTTCATATTAGCAAGAGTCCATGAGGCCCACCCTTTTTTTGTGGTGGTTATGATTTTTTTATATAAAGCACAATTATTCCAATTCCTTATATTTATGCTTCGCACTTTTTTCTTATCACCCCACTTCTTGGCTATTTGTTAAACTGATTTGTGGGTGTGGTGAGGGGTGTATTTATAGGCATTTTGAGGTTTGGGAAACTTTGCCCCTCCTGGTAGGAATGTATATCCCATACGTCACTAGCTCATGAACTCTTGCTAATATGAAAGAAATGAATTTATCTGGTAAGTTCTCACATAAATTATGTTTTAATTAAGTGACATTTCGGGGACTTACTCCCCTTCCTCAGACCAAAAATTTGTTGTATAATTATATGAATATTTTTTATCAGGTAATGTATACATGAGTGTAACACTTTATTTAAATGTATATATGTTGTGTTTATTGCCCTTTTTTTTTTTAATTCTTACACTTTACGCTGTCTTCAGTTGCGCAGACTTGAATCTCCCTAATTCTTTTTGCACTTAAGTGAATGTGTTTACTTTCAACTTGTAATATGCATGCAAGTTCGCGCAGGCGAAATATTGCTTATAAAGACCCCGGCTAACAGTAGCACGCCAATTGTAATCAAGCCCAAAATTAGTACATTTACAGGGTTTTGACATATATTCCATAATACCACAAAGTTCATAGAGTATTAGATACCATTATTTAATTAAGGAATACAATTGATTTGAAAAATTTGTAATGCAATTGCTCAGTCCATTTTATATCATCTTTGCCTCATATACATTCCTTGCAGATGAGCAGCTACTTAATAATTCCCTCCTAAGTGCCAATTTTTGACACAGAGAAGGGCTATTACAATTTTTTTTAACCACATAGTGAAATGATTGTCCAATTCTAGCCTATAATACAAATTGAGTGCATCTGATAGCACAGTGTACGTTATTCTTGGCTTGATCGCTCACGAAGATTAGAGCACCATCTCTTATTATAAGCAGATGGTAAAAAGGGTTTGCCAGAGAATTTTAACACTGCAGACCATTTTTATTGTGCTCAAGCACAATACAAAATAGCACTGAAAATTTTAGAGCTTTTGGAACCCTAAGGTAAAGATTTAACATTTGAATATATGTGTAGCAAAACACATGGATAATATATTAAAATAAAGTTTCCACTCATAGTTATACATATTAAATGTAAAATCAAGGATTTAAATGTTTTAACAGTAATTTAAAGGGATATGGTTTAAGATCAGGTGTTGTATGTATGTGCACGATTCAGATAGAGCTTGTCATTTTAAATTAACTTCTATTTTTTAAATTAACTTTCGGCTAGATTTAGAGTTCTGCGGCCAAAGGGGTGCATTAGCTACGCGTGTATTTTTTCCCCCGCACCTTTTAAATACCGCTGGTATTTAGAGTTCACAGAAGGGCTGCGTTAGGCTCCAAAAAGGGAGCGTAGAGCATAATTTACCACCACTGCAACTCTCAATACCAGCGGTGCTTACGGACGCAGCCAGCTTAAAAAACGTGCTCGTGCACGATTCCCCCATAGGAAACAATGGGGCAGTTTGAGCTGAAAAAAACCTAACACCTGCAAAAAAGCAGCGTTCAGCTCTTAACACAGCCCCATTGTTTCCTATGGGGAAACACTTCCTAAGTCTGTACCTAACACCCTAACATGTACCCCGAGTCTAAACACCCCTAACCTTACACTTATTAACCCCTAATCTGCCGCCCCCGCTATCGCTGACACCTGCATTATACAATTAACCCCTAATCTGCCACTTCATACACCGCCGCAACCTACATTATAGCTATGTACCCCTAATCTGCTGCTCCTAACACCGCCGACCCCTATATTATATTTTTAACCCCTAATCTGCCCCCCCAACGTCCCCGCTACCTAACTACAATTATTAACCCCTAATCTGTTGACCAGACCTCACCGCTACTCTAATAAATGTATTAACCCCTAAAGTTAAGTCTAACCCTAACCCTAACACCCCCCTAAGTTAAATATAATTTTTATCTAACGAAATAAAATAATTCTTATTAAATAAATTATTCCTATTTAAAGCGAAATACTTACCTGTAAAATAAAACCTAATATAGCTACAATATAAATAATATTGTAGCTATTTTAGGATTAATATTTATTTTACAGGCAACTTTGTATTTGTTTTAACCAGGTACAATAGCTATTAAATAGTTATTAACTATTTAATAGCTACATAGTTAAAATAAGTACAAAATTACCTGTAAAATAAATCCTAACCTAAGTTACAATTAAACCTAACACTACACTATCAATAAATTAATTAACTAAACTACCTACAATTATCTACAATTAAATCAACTAAACTAAATTACAAAAGAAAATCAAACACTAAATTACAAAAACAAACAAACACTAAATTACAAAAAATAAAAAAAGATTACAAGAATTTTAAACTAATTACACCTACTCTAAGCCCCCTAAAAAAATAACAAAGCCCCCCAAAATAAAAAAATGCCCTACCCTATTCTACAATAAAAATGGTAAAGCTCTTTTACCTTACCAGCCCTTAAAAGGGCCTTTGCGGGGCATGCCCCAAAGAAAACAGCTGTTTTGCTTGTAAAAAAAAACATACAATACCCCCCCCAACATTACAACCCACCACCCACATACCCCTAATCTAACCCAAACCCCCCTTAAATAAACCTACTAACCTACTTAAACACTAAGCCTCTGAAGATCTCCCTGCCTTGTCTTCACCACGCTGGGTATCACGATCCTTCCAGAAGAGGGTCCGAAGTCTTCATCCAATCCAGGCGATGTCTTCAACAAAGCGGGGGCTGAAGAGGTCCATCATCCGGCTGAAGTCTTCATCCAAGCGGGGGCTGAAGAGGTCCATCATCCGGCTGAAAATACAAAAATATCCCAGCGCCCACTAAACCTTATTGGCCCAGGGAGGTGATACCTAGTTATCATCTAGAAGCAATGATACGTGAGAAGGTTATTCCTAGGCGCCAAACTGTGAGGCTAAGGTTTGCAAAATATTTATTACAACTCAAAGTACAAGGTATAAAAGGCAAAATTAAAATACAATACTAAAAATACAATTTAAAATACAATTTAAAAAGGCATGGATCCACGCTAGTAACAATGAGGATAAGATTGTGAAATATATATATGCACTATAACAATATACACAGGACAATTCTGGAAAGACAGCAATAACACAGATGTGCTGCAAAGTGACTTGGTGCAATAACACAGATGTGCTGCAAAGTGACTTGGTGCAATGCTCCAATGTGCTAAAAATGGGGTAGTAACAACCAATAAAAATCAAAAAATGTATCCAGTGTGTGAAAAAATGTGTTCTAGGAAAAAACAAAAATAAAAGTCAGTGCAAAAAATAAAAGTTCACAACATAGGTCCAAAATGAATCCGCTGGGGTACTCCTATAGGTGTGTATCCAAAAAAAGTGTTAGTGTGTTAGCAAGTGTTTGCTATTGATGTCCAGTAAAAAACAAAACAAGAGTTGTTTGTGATGGTGTTGCCAGCCTGAGTAGGCAGATATGGTGAAAAAAAAGGTGCACAATAAAAAAGGGGCACAATAAAAACAATTCCAAAGGCAAAAAAGTAAGGAAACAAAAACCTGTGAAGAGAAAGATAAAATGCAATGTGTAGAAAAATCACAATATGTTCCTCCAATTAAAATAAGGCTTACCAGTGTTGTCTACGCGTTTCGGCCCCTCATGATAAAGGCCTAGAGGGGCCGAAACATGTAGACAACACTGGTAAGCCTTATTTTAATTGGAGGAACACATTGTGATTTTTCTACACATTGCATTTCATCTTTCTCTTCACAGGTTTTTGTTTCCTTACTTTTTTGCCTTTGGAATTGTTTTTATTGTGCCCCTTTTTTATTGTGCACCTTTTTTTTTCACCATATCTGCCTACTCAGGCTGGCAACACCATCACCAACAACTCTTGTTATGTTTTTTACTGGACATCAATAGCAAACACTTGCTAACACACTAACACTTTTTTTGGATACACACCTATAGGAGTACCCCAGCGGATTCATTTTGGACCTATGTTGTGAACTTTTATTTTTGCACTGACTTTTATTTTTGTTTTTTCCTGGAACACATTTTTTCACACACTGGATAAATTTTTTTGATTTTTATTGGTTGTTACTACCCCATTTTTAGCACATTGGAGTATTGTACCAAGTCACTTTGCAGCACATCTGTGTTATTGCTGTCTTTCCAGAATTGTCCTGTGTATATTGTTATAGTGCATATATATATTTCACAATCTTATCCTCATTGTTACTAGCGTGGATCCATGCCTTTTTAAATTGTATTTTAAATTGTATTTTTAGTATTGTATTTTAATTTTGCCTTTTATACCTTGTACTTTGAGTTGTAATAAATATTTTGCAAACCTTAGCCTCACAGTTTGGCGCCTAGGAATAACCTTCTCACGCATCATCCGGCTGAAGTCTTCTATCAAGCGGCATCTTCAATCTTCTTTCTTCCGGATCCATCTTCATCCCACCGACGCAGAACATCCTTCCTCCACGACGAACTCCTGACGAATGAAGGTTCCTTTAAGGGACGTCATCCAAGATGGCGTCCCTCGAATTCCGATTGGCTGATAGGATTCTATCAGCCAATCGGAATTAAGGTAGGAAAATTCTGATTGGCTGATTGAATCAGCCAATCAGATTCAAGTTCAATCCGATTGGCTGATTGGATCAGCCAATCAGATTGAGCTCGCATTCTATTGGCTGATCAGAACAGCCAATAGAATGCGAGCTCAATCTGATTGGCTGATTGGATAGTCCAATTGGATTGAACTTGAATCTGATTGGCTGATTCCATCAGCCAATCAGATTATTCCTACCTTAATTCCAATTGGCTGATAGAATCCTATCAGCCAATCTGAATTCGAGGGACGCCATCTTGGATGATGTCCCTTAAAGGAACCTTCATTCGTCGGGAGTTCGTCATGGAGGAACGATGTTCCGCGTCGGCGGGATGAAGATGGATCCGGAAGAAAGAAGATTGAAGATGCCGCTTGATAGAAGACTTCAGCCGGATGATGGACCTCTTCAGCCCCCGCTTGGATGAAGACTTCAGCTGGATGATGGACCTCTTCAGCCCCCGCTTGGATGAAGACATTGCCCGGATTGGATGAAGACTTCGGACCCTCTTCTGGACGGATCGGTGATACCCGGCGTGGTGAAGACAAGGTAGGGAGATCTTTAGGGGCTTACTGTTAGGTTTATTTAAGGGGGGTTTGGGTTAGATTAGGGGTATGTGGGTGGTGGGTTGTAATGTGGGGGGGGTATTGTGTGTTTTTTTTTACAGGCAAAAGAGCTGTTTTCTTTGGGGCATGCCCCGAAAAAGGCCCTTTTAAGGGCTGGTAAGGTAAAAGAGCTTTACAATTTTTATTGTAGAATAGGGTAGGGCATTTATTTTATTTTGGGGGGCTTTGTTATTTTTTTAGGGGGCTTAGAGTAGGTGTAATTAGTTTAAAATTCTTGCAATCTTTTTTATTTTTTGTAATTTAGTGTTTGTTTTTTTTGTAATTTAGTGTTTGTTTTTTTTTTTTGTAATTTAGTTTAGTTGATTTAATTGTAAATAATTGTAGGTAGTTTATTTAATTTATTTATTGATAGTGTAGTGTTAGGTTTAATTGTAACTAAGGTTAGGATTTATTTTATAGGTAATTTTGTAATTATTTTAACTAGGTAGCTATTAAATAGTTATTAACTATTTAATAGCTATTGTACCTGGTTAAAATAAATACAAAGTTGCCTGTAAAATAAATATTAATCCTAAAATAGCTACAATATAATTATTATTTATATTGTAGCTATATTAGGGTTTATTTTACAGGTAAGTATTTAGCTTTAAATAGGAATAATTTATTTAATAAGAATTATTTTATTTCGTTAGATAAAAATTATATTTAACTTAGGGGGGTGTTAGGGTTAGATTTAGCTTTAGGGGTTAATACATTTATTAGAGTAGCGGTGAGGTCCGGTCGGCAGATTAGGGGTTAATAATTGTAGGTAGGTAGCGGCGATGTTGGGGGGGGCAGATTAGGCGTTAATAAATATTATGTAGGTGTCGGCGGTGTTAGGGGCAGCAGATTAGGGGTACATAGGGATAATGTAGGTGGCGGCGGTGTGCAGTCGGCAGATTAGGGGTTAAAAAAATTTAATAGAGTGGCGGCGATGTGGGGGGACCTCGGTTTAGGGGTACATAGGTAGTTTATGGGTGTTAGTTTTCTTTAGAGCACAGTAGTTAAGAGCTTTATGAACCGGCGTTAGCCCAGAAAGCTCTTAACTCCTGGCTTTTCTCTGCGGCTGGAGTCTTGTCGTTAGAGTTCTAACGCTCACTTCAGCCAAGACTCTAAATATCAGCGTTAGAAAGATCCCATTGAAAAGATAGGATACGCAAATGGCGTAGGGGGATCTGCGGTATGGAAAAGTCGCGGCTGGAAAGTGAGCGTTAGACCCTTTCCTGACTGACTCTAAATACCAGCGGGTGGCCAAAACCAGCGTTACGACCCCCTAACGCTGGTTTTGACGGCTAACGCAGAACTCTAAATCTAGGCGTTTGTTCTTTTGGTAGCTGTTGTTGAAAAATAATATGTAGATACCCTAGACTATTGTGAGCTATCTGATTGGTGGCTACACATATTTGTCTTTTGCCATTGCAAGACCAGATGTGTTCAGCTATTCACCATTAGTTTATTGCTGCTCTGGAGCTGAATTTAACTTTGCAGGGGTTAAACGCACTATTATGTACATACATTAGTGCAATAATAAAATGCTCTAACATATCAGAGCATATTAGAGCAGTATTGCAATGTGCTATCCATTGAACACATGTGACTATATTTAATTAATATCTCTTTAATATTATTACCTGTATGGCTTATTATATTGCTTCTTAATATGTATTGCAATAAATCTAGTGATGTATATAAATATAAAAAATAATTATTTAAGGGACACTGACTGCTCTTTACTTTGCTTGTTTGCTGTAGATATGTGTAGTCAGAGGTTTCGGATGCCTCCGAATGCGGAAGAAGGTGTCAATTTGTGGCACTTAGCTCTTTTCAGAGCTGGATTTATTCTTGTGAAAGTGCAACAAACAAAGTTCTAGATTTGCAAAGATCTTATTGTGTTGGACTTTCACAAGAATAAATCCTTCTCCGAAAAGCGCTGTATGCCGCACGTGGCCATCTTCTTACGCATTCGAAGGCATCCAAAACCTTTGCAGTTCACAAAATAAACTCAATAACTCATCAATATGTAAAATACTTTGTATCAGTCATTGATAATGGCTCTCTTGTGTATTTCTGGTTAGCAGTAATTATTTAAACTCTTAGTTTGACAGAGTTATAATTTCCCTGGGGATATATCAGTGTGGGAATATTTATCACTACTTAAGCCCCACTGAAAAAACAGAGAGAGAGATCATATATATTAAGTACTGAAAAACTCCAATCATTGTAGCATCATTTTCAGAAAACTGGAAATTATACTCATAATATTTATGAAGAAAAGTAGTAAGTATTTCTTACTATTATTGTTATTATCATTATTATATTTATTATAAGCAGAAACAGCAACACAAGTTATTTAAATAAACAATCCCCTTATATGTTTTATACTTTTTATTAAAAAAAATGTATAGTTATTGTTATTATTATCATTATAATTATATTCATCATCAGCATAAAAAAATAATAATATAAATAAAGAATCCCCCTTAATCCACCCTAGTTAATAGAGAATGGTGTTATGCTTATTTATAAAAAAAAAATAATCAATAACCTCTGTTTAAAAAAACTGTTTCTAATATTTCTAAACAGTACAATACCAATACATACTGTATGCTGATGAATTTGTAAGAATACAACACAATATGGTAGAAGGATTTTAAAAGATGCAAATTTAGAACTAATTGAGTGATGCACAGTGCAATTTATTATGTTGCTACTGCAAACTATAGTTGATAATGATAATTCAGTGACATAGCATGAATAAATATTACTATATATTATTTTCCTACTTTGAGTTGTGGCAGTTAGTAAAAGTCTTACAACGTTTTTGTTTATATTATGGATATTATAAAGTGACAAGGAGGCTTCATGAAATATTATACTTTGTTAGCACGTTTTTTATGGTTATATGACAAGAATATGCAGAAATATTGTATGCTTAAAGTGAATGTAAATTTTGATGCTAAAGTGCCCGGTTTTTAAAACTTTGATTAAAAACAGGGGCACTTTAATTCATCAATATTTTCATTTCACTCCTGTCGTGAAAATAAACTTACTTTTTAATCTTCACAGCAGCTCCAGCTTCCTCCACCTGTTTCAAAGCCTCTTCCTGGGTCTAAAATGAGGTATCTGGCTTCCTCCAATCACAGCAGTGAATCAGACACTGAATCCCCCGGGGGGGAATCTGTGATTGGAGGATGACCTATCAATCATTTCTGACATTAGAAATGGCTTGTGAGACCGGAGGAAGCAGCAGCTGCTGTGAAGTTTAAAAGGTAAGTTTTTTGTCACAACAGGAGTGAAATGTAAATTTTGATGAATTAAAGTGCCCCTGTTTTTAATCAAAGTTTTAAAAACCGGGCACTTAAACATCAAAATTTACATTCACTTTAATTTTTTCAGTAATATTAATCACGTCTCCTGCAAAGGGTTCATTCAAGGTGTTCCAATTATTTTCTCCTGGACTATACTTATTTTACGGAGATGATTTTTTGGAAGATTTTTACAATACTGATGACCAGGCATTTATTTAAAGGAACATGAAAACCCATGTTTTAATTTATGATTCACATAGAATATACAACTTTAATTTGCTTTATTCCCTTTGTTGAAAAGCATACCTAAGTATGCTCAGAGTCTGGGAGAAAGCTGCTGATTGGTAGCTGCACATATATGCCTCTTGTCATTGGCTTAGAGATGTGTTCAGCTAGCTTTCATTGAACATTGCTGCTCCTTCATCAAAGAATAACAAGAGACTGAAGCAAACTTGATCATGGAAGAAAATGAGAAAGTTGTTTCAAATTGTATGCTATATCTAAATTATGAAAAAAATTTGGTTTCATAAGCCCTTTGAGTTTTATTTAACATAGCAATTTTATTACCTTTATTTTTAATATGATGAATTCAATGATATTCAAAAGTAAATGCTTTTCAAACTAAACATGTTTATACCTTAAAAAGGCTTCAATAACACAATTTATAATATGTTGTTCCTGTTTTATTTTTATGATTTTTCCTTTTTCCCTGTCTTTTTCCTTTTTTAAAACTTTCTTTTATACATGCATCTTAAAATCACTTAACCTCATAAGAACACATGCACATTTCATATATCATATACTCATATATTAACTATCTATATTTTTTTTAGATATAGTGAAACAATTTTTTCTAATGAATTCCTTTTTATTATCTCTACATTAGGAGGCTAATTGGGTGTCATTATGGCTACCTTCTAACAAATATCTTCAAGAAAGTGTGTCAAAATGAAAATAAAGGAGATTCATCAAAAAGGAAAAAATTATTTGAAAGGCCTGATCAGCTATGTGCTGCGTACTTGATGATAAATTGCGTTAAAACATAATAAACAGATATGCAGATATCAGGTATTTATTAAATGTTTTATCATTTTCATTGAACTAAGAATACTTAAAGGGACAGAAACGTTAAGCAGATTTCAATGGATTGGATAGACCATGAAATGTTATACAACTTTCCAATATACATTTGACCTAGAGGGACAAGTGACCAATCATTTCAAAGGCGATAATTCCATCTTTCAAATGAAGAGCCTTTGGTCCCACTAGATTGCAAGTGATCACTGTAACTAATTGTGGTCTCCAGCCCCACTAGCTACAAGGAAATGTTAACTTATTATTATTATTATTATACTTGATTTAATAAGTGCCAACAAATTCTGCAGCACTTTCCATGGGTACAAAAGATAAAACTACAGCGATGATACAATATTTTTAAGAGACAGGACAACATTTATCAAACAAAGACAGGAGGAATTGAGGGCCCTATTCCTTTGGGAACTTACAATCTAGAAGTGAACAAGGATAAGAAGGTTGGGACTGTAAGGGTAAGAATGATGTTAGTATAGAGTTAGATGAAGTAAATTGTTAAGTAAGCAGCATTCATTTGTTACTGAGTTGGTTGGTAGGCTTCCTTGAACAAAAATGTCTTTAGGGAGCGTTTAATGGAGGACAGATCGGGGAAAGTTGGACAGCACAAGGAAGTGCGTTCCAGTGAGTTGGTGTTGCATGAGAGAAGTCCTGCAGTCTAACATGGGAAGAGGGGATGGTAGAAGATGCAAGGAGCAGGTCATTATTGGACCTTAGGAGGTGGGCTGGAATATATTTGTAGATTAGTGAAGACAGGTAGTGGGGGAGTATTGTTGGCTTTGTAGGTCAGGGTGAGAATTTTGAATTTAATTCTGCTGTGGATAAGGAGCCAGTGAATGGAACTTACAGAGAGGAGCAGCAGATACAGAGTGGTGGGAAAGGTGGATTAGCCAGGAAGAGGCATTTAGGATCGATTTAAAGGAGGAGATGCAGGCAAGAGGAAGGCCAGTTAGTAGGTTATTACAATAGTCAAGTCGGGAAACAACCAGGGAGTGGATAAGTTGCTTATTATTTTCAGAGACGGCTATTACAGAGCTCCTACTTCCTCTTAAAAGGGGGTTTAGGCCCATTTGAAAGAAGAGATTCTCCTCTTTTGAATGAAGGGGTAACACATCCCTCTTATTTAACCCCTTGCACCATTTGGATGTAGATACTATGTCACACAGTACGTTTACTCAGTGTACTGTGTTGACGTAGTACCTACATCCAACACAAAGGCACATGCTACAGCCCTGCTGTCAGCTTAGACAGTGGAGACTGAAGCTGGAGGCAGAAGGCATCTCACTTACCATATGAAGCCAGATCGTTGATCGTTAAAGAGAGTGACACTGTAGGTGTCAATTACTGTAATGATCATTGTTGGTGTCTAAAGGGAGTGGTGGGAGGAAGAATGAAGGCAGCTGGAGCAGCCCAGCAGAGGAGGGGGGAGGGTCAGGATTCCCTACACTACAGAAAAAGGGTTTTGAAGGAAGAGGGAGGGATGGGACCCTACTCAACAGAAAAATATGGGCTGGATGGAGGAGGAGGATGCTACACAGCAGAAAAAAATAATTGCTTGGAGAAGGGAAGTGGGGAGAAAACTAAACAAAATAAATTATAATATAAAAATATGTAAAAATTATAGTTCGTTACTGGCAGACAGTAACAAACATGGTGGTGGACAGGGGGAGGGTAAGTGAGCTGTTGGGGGGTGGTCAGGGAGGGTGGGGGACCTCTACACTGCAGAAATAAAAACAAAAAAAGCCCTAAACTGCATACTGGCAGTCTGTGTGGCAGTCCGTAAGAGTGTAGTCACCAGTGGAGGCAGGCCCGGACTCAACGTCGGGCAAATGCCCGGTAGGCAGCACAATAGTTTAGCCCCACCCACCGCAACGTCGACCCGCATTCAAAAAAAAAAGTTGACAACTGAGAATTTTTTTTTAATATATGTGTTATGATTTAAAAAAGTTTATTTTTATGATTGTGTGTACCACTGAGTATAGCCGCCTGAATAAATCATCTATCATGCTGCATGCAGTGCACTACTTGTACTTATCGGCCACACCGCACACAGTATCTGTCTCAGATCTGATCCATCTGTCTGATAACACCCGCCGATCCAGAACTGAGTGACCACGCTGAATGATACAGGCTGCAGTGTCCAGACTCAGCAAGTGGACCATGGCCAGGTGAGCAAAAGAGGACCTTTTTTCCCTACACTGCCTGGATGTTTTACTTAGCCCCCAAATTTTATTTATGTTACAGTGACCAATATGATGTATGTAGTATGGCCCAGGCCAGGGCACTTGAATAGGGCCATGGCCGGCTGAATTAGAGGGGTCTACTCTCACTTTATGTAGGCTCTGTTTGGAGCGCAGAGTATTGAGTTTGAATTTAAAGGAAAAACGCGGGCTGGGGGTGGTTGATAGGCATGCACGGCACTTCAGGGAGTGTCACATCACGTTAGCGGCATCAGTTGAGACTGAGTATATCTGGAGCTTTAGGCTGGATTTGTACAAGGCATGCTGACACCACCCTATATCAGCTAAGGCAGCAGGAGATGCTTTGGGTGCCCACCCCATATCAGCTAAGGCGGCAGGAGCTGCTTTGTGTGCCCACCCCATATCAGCTAAGGCGTCAGGAACTGCTTTGGATGGCATGGACTGCAACAGCATGGGAGAAATTGTCCATGTAGTAAAAAATGGGTGAGGGCGAGTACATAAAGTTAAATAACAATTACTTAAGTAACACAACCACAAGCTTCCATTATTGTACTTTGCAATGGATTTACACTCAGTGTTTGACATGTGTGGGTTATGTCAATACAAATGCAGTATAAGCAATAGCATTTCACTGTTAATTATGCAAGAATAGAAGAATGCTGTTTTAACCAATCTCGTTTGCTGCAAACATATAGTCCTTCCTTTGAAATGTTCTTGACAAAAGTATAGTTCCTATGTTATCCTGAAGAAGTGATTCTTTGTTAGTGACTGCCGATGACATCATGGTGATATGCATGTGATCTTTAGCAGATATTCTACAGTACATATTTAGTCTCTATAAAACAGTGCAAGCTCTGGGCTGAGCCTGTATCTAGTAATCATATGAGATTTTATTCTAGTTAA
Organism: Bombina bombina; assembly: GCF_027579735.1. NCBI lineage: Eukaryota > Metazoa > Chordata > Amphibia > Anura > Bombinatoridae > Bombina > Bombina bombina. Next base: position 1,446,258,700 of record NC_069499.1, on the reverse strand, counting down.
AGTGATAGTAAATTTTAGCATTTTTAAAAGCTAGCCTGAATCTATGCAATACATTAGATGTAGCTTTATTAATCATTTGGAAGTGAAGATGCACTATAACATTCTTTATTTCATTCTTCATTCTATTACAATAACCCCTCTGGCTGGCAACTGCAAAACTATTTTTAGTCATGAGGTGACTAAATTGTTTCTTTGTTGTTTTCCATTTAATTCAAAGAGAGCTATTTTAAATGGATATTTAACCCTAAATAAATTAAATCATATGCAGATGTATTTTATAGTTTCAATAAAGTACTTTGTTTTCTAGAACGTAATGAGAGCCACCATGTTGAAACCTAAGTTTGGCTAATTTAGTCTACTCTTCTGAGGACAGTTAGGTTCAGATAAAGTGTGCCAATGTTAAAGGGACAATGTAAGCTAAATTTTACTCCCCTTTAATGTGTTCCCAATTATCCATTTTTCCTGCTGCACTGTAGTAAATTGATTACAAATAGACTCTTTACTTTAATATATGCATTTGAAATAGCTGATTTTGCCTGTGGTTTCCCTACCTATACTGAAATGAGATTTTTCCCAAGTGCTTGCTTGCATCAATTGTGTATTTTGTGTGCTGGAGCTTGTCCATGAAACCAATCATCAAAGATCTAACAGAGCTCTTTGTAGGGCCCGATCCGATATAAATCGTCACCCGCAAAAGCCGGCGACGCCAAAATTTGCGCTGGTTTGGTATCACATATACGGCGTAACATAGAAGTTACGCTCGTATATTTCTACCTTCGGCGGTAGTTTTTTGGCCCATAGACAGTTATACCAAACCAGCGCAGTTTGGTATCCAATATACAGCGTAAGGACTTACGTGGCAAAAATGGAGAAATCCTACTCCATTTTTACCTCGCCACAAATTGCAGGCGTAGTGAGCCTAACGCTGTCTATTGGAGCCCCGTAACTCCCTAAACTACCTGCAAAATAAAACCTAACACCTAACGCATGCGCAATGTCTATCTAACTGTCAACCGCGATCCCCCACCGCAATCCCTAATAAAGTAGTTAACCCCTAAACCGCCGCTCCCGGACCCCGCCGCCACCTACATTAAATGTATAACCCCCTAATGTGAGCCTCTACACCGCCGCCATCTACATTACCTACCCCCTAATGTGAGCCCCTACCCCGCCGCCATCTACATTACCTACCCCCTAATGTGAGCCCCTACACTGCCGCCAGCTATATTACCTACCCCCTAATGTGAGCTCCTACCCCGCTGCCATCTACATTACCTACCCCCTAATGTGAGCTGCTACACCACCGCCAGCTATATTACCTACCCCCTAATGTGAGCTCCTACCCCGCCGCCAGCTATATTAAAATGATTAATCCCTAATCCAATCCCCCTACACCTCCGCCACTTATATTAAATTATTAACCCCTAATCTAATCCCCCTATACCGCCGCCACCTATATTAAATTATTAACCCCTAATCTAATCCCCCTATACCGCTGCCACCTATATTAAATTAATTAACCCCTAAAATACTAAACTATCCCTACCACTAAACCTAAGTCTAACCCTACAAATATCCCTGAAAAGGGCTTTTTGCGTGGCATTACCCTAAATTAACCAGCTCTATTGCCAGCCCTTAAAAGGGCTATTTGCGGGCCATTGCCCTAAAGTAACCAGCTCTTTTACCAGCCCTTAAAAGGGCTTTTTGCGGGGCATTGTCACAAAGTAAACAGCTCTTTTGCCTATAATCTAAATCCCCCTACACCGCCGCCACCTATAATAAATGTATTAACCCCTAATCTAATCCCCCTACACCGCCGCCACCTATATTAACTATATTAACCCTAAATATATATATATATATTAACTATATTAACCCTATCTAACTCTAACACCCCTAACTAAATTCTTATATATATTTAATAATTCTTATTAAAATAAATATAATTAATATTATTAATTAAAATATTCCTATTTAAATCTAAATATTTACCTATAAAATAAACCCTAAGATAGCTACAATATAATTAATAATTACATTGTAGCTATTTTAGGGTTTATATTTATTTTACAGGTAACTTGGTATTTATTTTAACTAGGTACAATAGCTATTAAATAGTTAATAACTATTTAATAGCTACCTTGTTAAAATAATTACCAATTTACCTGTAAAATAAATCCTAACCTAAGTTACAAATACGCCTACACTATCAATAAATTAAATAAACTACAAATATCTAAACTAAAATACAATTAAATACACTAAACTAAATTACCAAAAACAAACAAACACTAAATTACAAAAAATAAAAAAAGATTACAAGAATTTTAAGCTAATTACACCTATTCTAAACCCCCTAATAAAATAATAAAGCCCCCCAAAATAAAAAAAAGCCCTACCCTATTCTAAATTAAAAATTAAACAGCTCTTTAACCATCCCTTAAAAGGACTTTTTGCGGGGCATGCCCCAAAGTAAACAGCTCTTTTTCCTGTAAAAGAAGAAGTCTTCCATCCGGCGATGTCTTCATCCAAGCGGCAAAGAAGAGGTCCTCCATCGGGGGTGAAGTCTTCCTCCAAGAGGCATCTTCAGTCTTCTTTCTTCGGACCTCCTACGCGGAACATCCAACTGGCCCGACGACTGAACGACGAATGAAGTATCCTTTAAATGACGTCATCCAAGATGGCGTCCCTCGAATTCCGATTGGCTGATAGGATTCTATCAGCCAATCGGAATTAAGGTAAGAAAATCTGATTGGCTGATTGAATCAGCCAATCAGATTGAGATCGCATTCTATTGGCTGATCGGAACAGCCAATAGAATGCGAGCTCAATCTGATTGGCTGATTGAATCAGCCAATCAGATTTTCTTACCTTAATTCCGATTGGCTGATAGAATCCTATCAGCCAATCGGAATTCGAGGGACACCATCTTGGATGACGTAATTTAAAGGATACTTCATTCGTCGTTCAGTCGTCGGGCCAGTTGGATGTTCCGCGTAGGAGGTCCGAAGAAAGAAGATTAAAGATGCCGCTTGGAGGAAGATTTCGCCCCGATGGAGGACCTCTTCTTTGCCGCTTGGATGAAGACATCGCCGGATGGAAGACTTCTTCTTTGCCACTTGGATGAAGACATCGCCGGATGGAAGACTTCTTCTTTGCCGCTTGGATGAAGACATTGCCCGGCTGGGTGAAGACGACTCAAGGTAGGGAGATCTTCTGGGGCTTAGTGTTAGTTTTTTTTAAGGGGGGTTTGGGTGGGTTTAGAGTAGGGGTATGTGGGTGGTGAGTTGTAATGTTGGGGGGTGGTATTGTGTTTTTTTTTTACAGGCAAAAGAGTTGTTTACTTTGGGGCATGCCCCACAAAAAGCCCTTTTAAGGGCTGGTAAAAGAGCTGGTTAATTTTTAATTTAGAATAGGGTAGGGCATTTTTTTTATTTTGGGGGGCTTTATTATTTTATTAGGGGGCTTAGAATAGGTGTAATTAGCTTAAAATTCTTGTAAGCTTTTTTATTTTTTGTAATTTATTGTTTGTTTTTTTTGTAATTTAGTTTAGTGTATTTAATTGTATTTTAGTTTAGATATTTGTAGTTTATTTAATTTATTGATAGTGTAGGTGTATTTGTAACTTAGGTTAGGATTTATTTTACAGGTAAATTGGTAATTATTTTAACTAGGTAGCTATTAAATAGTTATTAACTATTTAATAGCTATTGTACCTAGTTAAAATAAATACCACGTTACCTGTAAAATAAATATAAACCCTAAAATAGCTACAATGTAATTATTAATTATATTGTAGCTATCTTAGGGTTTATTTTATAGGTAAATATTTAGATTTAAATAGGAATATTTTAATTAATAATATTAATTAGATTTATTTTAATATTAATTTAGTTAGGGGTGTTAGATAGGGTTATTATACTATATATATATATATATATATATATATATATATATATATATATATATATATTATAATAACTATATTAACTATATTAACCCTAATATAATTAGGGTTAATATAGTTAATATAGGTGGCGGCGGTATAGTGGGATTAGATTAGGGGGTAATGTATTTAATATAGGTGGCGGCAGTGTAGGGGGATTTAGATTAGATGCAAAAGAGCTGTTTACTTTGTGACAAAGCCCCACCAAAAGCCTTTTTAAGGGCTGGTAAAAGAGCTGGTTACTTTAGGGCAATGGCCCACAAAAAGCCATTTTAAGGGCTGGCAATAGAGCTGTTTACTTTGGGGTAATGCCATGCAAAATGCACTTTTCAGGGCTATTTGTAGGGTTAGACTTAGGTTTAGTGATAGGGATAGTTTAGTATTTTAGGGGTTAATTAATTTAATATAGGTGGCGGCAGTATAGGGGGATTAGATTAGGGGTTAATGAATTTAATATAGGTGGCGGCGGTATAGGGGGATTAGATTAGGGTTAATAAATATAATATAGTTGGCGGCAGTGTAGGGGGATTTAGAATAGGGGTTAATTAATTTAATACAGCTGGCGGCGGGGTAGGGGGATTTAAATTAGGGGTTAATAATTTTAATATAGCTGGCGGCGGGGTAGGGGGATTAGATTAGGGGTTAATAATTTTAATATAGCTGGCGGCGGGGTAGGAGCTCACATTAGGGGGTAGTTAATGTAGCTGGCGGCGGGGTAGGAGCTCACATTAGGGGGTAGGTAATGTAGCTGGCGGCGGCGTAAGGGGCTCACATTAGGGGCTAGTTAATGTAGCTGGCGGCGGAGTAAGGGGCTCACATTAGGGGGTAGGTAATGTAGCTGGCGGTGGCGTAAGGGGCTCACATTAGGGGGTAGGTAATGTAGCCGGCGGCGGGGTAGGGGCTCACATTAGGGGGTAGGTAATGTAGCTGGCGGCTGTGTAAGGGGCTCATATTAGGGGGTTGTTAATGTAGCTGGCGGCGGTGCAAGGGGCTCAAATTAGGGGGTAGGTAATATAGCTGGCGGCGGAGTAAGGGGCTCACATTAGGGGGAAGATAATGTAGCTGGCGGCGGTGTAAGGGGCTCACATTAGGGGGTAGGTAATATAGCTGGCGGCGAAGTAAGGGCCTCTCATTAGGGCGTAGGTAATATAGCTGGCAGCGGAGTAAGGGGCTCACATTAGGGGGTAGGTAATGTAGCTGGCGGCGGTGTAAGGGGCTCACATTAGGGGGTAGGTAATGTAGCTGGCGGCAGTGTAAGGGGCTCACATTAGGGGTAGTTAATGTAGCTGGCGGCGGTGTAAGGGGCTCACATTAGGGGTATGTAATGTAGCTGTTGGCGGTGTAAGGGGTTCACATTAGGGGGTAGTTAATGTAGGTGGCCGTGGGGTCCGGGAGCGGCGGTTTAGAGGTTAATAACTTTATTAGGTGGCGGCAGGGTCCGGGAGCAGCGGTTTAGGGGTTAATACATTTTTTATTATTAGGAGAGTGAGGGGGGATAGCGGATAGAGGGTTAGACGTGTCGGGCTATGTTTGGGAGGCGTGTTAGACAGTACGGGAGATTTTATAACTTAGTCAGGTTTTGTAGGCGCCGGCAGTTTCTAAAATGCCGGCCCGTAAGTCACTGACGACGGCACTTTAGCATCTGACGGCGCCGTAGATGGGATAGCTCGAGTTGCGAGCTGAAACTATGGGTGGTGGGGGTTTCCTCGCTTGCGCCGCAAACTACGATCTATATCGGATCGCGCCCGTAGTTTATATTTTTTGTGATTGCAAGACGTTTTAACTTATGGGTGCAGAGGTATAGATTGTGGACCTCATCTTTCACAACCTATTATTACCTTAAACTTGAATTCCTTTTGTCCCCCTCCATTAACCATTTGCTTACTATTTGTATAACATTTAGCATATAACAACAAAAAGTAACAAAAGTAGACGCATGACACCCACTATACACAAACCACTACTGCTTATAACTAATTATACTGTGAGACATGTGCTGCATGTAGCTGGCTTATAGATTTATAAACAGGTAAAAAATTTCTATACACACACTTTGGTGCAAAAACTAAAAGGTATTTTTAACTATTAATAAATATATCACTTTAAATATATATATATATATTTGTTATTTTCTTGTTTTACTTTAGTATGGCGCAGATTTAGAGAAGTATTTAAGAGAAGATAAAAAATAATAACAGTAAAATGTTTTTGTTTTTTTTTAATATTATTTTTTAAGTGGGGGCCCTTAATGGATTCTTGCACCTGGGCCCTGTGGTTTCTGGTTGCTCTTCTGTACTTTGCTATAATAATAATCATAATACTCAATAGGCACCATGCTGTGTAAGTAAGTAGTTTTCTTCTTAGTGTGGGACTGAGAAATTGTCCTTGCTCACATTGCATTGAGAAATTTTTATACTATTAGGATGAGACATGGTTTTAACATAATATAGTTAGAATGTGAATAAAATATTTACTTGTAAGGATGTCCCATGATTAGGATATAACTGAGATTATCTCTGAATTAGAGAGTTAGGGTTCTATATGGAGAGACTAGAATATGTGTGTTTTCAGTATAGGTTTGAGACATTCACCGTGCGGTGGACTACTGGAAATTTGCAGTTATTTTTTAAGGGGAGATTGGCGGGTATGTATGCCAGATTCTTATTTTACATAGATTTTTTCCAGACCTTTTTTTTTTCATCTGCAATTCAGCTAGTGCATGCAATTATAAAATCTCTGCAATTTACTTCTATTATATAATTTGTTTTGTTCCTTGGTATCCTTTGCTGAAAAGCATATCTAGGTAGGCTAGGGAGCATATTTCCCTCTTGTCATTGGCTCAGTGCTCACCAGATATGTTCAGCTAGCTCCCAGTAGTTAAAGTAAATTGGAAAATTGTTTAAAAATGTATATGCTATATACTTGCCATGTTTGATATATGGTTAAATAAGAAATGTTGAGCAGGGGGGGGGGGGGGGTGATGGGCCTCTTTGCCCTAAAATACCCGGGCCTTTTTTTGGTCCCAGTCCAGCCCTGAGTGGAGGTGGGAGGAGGTAAGAGAGCTATTTGGAAGGGATTATGTAATTTTCAGAGGTTGGGAGGTATCAAGTGGGAGGGCAACAAGCTAACTGATTAACCCCATTACAGCTGGGTATTTCAGAAGTGTGAGGCACAGCTGCAATAAACATCATTCTAAAGGGGATCCCAGAGAAGCTTCTACAACCATTTGTCTTATGACTGCAAAAGTTGTGTTTAAATAATTTTAGTCAGAAACCAAAAGTTTGCGAAAAGCGTAACAATTTTTTTATAAGATTATTTTTGGAGGCCAAATCATGGCATCAAATATACCAAAATGGGTGTAGATCAATACATTGGGTTGTGTACTTTAAAAAATATATATAGTTTTCATACAAATAAAAAAACAAAAAACAAAACAAAGGCTCTATTTCGGTTTAAACTGAGCGATAGCAAAAATGCTAAAAATTCCCCTGTACTTTGGGCAAGATTTTCTCTGATATTTCCAGTAGTGAATGGGTCAAAGGTGATCACCATAGTAATTCTAATAAACTTTATAATTATTGTTTTTTTGATATTTTATTCCTACATATTCATTAGATAACTTGTGGGATGGTGCAAAAGTGACTGCAAATAATTTTGGGCCAGATTACGAGTGGCACGCTAACAGTTCAGCGATACCGAGCAAGATTACATATACTGCATAGGTTTTAGCGCAACTGCTAAAACCCATGCCGCCCATATGTTCACCTCGGGGTAAATCACATATATACGGATATACCGGCGAGGTACATAAAATATGCGGAAATAGAAATTTCTGGAGTTGCCAATGATTTACGGCACTATAGGATCTGCCGATGCCTAAGTAAAAAACAAAAAAAGTGTAATCGCCCGTAAACATCTAACCTGCCTCCCAAAAAATTAACCCAACTGGTCAAAACGTCTAATCTGCCACCCCCCCCACATCACAACTAATAATAAAATGTATTAACCCCTAATTTGCCGTCCCCCCACATCACGACTAATAATAAAATGTATTAACCTCTTAACCGCCAACCACCCACAGTGCTAATGACTTATTGAAACTATTAACTCCTAATCCACCAACCCACCATAATGCTATCTATTAACACTATTAACCACTAAACTGCTATCCCACCACATCGCAAAGTACCTAATTACCCTATTAAACCCTAATCCACCAACCTCCTACAACGCAATCTACCTAATTAACCTATTAACCCCTAAACTGCCACCCCCTCAATGCAAAGTATTAATCTAATCACTAACCGCTACATTTGGAGTTTTGTCGGTAACGACCTGAAAAACTAACGCCGGCTTTTTTCTGGCCGCACCATAAAAATAACTCTGGTATTGAGAGTCCACAAAAAGGCTGCGTTAGGCTCCAAAAAAGGAGCGTAGAGCATTTTTAACGCAGCTTCAACTCTCGATACCAGAGTTGCTTACGCAAGCGGCCAGCCTCAAAAACGTGCTCATGCACGATTCCCCCATAGGAAACAATGGGGCTGTTTGAGCTGAAAAAAAACCTAACACCTGCAAAAAAGCCGCGTTCAGCTCTTAACGCAGCCCCATTGTTTGCTATGGGGAAACACTTCCTACGTCTGCACCTAACACCCTAACATGTACCCCGAGTCTAAACACCCCTAGCCTTACACTTATTAACCCCTAATCTGCCGCCCCAGCTATCGCTGACCCCTGCATATTATTATTAACCCCTAATCTGCCGCTCCGTAAACCGCCGCTACTTACATTATCCCTATGTACCCCTAATCTGCTGCCCTAACATCGCCGAACCCCAATATTATATTTATTAAACCCCTAATCTGCCCCCCACAACGTCGTCTCCACCTGCCTACACTTATTAACCCCTAATCTGCCGACCAGACCGCACCGCTACTATAATAAAGTTATTAACCCCTAATCCGCCTCACTAACCCTATAATAAAAAGTATTAACCCCTAATCTGCCCTCCCTAACATCGCCGACACCTAACTTCAATTATTAACCCCTAATCTGCCGACCCAATCTCGCCGCTATTCTAATAAATGTATTAACCCCTAAAGCTAAGTCTAACCCTAACACTAACACCCCCCTAAATTAAATATAATTTAAATCTAACGAAATTAATTATCTCTAAATTATAATTATATTATAGCTATTTTAGGATTAATATTTATTTTACAGGTAACTTTGTATTTATTTTAACCAGGTACAATAGCTATTAAATAGTTAAGAACTATTTAATAGCTAAAATAGTTAAAATAATTACAAATTTACCTGTAAAAGAAATCCTAACCTAAGTTACAATTAAACCTAACACTATGCTATCAATAAATTAATTAAATAAACTACCTACAATTACCTACAATTAACCTAACACTACACTATCAATAAATTAATTAAATACAATTCCTACAAATAAATACAATTAAATAAACTAGCTAAAGTACAAAAAATAAAAAAGAAATAAGTTACAAAAAATAAAAAAATATTTACAAACATAAGAAAAATATTACAACAATTTTAAACTAATTACACCTACTCTAAGCCCCCTAATAAAATAACAAAGCCCCCCAAAATAAAAAAATGCCCTACCCTATTCTAAATAACTAAAGTTCAAAGCTCTTTTACCTTACCAGCCCTGAACAGGGCCCTTTGCGGGGCATGCCCCAAGAAGCTCAGCTCTTTTGCCTGTAAAAGAAAAAATACAATACCCAAGCCCCCCAACATTACAACCCACCACCCACATACCCCTAATCTAACCCAAACCCCCCTTAAATAAACCTAACACTAAGCCCCTGAAGATCTTCCTACCTTATCTTCACCTCACCGGGTTCAACGATCTGTCCAGAAGAGCTCCTCCGATGTCCTGATCCAAGCCCAAGCGGGGGGCTGAAGAGGTCCATGATCCGGCTGAAGTCTTCATCCAAGCGGGGCAGAAGAGGTCTTCCATCCGATTGAAGTCTTCATCCAAGCGGCATCCATCCGGAGCGAAGCGGCAGCATCCTGAAGACCTCCACCGCGGAACATCCATCCTGGCCGACGACTGAACGACGAATGACGGTTCCTTTAAATGACGTCATCCAAGATGGTGTCCCTCGAATTCCGATTGGCTGATAGGATTCTATCAGCCAATCGGAATTAAGGTAGGAATATTCTGATTGGCTGATGGAATCAGCCAATCAGAATCAAGTTCAATCCGATTGGCTGATCCAATCAGCCAATCAGATTGAGCTTGCATTCTATTGGCTGATCGGAACAGCCAATAGAATGCGAGCTCAATCTGATTGGCTGATTGGATCAGCCAATCGGATTGAACTTGATTCTGATTGGCTGATTCCATCAGCCAATCAGAATATTCCTACCTTAATTCCGATTGGCTGATAGAATCCTATCAGCCAATCGGAATTCGAGGGACGCCATCTTGGATGACGTCATTTAAAGGAACCGTCATTCGTCGTTCAGTCGTCGGCCAGGATGGATGTTCCGCGGTGGAGGTCTTCAGGATGCTGCCGCTTCGCTCCGGATGGATGCCGCTTGGATGAAGACTTCAATCGGATGGAAAACCTCTTCTGCCCCGCTTGGATGAAGACTTCAGCCGGATCATGGACCTCTTCAGCCCCCCGCTTGGGCTTGGATCAGGACATAGGAGGAGCTCTTCTGGACGGATCGGTGTGATACCCAGTGAGGTGAAGACAAGGTAGGATGATCTTCAGGGGCTTAGTGTTAGGTTTATTTAAGGGGGTTTGGGTTAGATTAGGGGTATGTGGGTGGTGGGTTGTAATGTTGGGGGGCTTGGGTATTGTATGGTTTTTTTTACAGGCAAAAGAGCTGTATTTCTTGGGGCATGCCCCGCAAAGGGCCCTGTTCAGGGCTGGTAAGGTAAAAGAGCTTTGAACTTTAGTAATTTAGAATAGGGTAGGGCATTTTTTTATTTTGGGGGGTTTTGTTATTTTATTAGGGGGCTTAGAGTAGGTGTAATTAGTTTAAAATTGTTGTAATATTTTTCTTATGTTTGTAAATATTTTTTTATTTTTTGTAACTTAGTTCTTTTTTATTTTTTGTACTTTAGCTAGTTTATTTTATTTGTAGCAATTGTATTTAATCAATTTATTGATAGTGTAGTGTTAGGTTAATTGTAGGTAATTGTAGGTAGTTTATTTAATTAATTTATTGATAGTCTAGTGTTAGGTTTAATTGTAACTTAGGTTAGGATTTCTTTTACAGGTAAATTTGTAATTATTTTAACTATTTTAGCTATTAAATAGTTCTTAACTATTTAATAGCTATTGTACCTGGTTAAAATAAATACAAAGTTACCTGTAAAATAAATATTAATCCTAAAATAGCTATAATATAATTATAATTTATATTGTAGCTATATTAGGCTTTATTTTACAGGTAAGTATTTAGCTTTAAATAGGAATAATTTATTTAATAACAGTTAATTAATTTCGTTAGATTTAAATTATATATAACTTAGGGGGGTGTTAGTGTTAGGGTTAGACTTAGCTTTAGGGGTTAATACATTTATTAGAATAGCGGTGAGCTCCGGTTGGCAGATTAGGGGTTAATAATTGAAGTTAGGTGTCGGCGATGTTAGGGAGGGCAGATTAGGGGTTAATACTATTTATTATAGGGTTAGTGAGGCGGATTAGGGGTTAATAACTTTATTATAGTAGCGCTCAGGTCCGCTTGGCAGATTAGGGGTTAATAAGTGTAGGCAGGTGGAGGCGACGTTGAGGGGGGCAGATTAGGGGTTAATAAATATAATACAGGGGTCGGCGGTGTCAGGGGCAGCAGATTAGGGGTACATAAGGATAACGTAGGTGGTGGCACTTTGCGGTCGGCAGATTAGGGGTTAATAAGTGTAGGTAGGTGTCGGCGATGTTAGGGAGGGCAGATTAGGGGTTAATACTATTTATTATAGGGTTAGTGAGGCGGATTAGGGGTTAATAACTTTATTATAGTAGCGCTCAGGTCCGCTTGGCAGATTAGGGGTTAATAAGTGTAGGCAGGTGGAGGCGACGTTGAGGGGGGCAGATTAGGGGTTAATAAATATAATACAGGGGTCGGCGGTGTTAGGGGCAGCAGATTAGGGGTACATAAGGATAACGTAGGTGGCGGTCGGCAGATTAGGGGTTAAAAAATTTTTTTCGAGTGTCAGCGATGTGGGGGGGTCTCGGTTTAGGGGTACATAGGTAGTTTATGGGTGTTAGTGTACTTTAGAGTACAGTAGTTAAGAGCTTTATGAACCGGCGTTAGCCCAGAAAGCTCTTAACTACTGACTTTTTTCCTGCGGCTGGAGTTTTGTCGTTAGATGTCTAACGCTCACTTCAGAAACGACTCTAAATACCGGAGTTAGAAAGATCCCATTGAAAAGATAGGATACGCAATTTACGTAAGGGGATCTGCGGTATGGAAAAGTCACGGCTGAAAAGTGAGCGTTAGACCCTATACTGAGTGACTCCAAATACCGGCGGTAGCCTAAAACCAGCGTAAAGAGCCTCTAACGCTGGTTTTCACGGCTAACGCCAAACTCCAAATCTAGGTATAAGCCCCCTAACCTAACATCCCCTAAATAAACCCAATTACATAAAATAATTGGGTTTAAAAAAAAAAATACCAAATTGAAAAAATCCTAATTTAACATTAAAAAAAATTCCTATCATTACATTTAAAAAAAATCTAAGATTAAATTAAAATAAAAAATCTAATATTACAAAAAATAAAAAAAAATCTAAAATTACAGGTAAAAAATAAACGAAATTATTCAAAATAAAAAAATTAAGACTAATCTAATACCTCTATAAAAACAAAAAAGCCACCACAAAATAAAAACACCCCCTAAGCTAACACTAAACTACCAATAGCCCTTAAAAGGGCCTTTTGTAGGGCATTGCCCTAAGTTTAACAGCTCTTTTACATAAAAAACTACAAATTACTCCCTAACAGTAAACCCCCCCCACCTACCCCCCAAAATATAAAAAAACAGGGGCATTTGTATGGGCATTGCATTTAAAAGCGCAATCAGCTCTTTTGCTGTCCATTGAAAAATAATAAAAGCCCTAATTTAAAAAAAAAACAACACCCCCCCCCAAAAAAAAAAAAAAAAACCTAACACTAACCCCAAAAATATTACTCACTGTTCCTGAAGTCCGGACATCCATCTTCTCCCAGGTAGAGAAAAGTCTTCATCCATCGCGAGACCATCTTCTTTCTTCTTGCTGGAGGAGTGAAGCTGTCTTTCAATGCGTGGATCAAGAGCAGTGGTCATCCAAGATGTAGCGGTCCTCTTCATGTGATCGTCCGCCGCACAATGAAGATTGAATGCAAGGTACCTCTTTTATATTGGGGTACCTTGCATTCCTATTGGCTGAAATTATCAAATTAGCGGATAGGATGAGAGCTACTGAAATCATATTGGCTGTTCAAATCAGCAATGCCCATACAAATGCCCCTTTAGGGGCAATTGGTAGATTAGATTTTTTTAGAAATAGGTCTTTTTCATTTTGGGGTTGGGTGGGGGGTTTTACTGTTAGGGGTTAACTTGTAGTTTTTTATGTAAAAGAGCTGATTTCTTCAGGGCAATGTCATACAAAAGGCCCTTTTAAGGGCTATTGGTAGTTTATTCTTAGATTAGGGGTGTTTTTATTTTGGGGTAGCTTTTTTGTTTTTATAGGGGTATTAGATTAGGTTTACGTTTTTTTTTATTTTGGATAATTTTGTTTATTTTTTTTCTGTAATTTTAGAATTTTTTATTTTTTGTAATAATAGCTTTTGTATTTTAATTTAATATTAGTTTTTTTTTTTAGCCCCTTAAGGACCGGGCATTTCAGACAAAAAAATCCCCAAAAGACTAGAGCATTTTTAGCATTTTTTGCCATCGCTACATTTAAGCAGAGCCTTTTTTTATATTTAAAACTAAAACTATTTTTTTTTTTTGTAGACAACCCAAAGTATCGATCTAGGCTAATTTTGGTATATTTCATGCCACCATTTCCCCGCCAAATGCGATTAAATAAAAAAAAATTGTTAACTTTTTCACAATGTTAGGTTTCTCACTGAAATTATTTACGAACAGCTTGTGCAATCATGGCACAAATGGTTGTAAATGGTTCTCTGAGATCCCCTTTTTTCAGAAATAGCAGACATATATGGATTTGGCATAGTTTTTTGGTAATTAGAAGGCCGCTAAATGCCGCTACCCACCACACTTGTATTATGCCTAGCAGTAAAGGAGTTAATTAGGTAGCTTGTAGGGTTACTTTTAGCTTTAGTGTATAGATTACCCTCCCACCTGACACATCCCACCCCCTGATCCCTCCCTAATCCCTTTCAAACAGCTCTCTTCCACCCCACAATGGTCACCCCCATCTTAAGTACTGGCAGAAAGACTGCCAGTACTAAAATAAAAGGCTTTTTTTTAATATTTTTTTTTTATATTTTCTGCACTGTAGGATCCCTCCTTACCCCCCAACCTCCCTGATCCCCCACAAACAGCTCTCTAAACCTTCCCACTCTACCTATTGGCTGCTATTTTAGGTACTGTTAGCTGTCTGCCAGTACCCAGTTTGTTGCAGTTTTTAGTCTTTTTTATTTAAATAAAAAAAAAATTCTGTAGTGTAGCTGCCCCCCTCATTACCCTCCCTCCCTCCTAGATCAATTTCCCACCCTCTACCCCACTTTTTATAACAGCAGCCCCCTCTCCCTGCTTGCCCCTCCTCCCACCTCTCTCCTTCCCACTCACTGCGACTCTTACGCTTTTTTTTCCATAGTGGTCCCGCCCCTCTTACTCACCTCCCACCCCCCTCAAGTGATGGGCCACTCACCCGCCTCCCTCCTTACCCTCCCACCCACCAACAATCGGCACCACCACTGTCCCATGCAAAAAGGGCCACAGAGTGGCCCTCTCTGCATCGTTAACTCTGCCCGTACATTTCTGCACTGCCCCACTCATGCGGCATGCAGAAATAGCGCAATCTCATTATTTTTAGCGAGAGCGCAGCAGAGAGAGGCCAAAGGCATAATGGCATAACGGACAAGGGCATAATGGCCAGCGTTGTACAGGGTACAGCGCTGGTCGTTAAGGGGTTAATGTAATTTTAGGATTTTTTATTTTAATCTTTTTTTTTGTAATTATTAATTTATTTTTTAAGAAGATAGTCTTTTTTATTTTATGTAATTGGGGTTAATTTAGGGTTTTTTAGATTAGGGGGCTTAGTGATTAGATTCATACTTTACGTTGTAGGGGATGACGGATTAGGGGTTAATAGGTTAATTAAGTAGATTGCATTGTGGGGGAATGGCAGATTAGGGGTTAATAGTGTAATAAGATACTTTGCTTTTTGGGTGGGTGGCGGATATGGTGGTGGAATGACTTTATTAGGTACTTTGTGATGTGTTGGTTGGCGGATTAGGGGTTAATACATTTTATTTAGTTATTGCTGTGGGGGGGGGGGGGGGACTGATCACAATAGATATTGTGCATGTGTTAGGTGTTTGGTAAAACTTCCAGGGAGTTACAGTGCTTATATACTCAGCGTAAGGCTTGCTGTGCCTATGTGTGGCTAGGTGAAAACGGAGTTAAACTTTCAATTTTCGCCACATAAGTCCTGAATATGTGATACCAACTTGCGACACCGGTTCTATGTTAGTTTAGGAGAGTAAAAACAGCGGCCGACGGTTAAAATATACGTGCCGTATATATGTTGTGTCGTATATGTGATCGCTACATCCGTCTAAAAATAGCCAATGCTTGCTTTGAGAGCAACACCACATATGTATTCTTGCCCCTGGAGTTTAACGCAGCTGTTTGCGCACTTCGGATATAGGGCTCATATTAAAATGAAATTTAAAGCGATCGAATGAGCGCAATTTAATGTAATCCTCGTCAGGATATCGCAACCTCATGGCTCTGGTTAACTGTTGTTTCGCTAAACAAAAAAGTGTCAAAAACACATTAAAAATACATTACAAAGTACAGTTACACTCATAATAACACTATCTAATAAAAATGATTCTAAAAAATATTGCACAAAAAGTTATAAGGGCTCAAATATATGAGGTCTCTGGTGTTAGAAAAAGGCTGCAAAGGGCTTTAACATAAAGATACATACATATACAGTACATGTATACATATGTATGTATGTATGTATGTATGTATATATGTGTATATATATCTATATATATATATATATATAATATATATATATATATAGATATGTTTATATACATGTTTATATGTGTGTACATATGTATTTATGTATTAAAATGAGTATTTGTATGTATAAACACATACATACATACATATGTATACCTATAAAGAGATATAAATAAGTGCATTGGAGCCCTTTGCGGTCAAGTAGATAAAAACATGTCAAAGCTTATTTACAGGGAGTGCAGAATTATTAGGCAAATGAGTATTTTGACCACATCATCCTCTTTATGCATGTTGTCTTACTCCAAGCTGTATAGGCTCGAAAGCCTACTACCAATTAAGCATATTAGGTGATGTGCATCTCTGTAATGAGAAGGGGTGTGGTCTAATGACATCAACACCCTATATCAGGTGTGCATAATTATTAGGCAACTTCCTTTCCTTTGGCAAAATGGGTCAAAAGAAGGACTTGACAGGCTCAGAAAAGTAAAAAATAGTGAGATATCTTGCAGAGGGATGCAGCACTCTTAAAATTGCAAAGCCTCTGAAGCGTGATCATCGAACAATCAAGCGTTTCATTCAAAATAGTCAACAGGGTCTCAAGAAGCATGTGGAAAAACCAAGGTGCAAAATAACTGCTCATGAACTGAGAAAAGTCAAGCGTGCAGCTGCCAAGATGCCACTTGCCCTCAGTTTGGCCATATTTCAGAGCTGCAACATCACTGGAGTGCCCAAAAGCACAAGGTGTGCAATACTCAGAGACATGGTCAAGGTAAGAAAGGCTGAAAGACGACCACCACTGAACAAGACACACAAGATGAAACGTCAAAACTGGGCCAAGAAATATCTCAAGACTGATTTTTCTAAGGTTTTATGGACTGATGAAATGAGAGTGAGTCTTGATGGGCCAGATGGATGGGCCCGTGGCTGGATTGGTAAAGGGCAGAGAGCTCCAGTCCGACTCAGACGCCAGCAAGGTGGAGGTGGAGTACTGGTTTGGGCTGGTATCATCAAAGATGAGCTTGTGGGGCCTTTTTGGGTTGAGGATGGAGTCAAGCTCAACTCCCAGTCCTACTGCCAGTTTCTGGAAGACACCTTCTTCAAGCAGTGGTACAGGAAGAAGTCTGCATCCTTCAAGAAAAACATGATTTTCATGCAGGACAATGCTCCATCACACGCGTCCAAGTACTCCACAGCGTGGCTGGCAAGAAAGGGTATAAAAGAAGAAAATCTAATGACATGGCCTCCTTGTTCACCTGATCTGAACCCCATTGAGAACCTGTGGTCCATCATCAAATGTGAGATTTACAAGGAGGGAAAACAGTACACCTCTCTGAACAGTGTCTGGGAGGCTGTGGTTGCTGCTGCACGCAATGTTGATGGTGAACAGATCAAAACACTGACAGAATCCATGGATGGCAGGCTTTTGAGTGTCCTTGCAAAGAAAGGTGGCTATATTGGTCACTGATTTGTTTTTATTTTGTTTCTGAATGTTAGAAATGTATATTTGTGAATGTTGAGATGTTATATTGGTTTCACTGGTAAAAATAAATAATTGAAATGGGTATATATTTGTTTTTTGTTAAGTTGCCTAATAATTATGCACAGTAATAGTCACCTGCACACACAGATATCCCCCTAAAATAGCTATAACTAAAAACAAACTAAAAACTACTTCCAAAACTATTCAGCTTTGATATTAATGAGTTTTTTGGGTTCATTGAGAACATGGTTGTTGTTCAATAATAAAATTAATCCTCAAAAATACAACTTGCCTAATAATTCTGCACTCCCTGTAAAGAAGAATATGCACAGATATTGATATAAAAATCCAATATAAAACCATTTAAAAACTTAGAAGCTCCATATTTAGCACTGTTGATAAGGTTTGTCTGGGACACCTACTGAAAGGAACTGAGAGCAGACCCTCCCCCGCAAAAGAAAAGACCCATTATACAAAAATAAGCAATCTGAAGACATCAGTATACATCTAAAACGTTGGTGCTTGGTGGGCTATAAAAATGTATCATCTACAAAACATTTATGCAAAGAAAAATCTAGTTTACAATGTCCCTTTAAAGCTAGAGAAAAGGAGGTTTAATCTCTAGTAATATAAACATGTTTTCACGGTTAGAGCAATCAAATTGTGGAACATCTTGTCTAAGTCGAAAGTGACTTCCAGTACCTTAGATAAATTTATAAATGGCTTATATACTGTATATGTATACTAAAAGGAGAATTCAGGCATGTGATTGCTTGTGTTAATTGGGTCGACTTTCTAAATGTTTAAAGGGATACTAAACCCAAATTTTTTATTTTATGATTCAGATAGAGCATGCAATTTTAAGCAACTTTCTAATTTACTTCTGTTATCAATTTTTCTTCGTTCTCTTAGTATCTTTATTTGAAAAAGCAGGAATGAAAGCTTAGGAACAGGCCCATTTTTGGTTCAGCACCCTGGATAGTGCTTGCTGATTGGTGGCTACATTTAGACACCAATCAGTAAGCAGTACCCAGGTGCTGAACCTAAAATGGGCAAGCTCCTAAGTTTTCATTTCTGCTTTTCAAATAAGGATACCAAGAGAATGAAGAAAATTTGATAATAGGGGGCCGAATTATCAAGCTCTGAATGGAGATTCATGCCCTTGTTTCCGCCCTACTCACTCGCAAACACGACTGAATATTCTCAAGTGCACTAACCAGACATGAAAATATGAATATTTGACATTCCAATGTTCTTCACATAGAAGAATATGTTCTATATGTCTACATATATCTGATGGTATTTTGTTACAATATATATATATATATATATATATATATATATATATATATATATATATATATATATATATAGAGAGAGAGAGAGAGAGAGAGAGAGAGAGAGAGAGATAGATGATAGATAGATAGATAGATAGATAGATAGATAGATAGATGATAGAAAGATAGATAGATGGTTATATATAGGCAGAGATATATACAGATCATATTAATATATATGCATAAATGCATTGAACATATTCTGCTATGTGCAGAACATTGTAATGTGAAATATTTAAAGTAAATACATAGTTAAAACCTTTATGAAATAAAAATTCTGCATATAGGGAGTGCAGAATTATTAGGCAAGTTGTATTTTTGAGGATTAATTTTATTATTGAACAACAACCATGTTCTCAATGAACCCAGAAAACTCATTAATATAAAAGCTGAATCGTTTTGGAAGTAGTTTTTAGTTTGTTTTTAGTTATAGCTATTTTAGGGGGATATCTGTGTGTGCAGGTGACTATTACTGTGCATAATTATTAGGCAACTTAACAAAAAACAAATAAATACCCATTTCAATTATTTATTTTTACCAGTGAAACCAATATAACATCTCAACATTCACAAATATACATTTCTGACATTCAAAAACAAAACAAAAACAAATCAGTGACCAATATAGCCACCTTTCTTTGCAAGGACACTTTGCAAAGCTTCTGAAGCGTGATCATCGAACAATCAAGCGTTTCATTCAAAATAGTCAACAGGGTCGCAAGAAGCGTGTGGAAAAACCAAGGCGCAAAATAACTGCCCATAAACTGAGAAAAGTCAAGCATGCAGCTGCCAAGATGCCACTTGCCACCAGTTTGGCCATATTTCAGAGCTGCAACATCACTGGAGTGCACAAAAGCACAAGGTGTGCAATACTCAGAGACATGGCCAAGGTAAGAAAGGCTGAAAGACGACCACCACTGAACCAGACACACAAGCTGAAACATCAAGACTGGGCCAAGAAATATCTCAAGACTGATTTTTCTAAGGTTTTATGGACTGATGAAATGAGAGTGAGTCTTGATGGGCCAGATGGATGGGCCCGTGGCTGGATTGGTAAAGGGCAGAGAGCTCCAGTCTGACTCAGACGCCAGCAAAGTGGAGGTGGAGTACTGGTTTGGGCTGGTATCATCAAAGATGAGCTTGTGGGGCCTTTTCGGGTTGAGGATGGAGTCAAGCTCAACTCCCAGTCCTACTGCCAGTTTCTGGAAGACACCTTCTTCAAGCAGTGGTACAGGAAGAAGTCTGCATCCTTCAAGAAAAACATGATTTTCATGTAGGACAATGCTCCATCACACGCGTCCAAGTACTCCACAGCGTGGCTGGCAAGAAAGGGTATAAAAGAAGAAAATCTAATGACATGGCCTCCTTGTTCACCTGATCTGAACCCCATTGAGAACCTGTGGTCCATCATCAAATGTGAGATTTACAAGGAGGGAAAACAGTACACCTCTCTGAACAGTGTCTGGGAGGCTGTGGTTGCTGCTGCACGCAATGTTGATGGTGAACAGATCAAAACACTGACAGAATCCATGGATGGCAGGCTTTTGAGTGTCCTTGCAAAGAAAGGTGGCTATATTGGTCACTGATTTGTTTTTGTTTTGTTTTTGAATGTCAGAAATGTATATTTGTGAATGTTGAGATGTTATATTGGTTTCACTGGTAAAAATAAATAATTGAAATGGGTATTTATTTGTTTTTTGTTGTTGCCTAATAATTATGCACAGTAATAGTCACCTGCACACACAGATATCCCCCTAAAATAGCTATAACTAAAAACAAACTAAAAACTACTTCCAAAACGATTCAGCTTTTATATTAATGAGTTTTCTGGGTTCATTGAGAACACGGTTGTTGTTCAATAATAAAATTAATCCTCAAAAATACAACTTGCCTAATAATTCTGCACTCCCTATATGCAGAATTTTTATTTCATAAAGGCTTTAACTATGTATTTACTGTAAATATTTCACATTACAATGTTCTGCACATAGCAGAATATGTTCAATGCATTTATGCATATATATTAATATGATCTGTATATATCTCTGCCTATATATAACCATCTATCTATCTATCTATCTATCTATCATCTATCTCTCTCTCTCTCTCTCTCTCTCTCTCTCTATATATATATATATATATATATATATATATATATATAGATATATATTGTAACAAAATACCATCAGATATATGTAGACATATAGAACATATTCTTCTATGTGAAGAACATTGGAATGTCAAATATTCATATTTTCATGTCTGGTTAGTGCACTTGAGAATATTCAGTCGTGTTTGCGAGTGAGTAGGGCGGAAACAAGGGCATGAAGCTCCATTCAGAGCTTGATAATTCGGCCCCCTATTATCAAATTTTCTTCATTCTCTTGGTATCCTTATTTGAAAAGCAGAAATGAAAACTTAGGAGCTTGCCCATTTTAGGTTCAGCACCTGGGTACTGCTTTCTGATTGGTGTCTAAATGTAGCCACCAATCAGCAAGCACTATCCAGGGTGCTGAACCAAAAATGGGCCTGTTCCTAAGCTTTCATTCCTGCTTTTTCAAATAAAGATACTAAGAGAACGAAGAAAAATTGATAACAGAAGTAAATTAGAAAGTTGCTTAAAATTGCATGCTCTATCTGAATCATAAAATAAAAAATTTGGGTTTAGTATCCCTTTAAACATTTAGAAAGTCGACCCAATTAACACAAGCAATCACATGCCTGAATTCTCCTTTTAGTATACATATACAGTATATAAGCCATTTATAAATTTATCTAAGGTACTGGAAGTCACTTTCGACTTAGACAAGATGTTCCACAATTTGATTGCTCTAACCGTGAAAACATGTTTATATTACTAGAGATTAAACCTCCTTTTCTCTAGCTTTAAAGGGACATTGTAAACTAGATTTTTCTTTGCATAAATGTTTTGTAGATGATACATTTTTATAGCCCACCAAGCACCAACGTTTTAGATGTATACTGATGTCTTCAGATTGCTTATTTTTGTATAATGGGTCTTTTCTTTTGCGGGGGAGGGTCTGCTCTCAGTTCCTTTCAGTAGGTGTCCCAGACAAACCTTATCAACAGTGCTAAATATGGAGCTTCTAAGTTTTTAAATGGTTTTATATTGGATTTTTATATCAATATCTGTGCATATTCTTCTTTACAGGGAGTGCAGAATTATTAGGCAAGTTGTATTTTTGAGGATTAATTTTATTATTGAACAACAACCATGTTCTCAATGAACCCAAAAAACTCATTAATATCAAAGCTGAATAGTTTTGGAAGTAGTTTTTAGTTTGTTTTTAGTTATAGCTATTTTAGGGGGATATCTGTGTGTGCAGGTGACTATTACTGTGCATAATTATTAGGCAACTTAACAAAAAACAAATATATACCCATTTCAATTATTTATTTTTACCAGTGAAACCAATATAACATCTCAACATTCACAAATATACATTTCTGACATTCAAAAACAAAACAAAAACAAATCAGTGACCAATATAGCCACCTTTCTTTGCAAGGACACTCAAAAGCCTGCCATCCATGGATTCTGTCAGTGTTTTGATCTGTTCACCATCAACATTGCGTGCAGCAGCAACCACAGCCTCCCAGACACTGTTCAGAGAGGTGTACTGTTTTCCCTCCTTGTAAATCTCACATTTGATGATGGACCACAGGTTCTCAATGGGGTTCAGATCAGGTGAACAAGGAGGCCATGTCATTAGATTTTCTTCTTTTATACCCTTTTTTGCCAGCCACGCTGTGGAGTACTTGGACGCGTGTGATGGAGCATTGTCCTGCATGAAAATCATGTTTTTCTTGAAGGATGCAGACTTCTTCCTGTACCACTGCTTGAAGAAGGTGTCTTCCAGAAACTGGCAGTAGGACTAGGAGTTGAGCTTGACTCCATCCTCAACCCAAAAAGGCCCCACAAGCTCATCTTTGATGATACCAGCCCAAACCAGTACTCCACCTCCACCTTGCTGGCGTCTGAGTCGGACTGGAGCTCTCTGCCCTTTACCAATCCAGCCACGGGCCCATCCATCTGGCCCATCAAGACTCACTCTCATTTCATCAGTTCATAAAACCTTAGAAAAATCAGTCTTGAGATATTTCTTGGCCCAGTATTGACGTTTCATCTTGTGTGTCTTGTTCAGTGGTGGTCGTCTTTCAGCCTTTCTTACCTTGGCCATGTATTGCACACCGTGTGCTTTTGGGCACTCCAGTGATGTTGCAGCTCTGAAATATGGCCAAACTGGTGGCAAGTGGCATCTTGGCAGCTGCACGCTTGACTTTTCTCAGTTCATGAGCAGTTATTTTGCACCTTGGTTTTTCCACATGCTTCTTGCGACCCTGTTGACTATTTTGAATGAAACGCTTGATTGTTCGATGATCACGCTTCAGAGGCTTTGCAATTTTAAGAGTGCTGCATCCCTCTGCAAGATATCTCACTATTTTTGACTTTTCTGAGCCTGTCAAGTCCTTCTTTTGACCCATTTTGCCAAAGGAAAGGAATTTGCCTAATAATTATGCACACCTGATATAGGGTGTTGATGTCATTAGACCATACCCCTTCTCATTACAGAGATGCACATCACCTAATATGCTTAATTGGTAGTAGGCTTTCGAGCCTATACAGCTTGGAGTAAGACAACATGCATAAAGAGGATGATGTGGTCAAAATACTCATTTGCCTAATAATTCTGCACTCCCTGTATAGTAGTGTATATTACATACATTTAAAGGAAATTTGGTGTATAATGTCCCTTTAAATTGTGACTTCTTGTTACAACCAACTGCCTTGGAATAAACAGTGCTTCTGACAACTCTGTATATGGGCATTGAATATATTTATGTAAAGTAATTATAACACCTCTAATGCATATTTTTTCTAGAGAAAACAGACCCAATTTGGCTAACCTCTTTTCACTGTTTAAATCCTCCATTCCCTTTATTAGTTTTGTGCTACTCACTAATTTTGTAGATTAAGCCTTAATGACCTTGACGTAGAGTTTCCTTGCTAACAATAGCGCGGGTGACACTACAAACATTGGGACTGCGCTACTGTACCCTCCCTCCACCCTTCTGGTCACCGGAAATAGCGATATATGTAATACAAACCCCATTAAAAGACCAGCGACAAACAGGGTATCTTTTTTTATTTTTGTGGATTTAATAATTAAAACTACTAGTACAGGAACTTTCGGGTGGCCCTTATCTTACTGGTCACACTAAGCTTTAGCTCCAGACTATTTATTTTATTTTGTGCAGACTTCTTTGTAATACTTTTTTTTCCAATATTGCACAAAATACCCCTCTCTGCATAGCAGCAATTTGTTTCAGTTTATAGCCGTGGAACTCTGGGAGCCCTGCCGAGGGAAACAGAGGGTTTCTTGCAGAACCTTTGTATGCGGGGGATTGAACTAGATTTTGCTTACTCTCAACATCATGCCGGATCTGATGCACCTTTTATCTTTTCTGAAACATGCGCACAGCAGATCTCCAGTCATTACTGGTGGAACTTTGTAAACGGCCTGCCATCTATATTAACCATCAGGTCAGGAATAGTTAAATATTGTTTTTAAATTTGGAGGTCTCCTGGGACTCGTATATCTATGGTATATAGTGGAATGTGTTTAGACGATGTGTCAAAAGTGGTGTATTTAGGTTTTGTGCTGTTCTAGGCACTCAAAATTTTGCTGCCCCCTACCCCACCCCTATGGTGTCAGGCCTTTTTTTTATCATTTTATTTTTAGCAGTGAGTAATGTGAATTTTTTTTCTTCATGGAATTTCCAAAGTAAATGTTCACAAGAACTTACAAAACACTTGCATACACTCACAGTTATACACGTACACACATGCACAAACACACACATATATCTATCGCTGCAATATATATAAACCCCCAAACATACGGCTAGATTTAGAGTTTTGTCATGAATGACCCGCGTAGCCAACGCTGGCTTTTTTTTCCCCGCACCTTTTAAATACCGCTGGTATTTAGAGTTCACAGAAGGGCTGCTTTAGGCTCCAAAAAGGGAGAGTAGAGCATAATTTACTGCCACTGCAACTCTCAATACCAGCTGTGCTTATGGACGCGGCCAGCTTCAAAAACGTTCTCGTGCACGATTCCCCCATAGGAAACAATGGGACAGTTTGAGCTGAAAAAAAACCTAACACCTGCAAAAAAGCAGCGTTCAGCTCCTAATGCAGCCCCATTGTTTCCTATGGTAAAACACTTCCTATGTCTGCACCTAACACCCTAACATGTACCCCGAGTCTTAACACCCCTAACCTTACACTTATTAACCCCTAATCTGCCGCCCCCGCTATCGCTGACACCTGCATTATACAATTAACCCCTAATCTGCTGCTCCGTACACCGCCGCAACCTACGTTATCTTTGAACCCCTAATCTGCTGCCCCTAACACCACCGACCCCTATATTATATTTATTAACCCCTAATCTGCCGCCCCCAACGTCGCAGCTACCTACCTACAATTATTAACCCCTAATCTGCCGACCGGACCTCGCCGCTACTCTAATAAATTTATTAACCCCTAAAGCTAAGTCTAATCCTAACCCTACCACCCCCTTAAGTTAAATATAATTTAAATCTAACAAAATAAATTAACTCTTATTAAATAAATTATTCCTATTTAAAGCTAAATACTTGCCTGTAAAATAAATCCTAATATAGCTACAATATAAATTATAATTATATTGTAGCTATTTTAGGATTAATATTTATTTTACAGGCAACTTTGTATTTATTTTAACCAGGTACAATAGCTATTAAATAGTTAATAACTATTTAATAGTTACCTAGTTAAAATAATTACAAAATTACCTGTAAAATAAATCCTAACCTAAGTTACAATTAAACCTAACACTACACTATCAATAAATTAATTAAATAAACTATCTACAATTATCTACAATTAAACCTAACACTACACTATCAATAAATTAATTACATAAAATACCTACAAATAAATACAATTAAATAAACTAACTAAAGTACAAAAAATAAAAAAGAACTAAGTTACAAAAAATAAAAAAATATTTACAAACATTATAAACATATTACAACAATTATAAGCTAATTACACCTACTCTAAGCCCCCTAATAAAATAACAAAGCCCCCCAAAATAAAAAAATGCCCTACCCTATTCTAAAATAAAAATAAAAAAAGCTCTTTTACCTTACCAGCCCTTAAAAGGGCCTTTTGCGGGGCATGCCCCAAAGAATTCAGCTCTTTTGACTGGAAAAAAACCCATATAATAACCCCCCCAACATTACAACCCACCACCCACATACCCCTAATCTAACCCAAACCCCCCTTAAATAAACCTAACACTAAGCCCCTGAAGATCTTCCTACCTTATCTTCACCACGCCGGGTATCACCGATCGGTCCAGGCTCCGATGTCTTGATCCAAGCCCAAGCGGGGGCTGAAGACGTCCATCCTCCGGCTGAAGTCTTGATCCAAGCGCCATCTGAAGAAGTCCATCATCGGGCAGAAGTCTTCATCCTATCCGGGCAGAAGAGGACATCCGGACCGGCAAACATCTTCATCCAAGCGGCATCTTCTATCTTCTTCCATCCGACGACGAGCGGCTCCATCTTCAAGACCTCCGGCGCGGATCCATCCTCTTCTTCCGACGACTAGACGACAAATGAAGGTTCCTTTAAGGGACATCATCCAAGATGGCGTCCCTCGAATTCCAATTGGCTGATAGGATTCTATCAGCCAATCGGAATTAAGGTAGAAAAAATCTGATTGGCTGATTGGATCAGCCAATCAGATTCAAGTTCAATCCGATTGGCTGATTAGATCAGCCAATCAGATTGAGCTTGCATTCTATTGGCTGATCGCAATCAGCCAATAGGATTGAACTTGAATCTGATTGGCTGATTCCATCAACCAATCAGAATTTTCCTACCTTAATTCCGATTGGCTGATAGAATCCTATCAGCCAATCGGAATTCGAGGGACGCCATCTTGGATGACGTCCCTTAAAGGAACCTTCATTTGTCGTCTAGTCGTCGGAAGAAGAGGATGGATCTGCGCCGGAGGTCTTGAAGATGGAGCCGCTCGTCGTCGGATGGAAGAAGATAGAAGATGCCGCTTGGATGAAGATGTTTGCCGGTCCGTATGTCCTTTTCTGCCCGGATAGGATGAAGACTTCTGCCCGATGATGGACTTCTTCAGCCGCCGCTTGGATCAAGACTTCAGCCGGAGGATGGACGTCTTCAGCCCCCGCTTGGGCTTGGATCAAGACTTCAGCCGGAGGATGGATGTCTTCAGCCCCCGCTTGGGCTTGGATCAAGATATCGGGGCCTGGACCGATCGGTGATACCCGGTGTGGTGAAGATAAGGTAGGAAGATCTTAAGGGGCTTAGTGTTAGGTTTATTTAATGGGGGTTTAGGTTAGATTAGGGGTATGTGGGTGGTGGGTTGTAATGTTGGGGGGGTATTGTATGTTTTTTTTTTCTAGGCAAAAGAGCTGAATTCTTTGGGGCATACCCCGCAAAAGGCCCTTTTAAGAGCTGGTAAGGTAAAAGAACTTTTCTATTTTTATTTTAGAATAGGGTAGGACATTTTTTTTTATTTTGGGGGGCTTTGTTATTTTATTAGGGGGCTTAGAGTAGGTGTAATTAGCTTAAAATTGTTGTAATATTTTTCTAATGTTTGTAAATATTTTTTTATTTTTTGTAAATTAATTCTTTTTTATTTTTTGTACTTTAGTTAGTTTATTTAATTTTATTTATTTGTAGGTATTGTATGTAATTAATTTATTGATAGTGTAGTGTTAGGTTTAATTGTAGATAATTGTAGGTATTTTATTTAATTAATTTATTGATAGTGTAGTGTTAGGTTTAATTGTAACTTAGGTTAGGATTTGTTTTACAGGTAATTTTGTAATTATTTTAACTAGGTAACTATTAAATAGTTATTAACTATTTAAAAGCTATTGTACCTGGTTAAAATAAATACAAAGTTGCCTGTAAAATAAATATTAATCCTAAAATAGCTACAATTTAATTATAATTTATATTGTAGCTATATTAGGATTTATTTTACAGGTAAGTATTTAGCTTTAAAAAGGAATAATTTATTTAATAAGAGTTAATTTATTTCGTTAGATTTAAATTATATTTAACTTAGGGAGGTGTTAGGGTTAGGGTTAGACTTAGCTTTAGGGGTTATTACATTTATTAGAGTAGCGGTGAGGCCTGGTCGGCAGATTAGGGGTTAATAATTGTAGGTAGGTGGAGGCGACGTTGGGGACGGCAGATTAGGGGTTAATAAATATAATATAGGGTCGGAGGTGTTAGGGGCAGCAGATTAGGGGTACATAGGGATAACATAGGTAGCGGCGGTGTGTGGTCGGCAGATTAGGGGTTAAAAAAATTTAATAGAGTGGCGGCGATGTGGGGGGACCTCGGTTTAGGGGTATATAGGTAGTTTATGGGTGTTAGTGTACTTTAGAGCACAGTAGTTAAGAGCTTTATGAACCGGCGTTAGCCCAGAAAGCTCTTAACTCCTGGCTTTTTGCTGCGGCTGGAGTTTTGTCGTTAGATTTCTAACGCTCACTTCAGCCACGACTCTAAATACCAGCGTTAGAAAGATACCATTGAAAAGATAGGATACGCAAATGGCGTAGGGAGATCTGCGGTATGGAAAAGTCGCGGCTGCAAAGTGAGCGTTAGACCCTTTCCTGACTGACTCTAAATACCAGTGGTAGCCCAAAACCAGTGTTAGGAGCCTCTAACATTGGTTTTGATGGCTGACGCCAAACTCTATATCTAGCCGATAGATTTTTTGATACAATGCTTCCCTAAACAGACTACAAAGTGCTGATAGCCAACAGATTTAAAGGCAATAGCAAGCTAAATAAATGAAAGGTTCAGAGTTACCTCTAAAAAGTAATCTCCATGGGCAGTCTCTTATTATACCGCCATTGATGTAAGCTCTTTGGACAAAATTTCTCATTATATACCTTTATAATACTTTTAAAATAACTGTAAGCTTTTTACAAATATAGCCACAAAAAAGTGCTGCCCCTTCTCCAATCTGCTGTCCTATTCAAGTGCCTTGTTTGCCTAGGCCAAAATACGCCCCTGTGTGTCAAACACATTATGTTTTTGTTTTACTGATCTACATAGGTCTCAAATGGATGTAGTGCTCTATTCAGGATTCTGTTTATTTCTGTCTATCTACTTCAGTACTATTCTAAATGAAGACATTGGGGTTATGTGTCAGATGCAGTGCTTAGTCTGGTTTGTACACTCTTTTTCATAAGTCATAAGTTTATATGTCTTTTTGTACTTTATTATTTTCATTTTGTAATTAGCTGTACTTAATTTTTTGTGCGACTATGGGCTAGATTACGAGTGGAGCGCTATTTAAAGCTTCTGATCTCGCGCTAACTCCGCAAGAAGTAACCTTCCGCAAGTTGATAACCAGACGCGAGCAAAAAAATGAAGTTAGAATATCGTTACCACTTTAACTCATAGAAGTAAAAAAAGCGAGAAAAGTGGAAAAAAAACCTGACACCCTTGCTCGCACGCAAACCCGATCGCTAACCCGACATGAAATATTAACATTTCACATTCCAATGTTCTTCACATAGCATAATATGTTCTATTTATTATTATTATATATATATATATATATATATATATATATATATATATATATATAGGCAATATTAGTTATAGTGCACTCACTGTTCCTGAGCTCATCTGCCAGGGTGCTGCGTGGAAAATATGTAGATCTACGTTCAACCCCAAAGGAGAAAAACAAACGCTTCACTCTCCGGTCTTTATCATCGATGTTTATTGTTCACAAACAATTAAATCACAGCATTCCCAAACGTTTCGACACCAATTGGTGTCTTTTTCAATGGGTATTTGCCAAAATTCTTTTGTCCCAAAAGGCTCCTAAAAACTATTCCCAACCGCTTACCTATAAATCCCTGTATGTGCTGACGTCACTTCCGGTGTCACGGAGGCCGCTCCCGCTTGCGTTACATCACTACTCCTTCTCAGCCGCATGGCTAATTACCATAGCTTCACCTGTGTGATGTCATATACACACACGCAGTACACTTAGGCTGTGCGCATGTCGGGAGTTAGCAGCTCCGATAGCACCAGACTGACAGTTATAGACATATGATCTAAAAACCCACTAACCTACATTTTATGATAAAAAGTGCTAAAAAAACACTATCTGAGACCCTTAATATTTCTTATTTACATAGTAGACCTAATACCAAATCTATTATATCTATAACATATCGGTTATGTTCATCTAGGGGGTTCTATATTTACACAACGTATATTTACTCATCATTCCCCCAACTTTTTGTATTGACATAACAACTATTCTATAGATAATGATATAAAGATGGTATAGAGATGGGGTTATTATTTAGTGAGGGAACTTATCATAATAGCATTCATACCTAATGAAGTAAAGTAGAAAACTTTTTTAGGTCCGCAACAGTACACTGCATCATGGAGATTCTTCGATTTGTACTGTCCTTATCCCATCCACTGTATACAAATGGATAATCCAGTCCCCTGAAAAAGAAATGACCTAGATCAAACAATCCTAGAAATCCCCTCAAAGGAAAACATTAAAATCCAGTTGTATATTTAGACCTTTCGGAGCTACTGTATCCAATCGGTAGATCCAGGAGGTTTCCACCTGGAGGAGTTTGGTATTCCTGTCCTGTGGCACATGATCTATGAGTATGGTCCTTAGACTTGCAGCTGTGTGTCCTGCCTGGAGAAAATGATGAGCCACTGGTTGATCCAACTCACGTTTCTCAATCGCGATGATTGGCCATCCTCTCACGAAAGGTGGTAATCGTGATCTCATACCAAGCCATATATAAATTGGCATATGCGGGAGTCATATTTGAACCCATTGCAGTCCCAGATACTTGAAGGAAATAATCCTTCTCAAATTTGAAAAAATTCTTATCTAGACAAAAAGTAAGAAGTTCTAATAGGAACTCAATGGGTGGTCCCGCATATGCCAATGAACTGCTCAATATTGATCTCACAGCCTGTACCCTGCCACCATGGGGGATGGCGGTGTACAGGCTGTCAACATCCATAGTAACTAATAAGTCACCTGGATTTAAGGTTTCCCAACTAAGCAACTTCCTGATAAGAGATGGAGAGTCTAATATAAAGGAGTATGATTCCTTAACAACTGGTTGCAGGTGATGGTCTATGAAAATAGCCACATTAGAACACAAAGAATCCCGGGCAGACACAATTGGTCTGCCAGGGGGCTTTGTCAGTGTCTTGTGCACTTTAGGCAACAAGTATAACACCGGAGTTACTGGAAATGGTGTAGTCATAAACTCAAGCTCATTTTCATTGATCATGCCTGACTCAAATCCACATTTCAGTATATGGTCCAATTCCTTCTTAAAACCATTTATCGGATTTCCCCTTAGTTTACAATATACCCTACTGTCAGTCAATTGTCTATACGCCTCCTCTCTGTAATCAGAGTAGTTTTGTACAACAATTGATCCCCCCCTTATCCACTGCATTAATGATGATTGTATGATCATCCTTTAGATTTTTAAGTGCCATTCTTTCACCTTTTGTGAGATTAGGAAATATTCTTTCCACTTTGGCTTGCTCACACGTGTCATTAATCATGCATGAAAAACTGCGGATAGAGGGATTATTGTTAACCGGGTCAAATTTACTCTTGGTTTTGAAGTTGCTGAAAATGGGCTGTTCCTTGTTTTTAAAAAAATCTTTAATTTTAAGTTGTCTCTGTAGTTTATAAGTATCTACACACATCTGAAATTTATCCAGGGTAGGTGTAGAAACAAAGGACAAGCCCCTATTCAGCAAATTTCTCTCATCCAAGCTAAGGGGTCTATCACTCAGGTTGTAGATAATATCTACCTCTTTTTTTATCACTTTTCTACTTGTATCCTCCCCTCCTTGTGTGGGGTCTCGGTCGCTTTGTTTTCCTGGGAGAGGTGGTTTTTTGGAAGACCTGGTACTTACCCCGCCTAAAGGGTGTCCAGTACTATCTCCAGTGTTTACTATCTCAATATCCCCCTCTGATGTTTCACCCCCACTGCTATCCACAGTATCTGCAATATTTTTATTATTAAAGCGTCTCCTACGTGTATAGTGAGGTTTATCTTCCTTCCCATAAAGCCATCTGTAGACCCTCCTCTCCCTGTAGTCAGTTTCTACAGTGGCTAATTTACTGTTCTTAAATGTCAATACATCATTCCGATATTTGTTCACCTGACCCTGCAATTTCTTAACCCAATCTTCTCCTGTATCATCAAGTAAAACCTGATAGCTCATCTGTTTGATGTCATTTATCTCAACCCTGATTAACTGTAGTAGTCTATTAGACTCTTCAATTACTAGCAAGATCAAATCATATGAGCACTTATTAAGTATCGAACACCATTTTTTACAGAAGTCTGGGTTTGACCTACCAATTGTGGGTACATTTTTAATACGAAAACCACGTGGTATGTTTCTATTGCGGTGATAGTTTGACAAATATACAGTGTGCAAATGGTGATCTACCTCTCTTTTCTGTAGGTTAAGTAGCTTGTGATAGACATCAAGTGGTGTTTCCCCTCTCAGCTCACGCAAATCTGTATTCATCAGGATGCGTGCTGCATCTGCTTCAGTGAAAATAAAGGATTCTCTGTTACTATTATTGTCCCCTGTGTTTGAATAATCACTAGCTGTGGCCCCCAAGGTCTCCATGGGATATATCCCACGGTTATGGTCTCCTCCAAAGTCCAGTAATTTATCCCTAGGTCACCAGTAATTCAGTATATTAAGGTATTGTCTCTTTTCACACCGTGTGTGCACGATTATGCAAATTCTTACGATAGACAGTATCAAGCTATACGTAAGATATATTGATGATGTGTTTCTAGTGTGGCTAGGATCAGAGGAATCTTTGAAGAAATGGGTTGATACTCTTAACAATATTGACTCTACTATTCACTTTAAGTACTCCTGTGATAGTAGAAGTATACCCTTTTTGGACTTAAATATCACAATTTACACTGATGATGAGGGTTGTAGATTTTCCACCTCATTATACTCAAAGCCTACTGATAAAAACTCCTTACTGCTGTCCACAAGCTACCATCCGGGACATCAAAAAAGAGGGGTTGTCTGCTCTCAGCTCACACGAGTGGTTCGCAATAATACACTGCCGGAGACAAGAAAGATCCAAGAGGAAGAAATGGTCAATAAACTGGAACAGCGAGGGTATGGACGAAAATTGATTAAAAAGGTACATACTGAATTGGCGCAACAAGATCAAAAGTCACTGCTTCTGCCTCAGGGTGTGAAGAAAAATGTGGAAGATGTAAGTGATAACATCAATTTTGTAACAACGTTCAACCCCATATCCAAGATTTTGGCAGAGTCGGTAAAGAAGAACTGGGAAATTGTGAACTCAGACAAGACTTTACCCTTTACACGTATGAAAGCCCCACGGATGGTATACAAAAGAGCACCCAATTTAAAGGATATTTTGGTCCACAATGACCCAACAAAGTGTTACGAGAAGGGGACATGGTTGGATGCAAAAAGGAAACTGGGATGCTACAGGTGTGGGGACTGCAATACGTGTAATAGTATGTTGACTGGGATGTACTTCCATCACCCACACACTGGGAGGAAGTATAAGATTCTACATAGGCTGTCATGCCTTAGTACTTACGTGATCTATGTACTGATGTGTCCGTGTTCCTTGATGTATGTGGGGAAAACATCTACCACCTTTCGTGAGAGGATGGCCAATCATCGCCATGCGATTAGGCTAGCGATTGAGAAACGTGAGTCGGATCAACCAGTGGCTCGACATTTTCTCCAGGCAGGACACACAGCTGCAAGTCTAAGGACCATACTCATAGATCATGTGCCACCCCTACGGAGAGGGGGAGACAGGAATACCAAACTCCTCCAGGTGGAAACCTCCTGGATCTACCGATTGGATACAGTAGCTCCGAAAGGTCTAAATATACAACTGGATTTTAATGTTTTCCTTTGAGGGGATGTCTAGGATTGTTTGATCTAGGTCATTTCTTTTTCAGGGGACTGGATTATCCATTTGTATACAGTGGATGGGATAAGGACAGTACAAATCGAAGAATCTCCATGATGCAGTGTACTGTTGCAGACCTAAAAAAGTTTTCTACTTTACTTCATTAGGGATGAATGTTATTATGATAAATTCCCTCACTAAATAATAACCCCATCTCTATGGGGTTATTATTATCTCCAGTGTTTACTATCTCCAGTGTTTACTATCTCAATATCCCCCTCTGATGTTTCACCCCCACTGCTATCCACAGTATCTGCAATATTTTTATTATTAAAGCGTCTCCTACGTGTATAGTGAGGTTTATCTTCCTTCCCATAAAGCCATCTGTAGACCCTCCTCTCCCTGTAGTCAGTTTCTACAGTGGCTAATTTACTGTTCTTAAATGTCAATACATCATTCCGATATTTGTTCACCTGACCCTGCAATTTCTTAACCCAATCTTCTCCTGTATCATCAAGTAAAACCTGATAGCTCATCTGTTTGATGTCATTTATCTCAACCCTGATTAACTGTAGTAGTCTATTAGACTCTTCAATTACTAGCAAGATCAAATCATATGAGCACTTATTAAGTATCGAACACCATTTTTTACAGAAGTCTGGGTTTGACCTACCAATTGTGGGTACATTTTTAATACGAAAACCACGTGGTATGTTTCTATTGCGGTGATAGTTTGACAAATATACAGTGTGCAAATGGTGATCTACCTCTCTTTTCTGTAGGTTAAGTAGCTTGTGATAGACATCAAGTGGTATTTCCCCTCTCAGCTCACGCAAATCTGTATTCATCAGGATGCGTGCTGCATCTGCTTCAGTGAAAATAAAGGATTCTCTGTTACTATTATTGTCCCCTGTGTTTGAATAATCACTAGCTGTGGCCCCCAAGGTCTCCATGGGATATATCCCACGGTTATGGTCTCCTCCAAAGTCCAGTAATTTATCCCTAGGTCACCAGTAATTCAGTATATTAAGGTATTGTCTCTTTTCACACCGTGTGTGCACGATTATGCAAATTCTTACGATAGACAGTATCAAGCTATACGTAAGATATATTGATGATGTGTTTCTAGTGTGGCGAGGATCAGAGGAATCTTTGAAGAAATGGGTTGATACTCTTAACAATATTGACTCTACTATTCGCTTTAAGTACTCCTGTGATAGTAGAAGTATACCCTTTTTGGACTTAAATATCACAATTTCCACTGATGATGAGGGTTGTAAATTTTCCACCTCATTATACTCAAAGCCTACTGATAAAAACTCCTTACTGCTGTCCACAAGCTACCATCCGGGACATCAAAAAAGAGGGGTTGTCTGCTCTCAGCTCACGCGAGTGGTTCGCAATAATACACTGCCGGAGACAAGAAGGATCCAAGAGGAAGAAATGGTCAATAAACTGGAACAGCGAGGGTATGGACGAAAATTGATTAAAAAGGTACATACTGAATTGGCACAACAAGATCAAAAGTCACTGCTTCTGCCTCAGGGTGTGAAGAAAAATGTGGAAGATGTAAGTGATAACATCAATTTTGTAACAACGTTCAACCCCATATCCAAGATTTTGGCAGAGTCGGTAAAGAAGAACTGGGAAATTGTGAGCTCAGACAAGACTTTACCCTTTACACGTATGAAAGCCCCACGGATGGTATACAAAAGAGCACCCAATTTAAAGGATATTTTGGTCCACAATGACCCAACAAAGTGTTACGAGAAGGGGACATGGTTGGATGCAAAAAGGAAACTGGGATGCTACAGGTGTGGGGACTGCACTACGTGTAATAGTATGTTGACTGGGATGTACTTCCATCACCCACACACTGGGAGGAAGTATAAGATTCTACATAGGCTGTCATGCCTTAGTACTTACGTGATCTATGTACTGATGTGTCCGTGTTCCTTGATGTATGTGGGGAAAACATCTACCACCTTTCGTGAGAGGATGGCCAATCATCGCCATGCGATTAGGCTATCGATTGAGAAACGTGAGTCGGATCAACCAGTGGCTCGACATTTTCTCCAGGCAGGACACACAGCTGCAAGTCTAAGGACCATACTCATAGATCATGTGCCACCCCTACGGAGAGGGGGAGACAGGAATACCAAACTCCTCCAGGTGGAAACCTCCTGGATCTACCGATTGGATACAGTAGCTCCGAAAGGTCTAAATATACAACTGGATTTTAATGTTTTCCTTTGAGGGGATGTCTAGGATTGTTTGATCTAGGTCATTTCTTTTTCAGGGGACTGGATTATCCATTTGTATACAGTGGATGGGATAAGGACAGTACAAATCGAAGAATCTCCATGATGCAGTGTACTGTTGCAGACCTAAAAAAGTTTTCTACTTTACTTCATTAGGGATGAATGTTATTATTATAAGTTCCCTCACTAAATAATAACCCCATCTCTATACCATCTTTATATCATTATCTATAGAATAGTTGTTATGTCAATACAAAAAGTTGGGGGAATGATGAGTAAATATACGTTGTGTAAATATAGAACCCCCTAGATGAACATAACCGAGATGTTATAGATATAATAGATTTGGTATTAGGTCTACTATGTAAATAAGAAATATTAAGGGTCTCAGATAGTGTTTTTTTAGCACTTTTTATCATAAAATGTAGGTTAGTGGGTTTTTAGATCACATGTCTATAACTGTCAGTCCGGTGCTATCGGAGCTGCTAACTCCCAACA
The DNA here is from genome assembly GCF_027579735.1 of Bombina bombina. Classification (NCBI taxonomy): domain Eukaryota; kingdom Metazoa; phylum Chordata; class Amphibia; order Anura; family Bombinatoridae; genus Bombina; species Bombina bombina. The sequence goes on along the minus strand of NC_069499.1, from coordinate 1,446,221,888 downwards.
TGTGCACAGCCTAAGTGTACTGCGTGTGTGTATATGACATCACGCAGGTGAAGCTATGGTAATTAGCCATGCGGCTGGGAAGGAGTAGTGATGTACGCAAGCGGGAGCGGCCTCCGTGACACCGGAAGTGACGTCAGCACATACAGGGATTTATAGGTAAGCGGTTGGGAATAGTTTTTAGGAGCCTTTTGGGACAAAAGAATTTTGGCAAATACCCATTGAAAAAGACACCAATTGGTGTCAAAACGTTTGGGAATGCTGTGATTTAATTGTTTGTGAAAAATAAACATCGATGATAAAGACCGGAGAGTGAAGCGTTTGTTTTTCTCCTTTGGGGTTGAACGTAGATCTATATATATATATATATATATATATATATATATATATATATATATATATATATATATATATAATGTTTTTTTGGGCACAATATATATCCATACCTATATATAAATATGATTATATATATGTATAGATATAAAGCAGTACAGACAAGCACTCCAGACCTACAGTTCAAATGTCCGGGGTGCAACAAAAGTAATACACAAACAATAACATAAAGTGCACTCACCAGGACTTTTAGAGAAGTTCTTTACTTGAAAGTGAATGTTTTCGGGGTTTAGCCCCTTCCTCAGACATACAAGTACATAGATATAGTCATATATACACAGGAATATCTATTAAAAATACTTAGAACATATTCACATATGTGAAGAATATTGGAATGTATCATATTTACAGTACAAACACAGTTAAACACTTTATTAAATATAAATATTGTATAAATATGTTTTCAGCTACTTGACTGCAAAGGATTCCAATGCACTCTCTCTCTATATATATCATGCAATATCTTAAGGAGTTTAATATATCTTGTTTAAGCAGAAAATGTTAGGTTTAATTCTAGCTGTAGAATACAGGCAAGATCTTTTGGCTGAAATTATTATTTATTTACTGTACATAACAAGTATGCATGTGATTCTATTAAGGTTTCTAATCTGTACTGTTTTCTTTTATAACCTCAAGAAAACTATTTAAAAATAAAATACTAGTACCACTAGAATTGTGATTTTCTTTAAAAAATATTACATTTTTGTTCTTTTTCTTATAGATACCCAAACTGCTCTGGACTCAATTAACCAAACAGCAATAACTGAATTTGTCCTGCTTGGCCTGACTGATGATGTGAATTCTATTTGTGATGTTTTTAATATTCTTTCAAGTGACCCTTACTGGAAATCTATCAATTCTTCTATTCATTATTTTAGATGCACATCTTCACACACCTATGTATTTTTTCTTGGGAAATCTATCGTTTTGTGATATTTGCTTCTCTTCTGTTACCGTGCCAAAAATGCTATATGATTTCATATTTCTCCAGAAGACCATTTCATTTTGTGGTTGCATCTCTCAAATACACTTTTTTCACTTATTTGGAAGTGCAGAAGCAACTCTTGTCACTGTGATGTCTTATGACCGCTATATTGCAATTATTAACCCTTTACGCTACACCCTCATAATGAATACTAAGGTTTGTATCATCCTGGCTTTTGGATCTTGGCTAACAGGGTTTTTGCACTCTTTACTACACACTATACTAACCGCAAAGCTTCCATTTTGTGGCCCTAATCTAGTTAATCATTTCTTTTGTGATGTTAAGCCGGTATTAAAGTTGGCCTGTACTGACACAAGTCTCAATTTAAAGCTTGTTACAATGATAACTGGATATTTAGCAACTGCGTCCTTTCTTTTAACACTTTTCCCTTACATTATAATTATAAGATATGTGTTGAAAATAAATACGGTAGAGGGCAGAAATCGTGCATTTTCTACCTGCAGTGCCCATTTCACCGTAGTTCTTCTGCTTTATGGGACTGCTATGTTCACATATTTGAGATCTACAACTCAAGACTCATTAAATCAAGACAGAGCGGCTGCAGTGCTGTTTACTGTGATAACCCCAGCACTAAACCCCATCATTTATACCTTAAGAAATAAGGAAATGAAGAGAGCAATCAAAAGGGTTTTACACTATGCAAAACTATAAGACTAACTGCTGTACCTCCTGTTGTCCAGCAAACTAAAGGAAAACTGAGTGATCAAACTTGCATCATATCAAAACAGAAACATAAAAAACAAACAATAAACAATTCTCTACTTACATATTAAAACAACAGCAAATAATTACTTCATTGTCATGTCTTTTTCATTTGATCATAATGACTGCTAATTATCTTTGTGAAATGTTTAAATACCCCACAAAGAAACGTAGTTAAATGCCTATACCTATAAAGTCATAGTGATAGATTATAGATAGATAGATAGATAGATGCTAGATAGATGATAGATAAATAGATATATAGATAGATGATAGAGAGATAGATAGATGATAGATAGATAAATAGATGATAGATATAGATAGATATAGATAGATAGATAGATAGATAAATAGATAGATAGAGATAATATGGAATGTCTATGTAATAACACTTTATGGGAAAACATCAAAGTCACAGATTAAAGACAACTTTAGTATTCCCAACAAAATAGAGTCTAGTACAGGCTGTGCACTAACCTAAGAAACCTATAGCAAAAATTATGAACAAATATGAAGGATATGAACTTGACTGACTGCTCCTATTAAATGGACTTCTCACAAAAGACAGAAAAGGCAATAATGTAGCTTATTACACACTTCTACATGAGTTCTTCAAATGACAGGAAAAATCCCACAGCATGCAGTACAATAAAACTGTCTATATAAGTACTGGGGAACAAAAAAGTCCCAGATGATGAGGAGAACAATAAAATATAACTTTTTTGTAGAAATATTGTTAAAGGGATACTAAACCTATTTTTTTTTCTTTCATGATTCAGATAGTGCTTGCAATTTTAAGAATTTTTAATTTACTCCTATTATCAAATTTTCTTTTTTCTCTTGCAATCTCTATTTTAAAAAGCACGAATGTCAGCTTAGGAGCTGGCCCAATTTTGATTGAGCACCCTGGATAACACTTGCTTATTCGTGGCTACATTTAGCCACCAATTAGCAAGTGCAACCGAGGTGCTGAACCAAAAATGTGCTGGCTCCTAAGTTTTGCATTCCTGCTTTTCAAATAAAGATACCAAGAGAAAGAAGAAGAATTGATAAAAGTAATACATTAGAAAGTAGCTTAATATTGCATGCTGTGTCTGAATCGTGGAAAAAACTGTGTTTATTATCCCTTTAAAATAAGTATATCAGCCATAGGGGCCTATTTATCAAAGGTCTTGCGGACCTGATCCGACAGTGTGGATCAGGTCCGCAAGACCTCGCTGAATGCGGAGAGCAATACGCTCTCCATATTTAGCATTGCACCAGCAGCTCACAAGAGCTGCTGGTGCAATGCCGCCCCCTGCAGACTCATGACCAATCGGCCGCCAGCAGGGGGTGTCAATCAACCCAATCGTACTCGATCAGAGTCTTTAAAACCGCTGCTTCATAACTGCTGTTTCTGGCGAGTCTGAAGTTCGGAGCTTGATAAATGGGCCCCATAGTCTTTAACTATGCAAGTTTTAATCGAATAAACAGAAATACACACAAGGGTTCAAATGCCTCATGTAATTTCCCTATAACACACACAAAACACGGAAATGGACTGCACTGTACAGCTGACTGTGGGTATCCTGGGCTTTTAGTGTTACAGTCATAGAGGATGTATACCCAGTCTTAGTTTGAGAGTCCAGTACATTTCTGTATTTTGTGTGTGTCTAGGAAAATTACATAAGGCCTGTGCACCCATGTTTGCATGTCAATCTGTTTGATTGAAAGAATGCATTGTGTGGCTTTAGGTTTTTGTGTATATATATATATTAAAAATCACTATACAGAGCAGCATGCATATTATTACTGTTTCTTATTACTGAATTACCTTTGGTGGGACGCAAAACGTTTGCTCCAGGGCATTCTGTTGAGCTGGGCATTCTGTTGTTGTCTGCTACTGTTTTCAAGTTTTAGAAATAAGCAGCTTTTTATAATTTTTATAATCTGTTTTGTATTATTTTTTAAATGATACGAATGTGTGCAATACTTAATGATCAAAATGGCCTATATATACTGGCACCCCTTTTTAAATGCATTGTTGCAATCTTGTGACCATTTCAAATGTTGCCGCTTATGTAAGTAATTATGAGTGAAAAAGAAAGGTACGATCCACACCAGCCAAGTTAAAATTACTGGATCTTTATTTAGAATATTTAAAAATGGAATGGAAAGCTCAAAAGCAAACAGAGTGAGCGCAGCACTGTGGCTTACGCGTTTCGGCTAGCAAGCCGTAGTCATAGCAGCAATCCATAATATCACTTGGTCGGACCATTCACTGATATCAATGGATTTGAGTTGGCCGGATAAACCCATAACATCATATCAATGGCGTCTAGATGATAACCTTTTAAAGGATATACAAATAAGACAATCTATATTAAACTCAATTGAAACATACTTTAGTATGAATAGTAGCGAAGACACCTCTCCAAGTAAATGGTGGGAAGCGCATAAAGCGGTAATCAGTGGTGAATTTATTAAACATAAAGCTAGAAAAAATCACTTTCTAAAGCAGAACATAAACATAAAAGAGACCCCTACAATAGACAACTAACTGAATCCCTTAAGGAGGCGAGAGAAAAGCTTAATGACTACATGGTTAGGGGTGCTCAACGCAGAGCTTTACAACTTAAAAAAGTGTTTTTCAATGGAGTTAATAAAGCCGGGAGATTACTAGCAAGATCTTTAAAAAAAAAAAGGACACTACAAACATATATTTCTAAAATAATAGCTAAACAAGGTAAACATAAAGTAGGAAGCTAGGATATCACTAAAGAATTTCAGAGATACTATCAACAGTTATATAACTTAGATAATCAAAATAAATAAAAAAAATTCTTAAAAGATAAAATGAATTATATTGAGGAGGCAAAAATACCGGTTATTTCCGAAACCCCCCAAAAAATGCTAGACAAGCCTTTTTCCCTACAGGAGATAACACAGACAATTAAAAATCTTGTTACAGGGAAAAGTCCAGGCCCAGACAGTTTTAGTTCAAATTATTATAAAACTTTTTCTGAGATTCTAGCCCCTAAACTTTGGTTTTTTTTTAATTCCCTTAGCTTAGAATCCTCCTTTTCAAAAGAAATGTTAGAAGCAAGGATAATAGTATTACCCAAACCAGATAAAGATCCTAGTGTTTTAGCAAATTATAGACCAATCTCGCTGTTGAACAATGATGTGAAAATATATGCTAAGCTTATATCCAATAGAATAAATAAAATACTACCTAACATCATAAATAATGATCAAGTAGGATTTGTCCCAAGAAGAGAAGCCAGAGACAACACCATTAAAGCATTGCATTTAATAAAATATGCTAAATTGAAAAAAATATCTTTAGTAACATTATCATTAGATGCCGAAAAGGCATTCAACCGGCTAGATTGGTCTTTTTGCAGTTTACACTTAAAAAATTTGGTTTTGGGGAAAATTTTAGACAATGCATATCCTATATATATAAGTCACCTTCTGCTAATATGAAAGTTAATGGAGTTCTCTCTGAATAATTTGAAATTTCCAACAGCACAAGACAAGGGTGTCCCCTGTCACCCTTGTTATTTGTGATATCCATGGAAATATTAGCTGCAAAAATACGCTCAGATAGAAATATTATATATAAAAATAGGGAACCAAGAATACAAAGTATCTTTATACGCAGATGATGTTCTATTAACAATAACTGAGCTGGTTAGGTCAATTTCAAATTTAGAACATTTAATACTCAAATTTAGAACCTTTAAATACTCAAATTTTCTAATTAATAAAAATAAATCGAAAGCAATCAAGATTTCATTATCAATGAGGGACTACCAAAAATGTAAAACACATAGATCATTCATATGGAAAGAAACCTCATTAAAATATCGGGGGGTACAATTAACATCAAATGATACCCAACTTTTCTCTGAGAATTACTCTAAATTATTAACAAATCTTCAAACGGATCACAAAACATGGCCAACAAAAACTCTTTCATGGTTAGACCGTATACATACAGTAAAAATTAATATTCTCCCACATATTTTATATATATTTTATATATTAAAAGACTCCTCTAATATTTCAACTACCCCATCTCCTTTACTTCCGATAACAACCAATGTGGAATTTTAAGGGGGACATATCTCCAGGCACCATAATCAACAAAAACAACATCATTCAATACCATTAATCCAATTTATAGAAAATGGTAAGCTCAAACCTCAACAGGAATTAATGAACCTGGCCAAAGGAATTTATGGTAATTGTTTAAAATATTTTCAAATGCATAACTTTCTGGAACGCCATCCAGAAAGAGGAAAACTAATTCGGCAATTAACACATTTTGAAAAAGTATGTCTTAACAAGACCCCCATTAAAAGTACCATCTCATTTAGTTATAAACTTCTCACTGTATCAGAGGATAGCATAAAATATAGATATATACAAAAATGGGAAATGGAGACAGAATGGCTAAATATATTTATAAATACAGCTAGGTCTTCCTCCTCTAATATACAAGAATTAAACTACAAAATCCTTACCAGATGGTATTTAACTCCGGCAAGACTATATAGTATTTACCCAAATGCCTCTAATCAATGCTGGAGAGGCTGCGGAATGATAGGAAATATGCAACATATATGGTGGGATTGCCCCATGGTTAAAAATGTTTGGGGTGAAATTTCTAGATGCATTCAAAAGATAATTGGGAAGGAAGAGTTTCAATTAGATATATATATATACCGCCTTACAAAATAAACCAATCAAGGGCATATGTAAAATAAGAGCCAAACTTATAATGTACATATTAAACGGAATAAAATTTACATTAGCTAGAAACTGGAAAAAAACATATGTCTCTGATAAAGAAATGGTATTTTCTAGAATTAATGAGCTTCTAATACTTGAAGAATATGCCTATTTCAAATCAAAGAGGGAACATGTATTCCAGATGATTAGTTTCTATTGGGAGGAATTTGTGAATAGAGACAAGAATAGGTAGTCAAATGAGACAGATATTACGAGGGGAGTGGAGGGAGGAGGGGGGTATCCCCTCCCCCCTTTTCCCCCCTCTTTTTTTTTTCTCTTTCTTATTGTTTCTGTTGTTTCTGGTGTGTAAAAGAGAGATATAGCCTATTAGGTACCATATTTGTATAGGTGTATACTTAAATCCTGCATAAGGCTATGTGTAAATGTATTATGTAAATGTATATGTTATGTTGTGTATAATAAAAAATGTCATAAAAATAAAAAAACACACTAACAAGCACGCATATCACAAGTTGAAAGTAAATGGTTTCACTTGAGCATAAACAACTTGGAATTGACAATAACAGATGAGTTAAAGGGGTTAATGGAGTGTGTGTTTTTATCAATTGTAAAGAATGTTGTTTATTAAGTATAAAAAACGTAATGTGATTTGAATATGGGCAGGGCAGGTATACTGGGCATGTCTGATCAACTTGTTTTAATATTTCAAACTTTTAGTGCCAGATTACAAGTAGCACTCTTAAATATTTGTAGCTCGTGCTCTTACGGCACTCAAAGTCAAAAGTTACCACACAAGCGAAAGACCAAGGTGAACTAACTTCAAGACTTCAGATATATCGACCAATATTATTTTTTTGTAAAATGTATATGAATATATATATATATATATATATATATACATACATTGTTTATACAGATACAGTATATAGTAATATCTATTTTAAAATTGAAAGAAGAACACATGAATTCAAAGTATTTATATCCAAAACACATTAAAACATGTTAAAAGCGAATACAAATGATAATACATATTTCAAGGTATTTGACTGGGAAGGACTAGAATTTTTTTATATATATATATATATATATATATATATATATATATGTGTAACACCTTTTTATTTAAATTACAGTGTAAAATAGGGGGCACACTCTAGTGTCAAATCAAAAGTAAGAATGGGGGTGCGTGTCCGGACAGCAACCATAGCGGGTTCAAAAATCAGGAGCTCTTAGTAAGATAACAATACTATTCTCATGCTACTACATCATTGAAGAATCTATATACCATATATCACTTTTTATATGATTGTGAGCTGAATGACAAGAAGATTGATGTATATATGACTACTTGAGCCGGAACCGGACTGTTGAGGCCTCTAGCAACAGACTACCCATGCGTCCTCAGTTCCCCTCCCCCCGTATATCCAGCATATTTGTTCTTGTTAAGAACTGTCAATACTAACAAAATATGATGGAGGATCTCTGTAATGAAGTGCGAGCTCTGCTAGCTAAATTAGAAAGTGTAATGCTTAACTGCTTTAATAGTCTGATGAACATAGTACAGTTTGGTTCTGAGAGTGAGGAGGTTCGTGCCATAGCAATGATGGAGCCAGAAGAGATGGCTGACCATTCTGTCCCCACACAGATCTCTGCAGACCAGATAGCCACAGGAAAAAGTGCTATCACTTTCCCACTACACCAGATGCGGAACACCTTATTCCCCCTGGTCTTTCATATATTGAAAGGAGCAGCCGGCCTCCGGGAGACAGCAGGGTGTGAATTGCCGATTGTAACAGAGAGCTCTAGAGGCGTAGAGGAAAAGTTGGCTCCAAACTCATGTTGCAACAGTATGCCCCATCTACTAGAAGTGTCTTGCTCAGTATACAGAATAATGTCTATGATGTCTTACTTAAAGAAACACAAGGGACTAACCTCTATAGCTTCATGGAGTTTGCGGCGCCCCAACCTGAATGTACATTGGTCACCACTTCAGAGACTATTACCAATTCCAAAGTTTGGAATACAGACCCTATCTGATGGATGCTCCATGTCTACTCCACCCTATGGGTTCCATTTTTGAAGTTATCAATGGTGAAAATCCTTAGATCCAGTAAATGTCTGATCATGGGATTTGTTTCTTGCTCATTACTTAATGAAGAAAGTTGGAGTGGGCTGAGAACTCTTGACTACTTTTATTCACAGTGTGCTTTGCTCAACCAACCTTGAGACTTTTTTTTTTTTTTACAATCGGAGCATCACCTTTGGATTTATTATACTTTGTTGTTATACGTTTGTATCATTGGGAATGCCTTAATTCCAGAGGCTCTTTTACTTGCTTTAAGTTGAAATACCTTCTCACATGTTTTTTTTAGACATTTTCTATAATTCTCTCTAAGAATGCATATGCTTAAAAAGTTTGTTTATTTATATATGTGATCGAGTTTATGTGCATCTTCAGTGGTAAGAGTACTCATGGTGTTGCCACATTATTTTTAATGCTGCAACATAGCCCTCCTCTCTAGAGATTGATTACCCCTTTGTCTGCGACTGAGAAATTAGGGATTTGATTCAGTTTAGCTAGCTTGATTTCTGTTTATAGAGTGGGGGGGCTCAGATGTCTCTTATAATCACTACCAAGTAACCCATCCTGATATTTGAGATCTATATAATTTACTCTCAACAACACTCTGGAGCCTTAAAGGGACACTGAACCCAATTTTTTGTTGTTTTGTGATTCAGATAGAGCATGCAATTTTAAGCATCTTTCTAAATACTCATATTATCAATTTTTCTTCATTCTCTTGCTATCTTTATTTGAAAAGGAAGGCATATAAGCTAAGGAGCCAGACAATTTTTTGGTTCAGACTATGGACAGCACTTGTTTATTGGTGGGTGAATCTATCCACCAATCAGCAAGAACAACCCAGGTTGTTCACCAAAAATAGGCTGACATCTAAATATACATTCTTGATTTTCAAATAAAGATACCAACATTATGAAACACATTTGATAATAGGAGTAAATTAGAAAGTTGCTTAAAATTGCATTCTCTATCTGAATTCAAAAGAAAAAAAAATTGTCTTCAGTGTCCCTTAAGTCTCATAATATTCTACTATTCAATGTTTGCAAAGTTTGCAGTTTTAGCATAGCTTATTCCCTTACCATAATAAATTTGTAACTGCCTTATTTTACTATACTACTCTGCCCTGTGCTCAATTGCTATAGGAGTATATTTGTATCCAATTGAGCAATGTATACTCTAATTCCCACTTTTATATAAACTTACCAGATGACTGACAATTTTAGGTAATATAGTTTGACCCTCTTCTCCACAGCATCCTAGATTATACTCTCTTGTTTGATTTTTTATAACTTTCTTTATGATGTTTACTAGTTTATATAGCCAACCTCACTCATTCAATACATATAGCCATAGGTTGAAGAGGGACCTCTATCATAACAGGAGGACGCCTATAAAAAACCTATCACAGTTATCATTATTCAGCTACCCACATGTCTTATATAATGATACCCTACAATCCTTACTTAGACTCATAAGTTTGGTCAGATCCAAAAGTGACCATCTATATCATCAGCCATTCTATAGGTTTCATCTATACTATAATACTTCAAGAGACAAACTATCTTGCATGCACAAACATATTTTATTCTCTTTATTACTATTATGCCTTATTATATTAGTAATCAAATTATTTCTACTAAGTGTCATTAGACCCAAAAGGGTCTCAGATATGCTTATCATGCCCCACCAGTTGTACCTAAATCAAAGGGTCCATAAGTGGCCAGCTAATTAGTCATCTATGAAAGCTTTCAAAATTGCAAAAAAACAAAATTTATAGTTACCTTATAAATTTCTTTCTTTCCGGATATGGTAAGTCCACAGCTTGAGTAATTACTGTTGGGAATATCACTCTTGGCCAGCAGCAGGAGGCAAAGAGCACCACAGTTAAACTGCTAAGTATCACTCCCTTACCCACAACCCCCAGTCATTCAACCAAAGGGAAATGGAGAAAAAGGAGTAACACAAGATGTAGAGGTGCCTGAGGTTATAGTCAAAAGAACAACTGTTTTAAAATAAAGGGTGGGGCCGTGGACTCACCATATCCAGAAATAAATAAATTTATCAGTTAAGCATACATTTTTAATTTCTTTCCTAAGATATGGTGAGTCCATGGCTTGAGTAATTACTGTTGGGAACCAATACCCATGCTAGAGGACATGGATAAATAGGGAGGGACAAGACAGGCAGTCCTAAACAGAAGGCACCACCACTTGAAGAACCTTTCTCACAAAAGAAGCCTCAGATAAGGCAAAAGTATCAAATTTGGAAAATTTGGAAAAAGTATGTAGAGAAGACCAAGTTGCAGCCTTGCAAATTTGTTCCACAGAAGCTTGCTTTTTGAAAGCCCAAGAAGAGGAAACAGCTCTTGTGGAATAAGCCATAATTATCTCAGGAGGCTGCTATCCAGCAGTCTCATAATCCAAACGAATTATACTTCGTAACCAAAAAGAAAGAGTATTAGCAGTAGCTTTCTGACATTTACGTTTCCCAGAGAAACAGAGATAGAGGGCAGAGGACTGCGAATTTAGGAGCATGTACAACATCCAAATTGTCTAACAAATGTTCTTTGGCAGAAGAAGGAATAGGGCACAGAGTGGGAACACCAATCTCCTGTTTGATATTTCTATTAGAAACAACCTTAGGAAGGAAACCTAACTTAGTACTAAGGACCACCTTTTCAGCATAAAAAATAAGATAAGGGGAATCACACTTCAGAGCTGAGAGTTCCGAGACTCCACGAGCAGAAGAGATAGCAACAAGAAACAAAACCTTCCAAGATAACAACTTAATGTCTATGGAATGCAACAACTCAAGTGGAGCCAGCTTTAAAACTTTAAGAACAAGGTTAAGGCTCCAAGGAGGAGCAACAGACTTAAAGACAGGCTTGATTTTGACCAAGGCCTGACAAAAAGATTGCACATCTGGCACATTCGCTAAATGTTTATGTAGTAAAACTGATAGATAAAGCAGAAATCTGACCCTTCAGGGTACTGACTGACATCCCTTCTACAGTCCTTCCTGAACAAAAGATACATTTTTAGGAATTCTAATTCTACTCCAAGAGAAGCCCTTGGATTCACACCAATAAATATTTTTACACCATATCTTATGGTATCTTTCTAGTAACAGGCTTGCGAGCCTGAATCATGGTTTCAATGACCGACTCAGAAAAACCACACTTAGACAGAATTAAGCATTCAATCTCCAAGCAGTCAGCTTCAGAGAAACAAGATTTGGATGAAGCAAGGGACCCTAAATCAGGTCCTTCCTTAGAGTTAGTCTCCAAGGTGGGAGAGATGACATCTCCACTAGGTCTGCAAACCAGATCCTGCGAGGCCACGCAGGGACTATTAGAATCACAGACGCTATCTCCTGTTTGATACTACCAATGACTCATAGAAGGAGAGTAAACGGAGGAAACAGGTATGCCAACCTGAAAACTCAAGGAACCGCCAGAGCATCTATCAGAACGGCTTGTGGATCTCTTGACCTTGAACTGTACCTTGGAAGCTTGGCGTTCTGACAGAACGCCATCAGATCTAACTCCGACAGATCTAGTTCCCGCTCCCCATGATGAAAAGTCTGTCTGCTCAGAAAATCCGCTTCCCAGTTGTCTATTTCTGGAATGTGGATGACAGATAGACAGCAATTGTGGGTCTCGGACCACTGAATAATCCAAGTAACCTCTTTTATAGCTAAGGAACTCCGAGTTCCTCCCTGGTAATTGATGTAAGCCACAGAGTTTATGTTATCTGACTGGTACCTGATAAACTGGGCTGAGGACAAATGAGGCCAAGGCAATAGAGAATTGTAAATCGCCCTCATTTCCAAGATGTTGATGGAAAGAGCAGACTTCTCCTGAATATAAAGGCCCTGAGCTTTTAACGACTTCCAGACTGCTCCCCAGCCCAGCAGGCTGGCGACTATGGTCATGATCACCCAGGAAGGTCTCCGAAAGCATGTGCCCTTAGACAGATGTTCCTGAGAAATCCACCATGGGAGAGAGTCCCTTGACGACTGATCTAACTCTTTTTTCAGAGATAGATCCACATGGTCGCCATTCCATTGTCTGAGCATGCACAACTGGAGAGCTCTCAAATGGAATCGAGCAAAATGAATAATGTCCATGGAAGCCACCATCAGACCGATTACCTCCATACATTGAGCCACTGAAGGATGAGCAGTAGCCTGAAGAGAGAGGCAAGAGGAAATGATTTTGTTTTTCCTGACCTCTGTCAGAAAAATTTTCATCAATAGAGAATCTATTATGGTCCTTAAGAACACTAGAACACAAAGAAACACCTGGAAATGGTCGTTCCAAAATGATTTAATTGGACAGAGTAACAGAAATAACAAAAAACACACAGGGAAGTGTCCATATTAAAACCATACACCCAATACAGAGATGGCAGTGCAAAAAACTTGAGCTAATAGGAGAGAGGATATGATCCTCAAATGATCCTGAAGGCTAGAAGAGATGTAGGGAGAATTCCCAGAGATACATTACTGTCTAAAACCAAAAGGAGAGAGGGGGACAACCCTGATGCCACCAGTAGAGTTTCTTTCATCACTGAGTACTCCAAACAATATAATGAGGTGTGTCGGATAGTGAGGAGACACTTTAGCCTCCTGCTAGCTGATGATGGGCTGGCAGATGTTGTGGAAAGGGGGATCAGATTTGCATATAGAAAGAACAGTACAATTGGAAACATGGTCGCTCCCATCAAGATTTGGTCGGAGCCTGCTGAACATTGTGCCTCATCTTGGTTGACATCTGTGGGGGTCTTCAGGTGTCACCACCACACTTGTGTGGCCTATGAAAGGGTAGTGGTGGGGGATGTCTTTAAGTCCTCGGTGACGGGTGAGAAGATAAAATACTGTTTAAATTGTAGACAAACTTACATAGTGTACTTGATCACTTGCAATGTGTGTTCTGTGCAGTATGTTGGGCTCTCGACAAGAGAGGCCCGAACCCGTATAAAGGAACATTTGTCGGACATTAGGATTGGGTCTAAGACCACCCCCCTAGTAAGACACTTTGTTGAAACTCATAACAAGTCAGTAAGGTCCTTTGTTTGGACCATTATTGACAAGGTTCCCCCCAAACGTGGTCAGGGGGATAGGGTGAATAAGCTTGGTGAAAGAGAGGCCTTCTGGATCTTTAAGTTGAAGACCAGGATCCCAGGGGGTCTCAATTCAGAATTCGATTTGATTAATTTTTGGTCCCGTTGAGTTTCTTTTAATACTCTGTGTACAGTGATATGAAGGGGATGGTCCTCTATTAACTAACTGCTTGTGTGTCCCTGCGTTGGAGGAGTATACATACTTTGAACATCTAGATTGGTGTATTTTGTTGTTGTATATATTTGTTTCTTGGAAATTGAGACCAACCTTTTCATTTATTGAATTTAATTCAATTTTATTTATTTCATTTTACTTTGCTTGATTCTGTTGTCTTGTGATCATAGAGATTTTTTCATATATTGGCTCTTTTCTATATTGGCTTCTCAGTTTTGTTCTCCGGTTGGGTTTGATCCCGTATTTAAGTGCTTTTGTGCATTGTACACAGGCTATTATGCATCGTTTAGGTGTTCATCTCTTGTAAATTTATTTTGTGAGGTTGGGAATGATGTTTGTTTGGAGCTTGAACTGAGGATGAGGCTCAAGAGTGTATATAGCTACAGTAAATAGTGTTTATAGAGTGCTGTTAAGTTGCGAGTAATTGTTGTCCCGATTCGGGATTATCTTGCCGCTATCTCTTTATTTATATTCATATTTACATTTGAGGTTTCCTTTTCCACATACCTGCTAGTGGGGCATATTGAAAAAAATCTTTGTCAATTTGTTTGCTTTGGATTAACCACCGCTGCCCATTGGGACTGTTTGTTTACCTGTAGTGATGACGTGTATCACAGGGGCGGATATCGGGTATGTGATAGGCGGAGAGGTTTGACGGCTCTCCAATTGAAGCAATAATGTTCTTGATTAATGACAGCGGGCCCCGTCCAATACTGGAATATATGATCGATGTGACAGTGTGGCCAGGTGCTGTCGGCAAACTTTGCATATCTGATCCTCTGTTCCCTGATATTAGTGGGGCTCTGTTTAAATATGAATCGATCTATCAGTGACAGGGGAGCACTCGGTGATGAAGGGAAATAGGGGAATCTCCTATAGGATTATCAGTAGTATTTCTCTTCAATCTAGTGTGAATGGACTCTATCAATGCTTTGCTAGTTAGCAAATAGGAAGGTTAGGGGGAGGTGGGTATGCATGAGTTTGAGACTGATTGGTTAATTGTGTAGAGGGTGTGCACCCTAAGTTCCAATAAGATATTGAGCTAAGTTTTTTAAACCTTTCTGATTATGTGTGTTTTATGAGGCTATGAGTAAGGCTACGCCGAAACGCGATAGCCGCTGTTTTTTCTATTAGCTCAAGTTTTTTGCACTGCCATCCCTGTATTGGGTGTATGGTTTTAATAGGGGCACTTCCCTGTGTGTTTTATTGTTATTTCTTTTACCCTGTCCAATTAAATCATTTTGGAATGGCCATTTCCAGGTGCTTCTTTGTTTTTCTTTGTGTTCTATTACGTATCCAGGCCGGAGTGAGCACTGTTTTTTTGGCTGTGAGCTGATGATTCAGTGGACCATCAAGGGACAGCTCGCAGGACCAGGGGTCAATGGCAGCCCTTTATCTTCAGCTTGGTAGACAACATTTGTAATCCGGTGTGACACAGGAGAAGCCGCTGGAGCATCATACAATAAGGTATCTACCGAACGAACTTTAAGGGGTGTCTGTTACGTTGCCATTGAACAGTTTAGTGCTTTTGCCTCTAGAATTGAGAGTGCTTTTGGCATGTAAACTTAGACCCATTTCTCTGCATGCATACCTGTACTCAGGGAGGGAGGAACCCTGCTATACAGGATTGAACCTGGGCTGTCCATTACAAGGATTGTCAAGTGGTGGGTGTATAATACTTTTGAAGTTGTATGCTTTTTTACTGCTATAACACCACTGTTGATAAGTTTTTACTCTTGCTTTATTTTTTTGTGTAAACACCCAATGTTCTCTATTTCCTCTCGTTTTGTTTGACTGTTCTAACACTGAAGTGTGGGGTCTGGCTGGACTCCGGGTGTTTACACATCACCAGCTGAATCAGCAGCCACTATGGACAATGAGGGTATTACCAATACAGAGAGAAACCCTACCCTGTTTGCATTAAGGCCTGCGGAAGAAAGGGACCTTACCACTAAGGATTGTTACAAAATTTTCTCAACCAACAAAGGAAATTACAACCTGATAACACTCTTTGAGGAATTGGAGTTTTTACTCCTGAAGGAGGACAAACTCTTCTGGGACATTAATACCCTGAACAAATACCATGAATTAGGGATTATCCCCAGGGGATTGAGACTCAATAAATATCCAACCTTCTTAACTGACGATAAAACATTTATCGAATTGTGGAACAGCAATCTATCGGAGTGTTCCTTTAAACTTATGAAATTAATCTGTGAATACAAACAAAAGGAACTGGATGATACAGCAATCAAGATAAGGGAGATACAAAAGGAGCTCAATACTCAAAGTGAGGATACCAATTTCCTCAAGTTTAATGACACACTGCAACGAATAATAGCTGAGGCAAAGACCTTACTTTTACAAATAAAGCACAATAAGTACCTATGGGATCGACAAGATTACAACCTTAATAGAGTGTACATCTGGAATAAAAGGGACAGATCGTTACTCAGAAGGGAACAAAGTAAAAACACTTTTCACCCCAATCAGCACCGTGGTGGTAATAGGCACAGAAGAAACAGGGGAAGAAGGGTGAATTTCTTTGAGAGTGAGGGTGAGTCAGAGGGATCGGGGTCAGGGTCAGGAGGGGAAAAACGTCCCACTGATCAAAGTGTAAGACCCAAGGAAACTACCCCAATTCTCAAAGCACCGACCCAGCAGTTCTATTCCCAGACAAACTACAGGGAAGAACCGACCACCAGTACAGGGCTGAGGAGTGAGAACCAGAATCAGGACCAAACTCAGATCGATCAGGTTTTTTCCTTACCCCAAAAAAAACCAGAAGGGGGGGGAGAAGGAGACACACTCAGGAACCAGGACACGAATCACCAGTACAAGGAGCAACGGAGGTACCCCCAGAGACGAGGAAGAGGAAAGGGGAACTACAGGTTTTTAATGTCATCAACCTTTCAGAGTATACTCCGGATACCAGTGAACCTGAAGTTTTGAGCCTAGGCTTAACATTTGTGCCTACGGCCAACTTTGACTTATTTAAGACACTACTTTACGTCAACAAGCTCATACGTGACTTGACTTTGAAAAAATTCTTTAAGATGTATCCCGCGAGGGGTCTTGATGAGAGCCACGGTGCCATGGATCTAGATTTAAGATTGAGGCCATTGGGGTCTCAGAGAGACAGTACTCTCAGTTTCCAGGAGTTTTGTGATATTGGGACCTTGGAATCTCTCTCAGAAGGTGGGGAACTCAACCTAAATGCATGTAGCAGATTACCCAGTTTTAGGGAAAAATCCACCTTTTACCCGATTCAATGTCGTGGTAACCTTCTGGAGAAATTCCAAAACAGGGTAGAAGAGGATCTTACCCGCCTATATTACAAATCAGTAAGGGGGAAAAGAGCAACATCACTAGGAAACAGAAAAATGCACTAGATAAGCTTGGCAAGAACGATGGAATCATTATCAGGGCAGCAGACAAGGGTGGCACCATTGTCTTGCAGAATAGAGAGGACTTTATTGCAGAGGCCTTGAGACAACTAACCAATGTGGATGACTATCTATTTTTGCCAGGAGACCCCACTCGAGCATACCAGTCACAGTTGGCCTCCCTAGTGAATGATGGGATGGAGGGTGGGTTTATTGACCCAGTTACAAAAGACTATCTTCTTGTTGTTAACCCTACCATCGCGACTTTTAACCATCTCCCAAAGGTTCATAAATCTTTGGTGAACGTACAGGGGAGGCCGATCATGAGTGGGATTGGCTCATTACTCGAGCACCTCTCGGAATGGCTGGATGGCATCTTGCAGCCAATAGTGAGCACTCTGTGGAGTCACTTGGCAGACACGAAACATGCTTTGAATCTGCTGAGTAAGATTAGGTGGAAAAACCACTACAGATGGCTCACTGTGGATGTTAAGTCCCTGTACACCTTCATTCCTCATGATAAAGGGGTGGAGGCTGTACGCTTCTTCCTAAATAGTTGTTATGGTGAGGAGCCAGTGTTTATCAACTTCGTGATTGAGGTGACTCGGTTCCTCCTCACTCACAATTATTTTGAATTCATGGGACGGTTTTATCTCCAGAAGCGTGGGACAGCCATGTGAGCCAAGTTTGCCCCATCCTATGGAAACATCTTCATGGGATGGTGGGAGCTGTCCCACATTTTTGGAGATAAGAATCCTTTCAGATCAGACATCGTCTGGTACGGTCATTTCATTGATGATCTGCTGTTCATCTGGGGAGGAACCGATTCACAACTGGGTGAGTTTGTGGTTGGTTTAGACAGCAATGATTGTGTTCTGAGGTTCACAACAGAGGTACAGGATAGATGTGTGAACTTTTTAGACATCTCACTGGAGGGTATAGAGGGCCAAAGGATCAGTACAGAGGTCTTCTGTAAACCCATAGCGGGGAATTCATTATTACACGCATCAAGCTGTCACCCCAGGAGAGTGTTTAGGGGTGTGGCTAAGAGTCAATTTATCCGCCTCAAAAGGAATTGTACATTTCATTCCGTTTATGAAAAACAGGCGGATGACTTGACCCTCAGACTAAAGGAGAGAGGATATAATCCTCAAATCATCCTGAAGGCTAGAAGAGATGTAGGGAGAATTCCCAGAGAGACATTACTGTCTAAAACCAAAAGGAGAGAGGGGGACAACCCTGATGCCACCAGTAGAGTGTCTTTTATCACTGAGTACTCCAAACAATATGATGAGGTGTGTCGCATAGTGAGGAGACACTTTAGCCTCCTGCTAGCTGATGATGGGCTGGCAGATGTTGTGGAAAGAGGGATCAGATTTGCGTATAGAAAGAACAGGACAATTGGAAACATGGTCGCTCCCACCAAGATTTGGTCGGAGCCTGCTGAACATAGTGCTTCATCTTGGTTGACATCTGTGGGGGTCTTCAGGTGTCACCACCACACGTGTGTGGCCTGTGAAAGGGTATTGGTGGGGGATGTCTTTAAGTCCTCAGTGACGGGTGAGAATTACAAGATCAAATACTGTTTAAATTGTAGACAAACTTACATAGTGTACTTGATCAATTGCAATGTGTGTTCTCTGCAGTATGTTGGGCTCTCGACAAGAGAGGCCCAAACCCGTATAAAGGAACATTTGTCGGACATTAGGATTGGGTCTAAGACCACCCCCCTAGTAAGACACTTTGTTGAAACTCATAACAAGTCAGTAAGGTCCTTTGTTTGGACCATTATTGACAAGGTTTCCCCCAAACGTGGTCAGGGGGATAGGGTGAATAAGCTTGGTGAAAGAGAGGCCTTCTGGATCTTTAAGTTGAAGACCAGGATCCCAGGGGGTCTCAATTCAGAATTCGATTTGATTAATTTTTGGTCCCGTTGAGTTTCTTTTAATACTCTGTGTACAGTGATATGAAGGGGATGGTCCCCAATTAACTAACTGCTTGTGTGTCCCCGCGTTGGAGGAGTATACATACTTCGAACATCTAGATTGGTGTATTTTGTTGTTGTATATATTTGTTTCTTGGAAATTGAGGCCAACCTTTTCATTTATTGAATTGAATTCAATTTTATTTATTTCATTTTACTTTACTTGATTCTGTTGTCTTGTGATCATAGGGATTTTTTTCTATATTGGCTTTTTTCTATATTGGCTTCTCAGTTTTGTTCTCCGGTTGGGTTTGATCTCGCATTTAAGTGCTTTTGTGCATTGTACATAGGCTATTATGCATCGTTTAGGTGTTCATCTCTTGTAAATTTATTTTGTGAGGTTGGGAATGATGTTTGTTTGGAGCTTGAACTGAGGATGAGGCTCAAGAGTGTATATAGCTACAGTAAATAGTGTTTATAGAGTGCTGTTAAGTTGCGAGTAATTGTTGTCCCGATTCGAGATTATCTTGCCGCTATCTCTTTATTTATATTCATATTTACATTTGAGGTTTCCTTTTCCACATACCTGCTAGCGGGGCATATTGAAAACAATCTTTGTCAATTTGTTTGCTTTGGATTAACCACCGCTGCCCATTGGGACTGTTTGTTTACCTGTAGTGAAGACGTGTATCACAGGGGCGGATATCGGGTGTGTGATAGGCAGAGAGGTTTGACAGCTCTCCAATTGAAGCAATAATGTTCTTGATTAACGACAGCGGGCCTCGTCCAGTACTGGAATATATGATCTCTGTGATGGTGTGGCTAGGCGCTGTCGGCAAACTTTGCATATCTGATCCTCTGTTCCCTGATATCAGTGGGGTTCTGTTTAAATATGAATCGATCTATCAGTGACAGGGGAGCACTTGGTGATGAAGGGAAATAGGGGAATCTCCTATAGGATTATTAGTAGTATTTCTCTTCAATCTAGTGTGAATGGACTCTATCAATGCTTCGCTAGTTAGCAAATAGGAAGGTTAGGGGGAGGTGGGTGTGCATGAGTTTGAGACTGATTGGTTAATTGTGTAGAGGGTGTGCACCCTAAGTTCCAATCAGATATTGAGCTAAGTTTTTTTAAACCTTTCTGATTATGTGTGTTTTATGAGGCTATGAGTAAGGCTCACGCCGAAACGCGTTAGCCGCTGTTTTTTCTATTAGCTCAAGTTTTTTGCACTGCCATCTCTGTATTGGGTGTATGGTTTTAATAGGGACACTTCCCTGTGTGTTTTTTGTTATTTCTGTTACCCTGTCCAATTAAATCATTTTGGAATGGCCATTTCCAGGTGCTTCTTTGTTTTTCTTTGTGTTCTATTACGTATCCAGGCTGGAGTGAGCACTGGTTTTTTGGCTGTGAGCTGCTGATTCAGTGGACCATCAAGGGACAGCTCGCTGGACCAGGGGTCGACGGCAGCCCTCTATCTTCAGCTTGGTAGACAACATTTGTAATCCGGTGTGACACAGGAGAAGCCGCTGGAGCATCATACAATAAGGTATCTACCAAACGAACTTTAAGGGGTGTCTGTTACGTTGCCATTGAACAGTTTAGTGCTTTTGCCTCTAGAATTGAGAGTGCTTTTGGCATGTAATCTTAGACCCGTTTCCCTGCATGCATACCTGTACTCAGGGAAGGAGGAACCCTGCTATACAGGATTGAACCTGGGCTGTCCATTACAAGGATTGTCAAGTGATGGGTGTATAATACTTTTGAAGTTGTATGCTTTTTTACTGCTATAACACCACTGTTGATAAGTTTTTACTCTTGCTTTATTTTTTGTGTAAACACCCAATGTTCTCTTTTTTCTCTCGTTTTGTTTGACTGTCCTTAAGAACACTACTCTTGTAGCAGGGGAAAGAGAGCTTTTTTCCAGATTCACATTCTATCCATGGGAATGAAGGAAAGACAACACTATCTCTGTGTGAGATTTTGCTTGTTGAAAAGATGGCGCCTGAACAAATATGTCATCCCGGTAGGGTGCCACAGCAATTCCAGGAGAATGGATCACTGCCAAAAGAGCCCCCAAGACCTTTAAAAAAAAAAAAAATTGGGAGCCGTGGCTAGACCAAATGGAAGGACCACAAACTGGAAATGTTTGTCCAGAAAGGCAAATCTCAGGAATCAGTGATGGTCCCTGTGAATAGGAACATGAAGATATGCATACTTTAGGTCTATGGTTGTCATGAACTAACCCTCTTGTACTAAAGGAAGAATGGAGCGTATAATCTCCATCTTGAAGGATGGAACTTTGAGAAACTTGTTTAGACTCTTAAAGTCTAGAATGAGACGGAAAGTTCCCTCTTTTTGGGAACTACAAATAGGTTGGAGTAGAACCAGAGACCCTGTTCCTGCACTGGAACTGGAACTTTCACTCCCAGGGAGGAAAGATGTTGTATACATTTCAATAACGCCTCTCTCTTTATCTGGTCTGCAGATAATCTTGAGAGATGGAATCTGTCACTGGGAGGAAAAGTCTTAAATTCCAATTTGTAACCCTGGGATACTATGTCTACAGTCCAGGGATCTGAACATCTCGTATCCAGGCTTGAGAGAACTGAGAAAGTCTGCCCCCCACCTGATCCAATCCCGGATCAGGGACAAACCCATCATGCTGATTTTGTATCAGCTGTGGGTTTCTTTGATTGTTTCTCCTTGTTCCAAGACTGATTGGGTTTCCAAGAAGACTTAGATTGTTCCTGCATGGAAGAATAAGGGGACGGCTTTCCTCTGAAGTTACGAAAGGAATGAAAATTACTCTGATGTCCTTTAGGCCTATTCTTCTTATTTTGAGGTAGAAAATACCCTTTTCCACCTGTATTATCAGATATAATTTCTGCCAAACCGGGTCCAAACAAGGTTTTGCCCTTGTAAGGAATCGCTACAAGCTTAACTTTAGAGGAAACATCCACAGACCAGGATTTCAACCATAACGCCCTGCGGGCTAGGAAAACGAAACTAGAAGTTTTAGCTCCTAGTCTAACAACCTGTAATAAAGGAATTGGTCAATTTAAGAGACTTAATCCTATCTTGAATTTCATCCAAGGAAGTCTCTACTTGTAGAGAATCAGAAAAGTCATCGAACCAATAAGTTCCACACTAGTCACAGTGGCAATACACAACGCAGGTTGCCATTGGAGATCTTGATGAACATAAATCTTTTTCAGATAAGTCTCCAGCTTCTTGTCCATTGGATCCTTAAAAGAGCAGCTATACTCAATAGGAATACTGGTTCTCTTAGCCAGAGTGGAAATGGCCCTTTTAACTTTGGGTACAGTATACCAAGGGTGTTTAATGGAGTCCTCGACAGGAAACATTTTCTTAAAAATGGGAGATGGGGAAAAAGACACCCCTGGTTTCTCCCATTCCTGTGAGATAATCTCCCTAGCACGGTCCGGCACAGGAAAAACCTTTGAAGTAAAGGTTCATCAAAGAAACTCTTAAGTTTCAGTCTCAGAAGAAGTAATTATACTGTCCGAATCTGAGATTTCACCCTCAGAAAGTCCCAATATATCTTCCTCATCAGACTTATGAGAAAGGGCAACTTGGAAAGCAGAACTGAGGACAGTCACCTTACTTTCTGAATTTCTAGATTTCCTCTTACGTTTTCTCTGTAAGCTGGGAATGGCAGCTAATGCTGCAGATACCACTGAAGATACCCGGGCAGCAATTTCTGCTTTTAAATAAACTCCACTAGAAGCTATAGAGGAACTGCAGGGTACTGCATGTGACAACATTGAGGCTTGGGACATAGAAGGAGAAAGCTGAGGTAATATTTAAACAGCATCATCCTGAGAGACATTAGGCTCAAAAAGTTTACCTTTATTTTGCAAGGTTTTCTTGACACATGAAGAACAAAAATTGCATATGAGCTGCAATTTGTGCATCTAAACATAATAAGCATGAATTCATGAGAGCAGGCTCTTGCTCAATATCAGACATGTTGTGAAACAATAAATAAACTTGTACAGATAAGTCTCAAATATTTTAATATTCAATTAAAATAAGCCAAGGAAAAGTTAGGATTGATCCCCAGCTAAAATTATGTGAGGAAAGTTAAGAAAAAACATTTAATAAACATCAAAAAGACTTCTAAAATACCTCTCAGGCAACCCCACACCTCAATTACTGAGGTGCCTTACGGCTACCAATTAAGATCGGATCACCCAGAAATAGAGAAAAACTACTTTTTCCTCAGAAACGTTATGAAGTAAAGCGGTCATGTGACCGCAACTGCCACACTCAAATAACTGCTGTGACACAGAGAGGCACTAAAAATAGCTTCCTGGTACACTGATTAACTGAAATATTCAGTTTTGCAAACCGGACAGTTTAAAATGTTGCATCGTTTTATTTTAAAGCAAAGGGGAAATGAATAAGCTGCTGAAAAAGAAAATCCAGCCTTACTTTCAGTTTAAACTTGTATTGTTGTATCAAGTAAATATGTGTCAGAAAATAACGCCTAATAAAAACATTTTACCCTTTCTGTTTAAAAGAGTTTAAATGTTAGTCTCAAACATGCTACAGTGCCTGCTTCATGCCCCAGTGTAACCCATACAACAGGATTATCTATGTCCCAATAAAAATGCAGTGTCTTTTAATTTGTTAAGTGCATGGTCTCCCCAACTGGAAGACAAAGCACTTACCTACTCGGCTGTCCGGCATGTAAACAAATACAAGGTATGAGAGGACACAGTTCTTCACAGAGACCTTTGAAAAAGAAAGAACAGTGTAGCCAACTCTGTCTTTCTAAACTAGGGCAGCAATTGTTACAAAAATGCAGTAAGTACCTCTTTACAAGTTCCTAACTGCTTTAAATCTACCAACCCAACTGCAAGGAATGACGTGGAATACAGCTATACCCCAAAACTTGCTTGTAGATGAAATAAAAACATTTCTTCAGACACCTAAACTTCACCTCCTCCATGCACCGAAGGCAAAGAGAATGACTGGGGGTTGTGGGTAAGAGAGTGACACTTAGCAGTTAACTATAGTGCTCTTTGTCTCCTCCTGCTGGCCAGGAGTTATATTCCCAACAGTAATTACTCAAGCCATGGACTCACCATATCTTAGGAAAGAAAGGGAGGTTTCAGAAGTCCATATTTTGATAATCATCTTGCTTATTACATATATATATATGTCACGCCGCATCGCTCTAGCTGTTTCTAGAGGCATGTCGTCTGCTACCCTGCTCATTGTCAGGGCTGTGTCAGCTCCTGTTGCGTGCAGCGTTGACATCATCGCTGCATGCTCCTCTCTCTGAAGCCGGTCGGGAACCGCTGTGGCGCGAATCCTGCACCTATGTAAGTTGCTCTCTAACAATCTATCACTGCTTAAGTATAGGTGTTACTTTGTGTGCTCCTGGGTGTAAAAGATTACTGTATTCTGGATTGCTACATCATTAATGAACTCTGCCTGTCTGACTTCTCTGCTTGCTTAACCCCTAAAGTACTGGATTGCCTCTCTGTTACTGAACTATGCCTGTCTGACTACTCTTCTTGCTTAACCCCGTAAGTACTGGATTACCTCACTGTTAATGAACTCTTCCTGTCTGACTACTCTGCTTGCTTAACCCATAAAATACTGGATTGCCATAATGTTGCTGAACATTGCTTGTCTGACCACTCTACCTGTTTATCCCTTGAACCCTTGGACTGCCTTATTGTTGCCAAACTCTGCCTGATTGACCATTCTAGTGGTTTACCTTTGGACTGCCTTACTGTTCCCAAACTCTGCCTGCCTGACCATTCTAGTGGATTACCTTTGGACTGCCTTACTGTTACCAAACTCTGCCTGCCTGACCCTTCTAGTGGTTTACCCTTGAACTGCCTTGCCACAGGTTTCTCTACCTGTTGCCGTCAGAGGCTATACTGTTGTCTTTACTCCTTCAAGTGGTCTACCCTTGAACTACCTAACCGCTAATTCCCTGCTTGTTGCTGCCAAAGACTATATTGCCTATAGTGAGTACCGCTTACCTCATCTTGCAAACTTTCTCTGCTCTGGGATATTCCCTATCATTCCGGCTTGACGACAGGATAACAAGGCTACTGGCCAAGTTCGGTCTGATAGTGGAATATCCCACGAGCATTACATTATACATGGGCCATGGAGCCAGATGAGGTAGCAAGAGCAGTTTATCTTCAAGGACAGATGTTGGGAACCCATACCATACAGTTGCAGAGTGTGGATTCCAAATTAGAGTCTATAACCGATCAACTCTTTTCACTAGTGGCAGCAAAGAATACCGCTCCTGTTGTTGTACAAATATGAAGGTACTACTGATTGTAGGGATTTTCTTAACCAGTGCAGGCTGCACTTCCGCAATGATCCTCACACCTTTCAGTCTCACCAGTCAAGGGTCACCTTTATCGTTTCCTTACTGAAAGATAAGGCCCTTGTCTGGGTCTCTCCCCTTTTGAAACAGAGCACTCCACTCCTTAATGATGCTGATACTTTCATATCTGCACTATCTTCTGTGTTTTGGACTTATGGCCGTACTTCTGCTGCAGAGTTTTCCCTCCTGGATCTCCGCCAGGGCAATAGGACTGTGGCACAATCTGCCATTGGATTCTGCACCTTGAGACTTGAGACCACTTGGGATGGCAGTGCTCTCAAGGCAGCCTTTAGAAGGGGTGTGCATGAACGCATCAAAGATGAACTCACTTATCGTGATGTTCCTTTTTCCTTGGATGACTTTATAACACTTTGTATCGCTCTAGACTCTCACTTCCAGGAGAGACAAGCCGAAAGACAGAACTCGGAAAATCCTTCCCTCCTGTCCTTCTATTCGTCCAGTCTCTGCAGTATCCTCTATCCCTTCAACATCTCCAGCTACCCCAGTAGAGGAATGGATCTTTCCTCCTTCAAACCCACAAAGTCTGAAAGACAGAGAAGAAGGAGAATGAGACTATGCTTTTATTGTGGCTCTAACTCCCATCAACTACGGAATTGTTACATTCGCCCGGGAAAAGCCAATCCTTAGACGATGACTCAGGGGTACCTCTAAGCATGATCACTACTAAATCCCGTCACTCCTCTCGGATTCTGGTACCTGTTACCCTTACCTTTCTTCAGAACTCTGTCCACACTCAAGCCTTCTTTGATCCTGCGGCAGCTGGAACCTTTCTGGGTCACCGTTTTATGATTCAAGCTGGGTTGCCTCTTCTGCAGAAAAGACATTGTCTCAAAATAACTACTCTGGATGGCACCCCCTTGGTTCAGGGTTAATCCATTTTGAGTCTGCACCCCTGAACCTGACTGTGGGAGTCCTTCATACCGAACAACTGTAGTTTGAGGTCATTCATTCCCCAGCACAGCCTGTCATCCTTGGTCTTTAAACAATTTTGCCTAAAGTGCAGTCATAGATAATCTTGTTATAATCATTACCATAGAAAATAACCCTTCATTTGTTTACTGAAAAGGACTTTTTATTATTATTTCTGTCAACTCATGGTAATGCATTTTCAAGCGGTTCTGGACTTGTGACAAGTTTTATATTTAATTTACTTTAATCTTTTTTTTTTTTTTTTTTGCTTTTCATGTGTGATATATGTTACTTAAAATATGGAAATGTAATTCAAGAAAACATATGTTAAATTCAATGTCTAAATATATTAAAGAAAAAGGGATGTTTGCATTTTGCTGCTCATTTAAAGGGACATAAAATTATTTTTTTCTGTGTCGTTAATGTTATTGTTGCATTTTTATTAATTGTGTCCTTTGAATTTGTCTTTTATCATTTTTCCAAAAGAAATCTCAACGGAGTGAGGTACTATGTGTGGTCTCTGTAGAGATGATTAAAGAAAAAGAAAAGGTTATAAAGACTTCTGTCTGCACGCTTGTGAACCATAGATATTCAACATAATTTAATCTTAAATGCTATGTTTTTAAATTAATTTGTTTTTAAGAATATGCATATGATTTTTTATTGTGATAATTGTAAGTTTGTGTTTCCTTCACATATTTGCAAAAATACTGAAGAGCTGTACAGCTAGATCACAAGAAAAAAGGTTTGTATATAACCGTTGGCATATACAAACAAATACATCTTAATACTGTAGCTTTTTGTATACTGTTGTAAAAAGCATCTTTTGTACAGAAATGCAGATACAATAATATGCAACTTTGATTAGCTAAAAGATACTTGGGTTTGCACTACGTTATTTTTAATTAACAAACTATTTGGAATTAAGTACATCTATGATATTTTTACAGTTTATATTTATTAATAATAATAATAATAATAATAATAATTAATAAGTGCAAAATACATTTTATTTTATTTGACTCAATCCAAAAAGTATATCAGTCATGTCATTAACAGCTCTAAAAATAAAACAACTGCCAATTTACATCCGTAGAATAACAACATATTTTGAAAAGCCATAACATTTTGATAGATCCATTAATTAATTCAAACAGTTTTCATTTTGTCTATTATATGAAATGATTTAATTTCTCAATTATGTTAAATTTCTCAAATTGATATTTATAGAGCACTAAACATTCATTGTATCAACACAGTATACTTCTTTAAAGAGACAGACATTTTTATTTGTAATGGTGTGTACAGTAAAATACAAATAAATAATATTTTATAAATAATAATTTCTTTGATCTATAAATTGTAGCATTAAATGTAAATATTTGCTGTTGACTAACCCATGTTTATTTTTTTTTAAATATATTTTAACTACTGTGAGTAGATTAAATTTTAAAGACTACAAAATAAAAATGAAAAACCAAACATCAGTGACTACTTTCATCTTTCTTGGCCTAACAGAACAAGTACAGTTTCAAACTATTCTTTTTGGAATTTTTTCGATGTTTTATTCTACAAACATTATGGGAAATTTCTCTATCATGATGGTCACCATTATGAATTCTAGTCTGCACACCCCCATGTATTTCTTCTTGTGGAATTTGTCTTTCATTGATATCGGCTTTTCTTCTGTTGCCGTGCCCAAGATGTTGGCTGATTTCTTATCATTAACAAAAGCTATCTCATTTGGTGGCTGTATCTCACAGATACATTTTTTCCATTTACTTGGAAGTGTAGAAGTTATGCTCCTCACAATAATGTCTTATGATAGATACGTTGCCATTGGAAATCCTTTGCGTTACTTTCTTATAATGAACCCTAAAGTTTGTGGAAGTCTAATATCTGGCTGTTGGGTGGTTGGATTCTTCCATTCTCTGTTACATACTATACTGACTGCGAAACTCCCATTCTGTGGACCAAACCTTGTAAACCACTTCTTTTGTGATATTAAACCAATATTGAAGTTGGCATGCACAGACACATCTCTTAATCTGAAGCTTCTTACTAGGGTCACTGGATCCTTGGCAACAACTTCATTTATTTTGACTTTCCTTTCCTACATTTTTATTAGCAAATATCTTCTAAGAATACGAACAAAAGAGGGTAGAAAAAATGCATTATCTACTTGCAGTGCTCATCTCACTGTTGTTTTTTTGTTATATGGAACAGCTATCTTTACATATTTGAGACCTTCAACACAGCACTTATTAGATCAAGATAGAGTAATTGCAGTTATGTTTACTGTTATAACACCAGCATTAAATCCGATTATTTATACATTGCGTAACAAAGATATGAGGAGAGCAATGAAGAAAGTATTCAATAAATCGTTTCAACTTTCATAATCTGTCTGTAATCTATCTATCTATCTGTCTTTCTGTCTGTCTGTCTGTCTGTCTATCTAAGTAATTTTTGTATCTGTTTGCCTGCTTTCTATTTATATATTTCTGTTAAATGGTGTAAATTTTATATTGTATATATTGTTTATATTGTAATACAAGCCCATGAGATATGTAATTCAAATAACTAAAATTTACCATTTGAATGCTGATTCTCATATAAATGCACTGACGAATAGACATACAAACATATAACCATGCACACACACAACATAACTTGATTTACAACCATACTGACAACCGCTACAGAATTTGGCGGCGCTTTACAAATAAATGATAATAATAATAATGTCAAGGGATTCAATAATAAGAAAAAAAGAAGACTCAGTTAACTAAGCTTCATAGCTTCATTTTCCAGAGAGCATATTACAAGTGGAAAGTAAAATGCTTGCATTCAAGCCTACACACGATAATTTGAGGACTTTGGATATCGCAACCACATTAACTTCTTCTCCCTATTGACTTTAATGGAGCATGCAAATTGGAAAAAAACCTTATCACTTGTGCTCTAACCTGGCACAGCTTTAGACCTACTATATATATATATACAGTATGTAAAAATACATAGATCATTTTACCCGATTTGAAGAACATTGGAATGTAAAATATTTACATTAAATACACAGTTAAAGACATTATTAAATATTAAAATTGATGTTCATGTTTTCAGGTATTTGAGTGGAGGGCTCTAAAGTATATACAGGTAGTCCTCAGTTTACGGCGGGGTTAGGTTCCAGAAGGAATGGTTGTAAATTGAAACTGTTGTAAATTGAAACCCAGTTTATAATGTAAGTCAATGGGAAGTGAGGGAGTTAGGTTCCAGTTCCCTCTCAAAATTGACATAAGTAACACCCAATACATTATTTTTAAAGCTTTGAAATGAAGACTTTAAATGCTAAACAGCATTATTAACCTAATAAAATAGATTGTATCATCATCAAACTAAGATTAATAAACAAAAAGATTTGCTAAACCGCACCTAATAAAATTATCACACAAACACAGACTGTATCATCATCAATCTAATTTTAATGAACAAAAACAAAATAATCACACAACAGACTGTATCATCATCTAAGTTTAATGAAGAAAAACGTTTTTTTACTTGCATTTTTCTGCAGCTAAGGGAAGTGGCTGCTAGATCTTGTTCCTTTAAAAATGGATCCATTGCTCAGGTTATACACTGATTAGCCTGCATGTGTTTAATCACACAACAGACTGTATCATCTTCATACTAAGTTTAATGAACAAAAACGTTTTTTACTTGCCTTTTTCTGCAAACAGTTCTCTGCATTGAGTCTGCAGCTAAAAGAAGTGGCTGCTAGATCTTGTTCCTTTGAAAGCTGATCCATTGATCACGTCTGGCTTGCTTTTCTTTGCATGTGTTTGCTGCAACACAAGCGGACAGCTCCACCTACTGGCTATTTTAATGTATGCATGTGCTAATGCTTTCAATAGCAGTCAATGCTTTTCAATAGCAAAAAAAGGGCATTATTCTGAAACGGCGCAAATTGAACCGTCATAAACCGAGGGCCACCTGTATGTGTATACATGTTTATATATGTGTTTATATGTGTATATATGTATACACATACATATATACACATATAAACATGTACACATAAACTCACTAGCCACTTTATTAGGTAAACCTTGCTAGTACCCGGTTGGACCCCCTTTTTCCTTCAAAACGGCTTTAATCCTTCGTGGCATAGATTCAACAAGGTGTTGGAAACATTCTTTAGATATTTTGGTCCATATTAGCATGATAGCATCATGCAGTTGCTGCAGATTTGTCGGCTGTACATCCATAATGTGAATCTTCCATTCCACCACATCCCAAAGGTGCTCTATTGGATTGAGATCTGGTGAATGTGGAGGCCATTGGAGTACAGTGAACTTATTGTCATGTTCAAGAAATCATTTTGAGATTATTTGAGCTTTGTGACATGGTGCTTTATCCTGCTGTAAGTAGCCATCAGAAGATAGGTACACTGTAGTCATAAAGGGATGGACATGGTCAGCAACAATACTCAGGTAGGCCGTGGCATTGA